>NW_012136192.1:4409451-4424542 GCF_000956105.1 Propithecus coquereli
AGTAACCTTTATAAAAGAACATTCAAATTTTATGTTTAGTTCAGTGTGAAATAACTTAGAGTGGTTGATTTTATTCAACTTATTACTGAGTAGTCAAGGTGTTTTAACCATCCTTTTTTGACATTTTCCTTTATTTTCATCAAAACTAAATCTTCCAAAGAGATCTAATGCTTTGTCCAAATATGTTCCTTTCTTTTGTTTCCATCTTTAATTAATGTTACCTCAATGCCATTGTTGATGTATAACTCCTCATTTTTCTCATCAAATCAAATTCTCAATCCTATTGATTCTATAAGAACCTTTTAAATTTTGTGGTTTTCCTAATTTTTATCTCACTCACTCAGAATTTCTCAGTGGAATATTACACTAGGAACTGATGTTCCTACCTGTAATTTCTCCTGATTCCTATTAAATCCATTTTATAAATTCTTAATTATTATTATTTCTGAAGCATGGCTTCAGTCATATTACTTCTTTCTTCAAAAGTATTTCTTTCTGTGGCTGAATATTTTGTAGGCAGTGTAGCATAACTATGAAAATGCTCAATATGATATTAACTCATTCACGTAACAAATATTTATACTGTATTTATAAAATATAAAATATAATTGCCCGACCTGTGCAAGGTTCTGTGCTAGACTTTGGCAGTAAAGTGTTAAAAAAGATAAAATTGGGTCCCTCCCTCATTGAGACAAAATCTAATGGAGTAGGATGCCACAGAGCAGGGTGATCAAAGCAGAAGGGTAACTAAAAATAGGGAGTCTTAATGCCTTTCGTTATATGACCTAAATTCTTCATAGATACAAATTTCTTCCTACATCTCTACATCTTTCGTGTGAGGCACATTGGATTATTTTCCTTTGCCTGAAAATGCCTAATTATTGCTTGTCTTTATTTATAGTTATACCTCCATCTGGAAGGCTTTTCCTTGCATTCCCCCATTTGAGATCCTACTCATCTTTTAAGACCCAATTCAAAAGTCTTCCTTTATCCTCTAAGTCGGAATTGATTGCTCCATCTCCTGCACTCCTACAGCATATCGAATTTCAATTTGTGTAGTGACTTACTTATCAGTCACTCGCACTAGATGCATCCTGTGGGAGGGCAGAAGCTGTGCCTGCCATTGCCAGCACAGCATCTTATGCAGAGCATAAATTTAAATCATGTTTGTTGAATAGATGAAAAATATAATTTAAACTTAAATTTTTCTTGCCTTGCAGACAAAATAGCAGTTGACAATTATTTTTTTTTTTTCATTTTTTAACCCATTGCTATGGAGGCTTGCAGATAAAGAAAATTAACCTTCTTCCTAAAACAAATTAAAGTGAAGGACTGAGGTCTCAAAATAGGCTCTTTCTCAATTATCCATTAATCAAAGTTAATCTAAATAACAAGTGGTAGCTATTTCTGATTTTTGGATGATTATATGTGTAACACTTTTTCAATGAATTTGAATTGAATTGAAATGTGTCTGCTAATAGATCATACCTGCGACTAAGCTGGCTTTTGTTTCTCTGCAATACTTCAGTCTCCTAGGTTCAGACTTTCAGTGTCTTAACTAATGACTCAATACTCTTATCGTTTAACAAGGAACCTGAGAGCTTCGCCAATCACGCCTCTGTAGTTAAAATCAGTGGAAAGGAACAACAAATTGTGAGGAAGAATGATAATAGAAAAAGCCTTATGATTTTACAAAATGACAAAAAGTTAACTAAATCTTCAGCTTAATCTGTTTTATTAAAGGAAATAGTTCAATTTGAAAATCTACCAGTGTAACTGAACAGGTTAATTTCAGTGCCTGCCATGACCACAGCTATTTCTAGGTAAAATGATCTGCTTTATAGTCCTTCATTAGGGTTAGTGTTGGGCATCTATGTTATGTGTTTGAACTTTATAACATAAGTTATATTTTGCTTCACAATAGTATGTAGATATGTTTCCTCTTTAACTTTGCTTCACTGCTGTAAGGCAAAATCTTCTAAACAAATACGAAAAAGTAGTTATTAACTAAACCTCTCAGGAGTCTAAAATATAAAGCATGAAAAGTTAACCTGAAGGTTAGATTTTTTTAGTGTTCTTCACTTCACTACTGAAACAGATGAAACAATAGGTTGAGCAGAATTGTAGGGAAGTCAGACATTCAGTTTTTAACATAACTTAGTCCTCTGTTAGTCACCAAGTGGGGACATTGAGTTATCAGTTGTGTTTGCAAATCTGGAGTTCAAGAGACAGCAATCAGGATGTACAAATTTGGGAGTTATTGGCTTAAAGGGATATTTAAAACCTTGGATTCACGAGGCTACCAAAAAAAAAAAAATGTGTATGCATAGAGAAGAGGAAAATAAAACAAGAATTAAACACTGAGGCAAACCAATTTTAAGAGGCCAGGAAGGAGGAGGAAAAAAATCCAAAAAGGAGACTGAGAAGTTTAAATCAGTGAGGTGGGAAAATATATGGAGAAGGGAGTGAAAAGCTATGTCAGATCCTGCTTAAAGTTAGCAGATCATATAACTTGTTACCTGAACACCTTTGAAAGTTAAAGCATTCTCCTTGTTGAGCAATGATTTTAAAATAGAAGTGTCTTGGGAAACCACGCTCTATATAAGTAAAAGGAGGACTGAGAGTAGACCATTAGATTTAGCAATGTGAAGGTTACTGTGGTCATGCAAACAAGGGCAACTAGGAGAGTTGGAGAAAGCCTGTGGGTTGGACGGTGTGCCCCCATGGATAGTGTCCTCGTCTGCCTCAAATTTCAGCAAGTGCTTTATTTGGGAATAGGATCCTTGAAAATATAATTCGTTAAGGATACAGATGAAATCATATTGGATTAGGGTGGGCTTTAAGTTCAAAGACAGAGACATTATAAGAACAAGAGAGGATACAGAGATAGAAACAAAGAATAAGGCCATGTGAAGATGAAGGCAGAGACTGGAGTTACGATGCTACAAGCCAAGTAAAGGCTGGGGCCACCAGAAGCTGGATGAGGCAAGGAAGGATTCTCTTTGAGAGCCTTCAGGCGGAGGTGGCCCTGCTTACACCTTAATTTCAGACTTCTAGACACACTCAGAAACTGTGAAAGAATAGATTTCTATTGTTTTAAGCTACCCAAAGTTTTGATACTTTGTTAAGGCAGCCCTAGGAAACAAATGCAAAAGGTTAAAAGCACACTGGAAATAGGTTTAATAAAAAAGAAGAAGAGAAAAATTAAAGTTGGATAACATAAAAGAATGCTACTAAAATGCCTTTAAGAAAAAGTTTGAGGACAAGCTTTTTTATTCTCTGATCTGTTGCAGAACAATATTTCTGTAAAATACAATAAAAAATAAATTGCTAGAAAAAATGAAATATAAAAACAAATACACAGAAAATGCCAGCCCTATTTTTATTTGATTTAACTGATATACAAAATTATTCTACAAATAGCTTTTATAATTATTTCTAAATGCTTTCTCGTAAGTTTTATTCTCTTCATAGAATGGTACTCACAGTTCAAGAACTGAAATGGGTCCACAGGCCACACGATAAGAGTACTGATGGTGCAGGCAACTCTTAAGGTGATCTTAGAGAAAACCAGGTTCAATTCTTTGATTTATAGATGAGAATTACTCTATTAGAATATTGTCGGGTTTTTTTGTTTTATACTTTCTTAGAAATTATGAGGATACTTATATATGATTTGAATATATATGACTGTATTTTTGGAAAGAGTACAACTTTGATGAAAATAGGGTCACCTGTAGCAAATGTGTAGTGGCCACTGTTGGTCCTCTGCTCAGGTACTATTAAACCTCTCTTACTATTTCTTTCAGCCCCTCCCGCAGCTTTAATGTAAATTTGCTTCTAAAGGCTTGTAATACAAGCCTGCATTATGATACTATCCTTTGGCTACTGGAACTACTTTTTCCACAAAGGGCTTGGGAATTCACTTTGTCCTAGGGTACAGGTGCAAAAGTATGAAAGCCCAATGCCCTTGCTTCCCATATGACCATGCTTTGTGGCATGATTTACATCCTAGAGCATCCCTTGAACAGGCTGAGACTAGGACTTTGAAATCTCACACTGATTTGCTTTCCCTTCTTGCATTGTTTTCTGTATTTGCATTCTGCTTTTCCACAGAAGTGTTTCTACAATAATCACTTTCCTATGAATCCTCATGTCGAAGTTTGCTTCTGGGGAATTCAATTTGAGGCAAAACATAGACACTTACAATAAAGAAAATGATTGATGAAGTAGTTTCATATTATTAATGTACTATGGCATTAATTTATTAGAATAAGTAAGCTACTGTGACTTGATTACACGGGCTAATAGAGAAAAAGTTTTGCCAAACTTTGAATCTTTTCTATAAAATTTGAAATACATAGAAATGTAAGAAGAGTTTTATTTATTAATAAACTTTGAGAGTGCTATGCAAGATAAAATTTCTCTCAGGAGCAAAAGGTTAATCTTGGTTTAGAAATATAAAATAGACTCTAATTGATATGTTTTTATTTTTTGCTGTGCTGTGAATATTTTAAGGGGAGTTTTGTTGTTTTAACTCTAGCAAGTATTCTTACATACAGATATTTGCATTTCATAATATCTCTATATAAATTATTTATATACCACAAATTCACTAAAGTTTATATATTACATAAATGCTATCAAATGCAGCTTAAACATACCCAATATGTGTGTGTGGAGGGGAGGGGACAATAATAATTATGAAGTGCTCATTCCCTTGAACTTTTACAGTTAAAGTAGATTCTAGTGGAGAATTGACTGTAATTTACTTGATCTGCACCCAACTTAATTTTTATATAATAAGCTCAAGGCTCAAATTGTGAATGTCTCATAGTTTTCACTTAATGTAGTCTTAATATGAATTAAATTTGTCTCATTCTTAAATATGCTTATTTAGGAGCACAAAGGTTATATACTACTGCACTGCTGGTTAATCTAAAGCTCTAGACTATTATAAAAAATTTGGATAGAAACTCAAATTACCAGAACCTACTGTGTGTCAATGTTGTCCTTCATCATAAATTAAGATTTTGTATAAATGTACTGGACATTTAAATGTTCTTAGAAACATCTCTTGTTTAAGAAAAAAAAGAGATATTTCAGTTATTAAAAGGGATTTTTATAATGTTACAATATGTTATTAAATTCATCCCCACTACCTCCTAAGTGAATGCTCTGCCAGTCTTTCCTGCTCTGCCCTGGCTCCTGTTATATGCTTTTTGATGAAACACTCATCAACTAGGTTCAGAGGTCAGATACAGGCTTTGTTTCTGGCTTACCATGGTAGCTTTTGAAGAGTCACTTAATATTTCCCTCTTTTTCCTACTGCAACAAAAATTGAATGACATAAAGGAAAGTGTACTGCAAAAAGACAGAAAAAAATCTTTGATACGAATGTTATAATAATTCATGTAAAACTATCATTTTGCTACTTTGTGGGATTTTTATGTGGAAAATGCTCATGAGTCTCTGATTATGCTTGGTTGATGCTAGAACTCCAGGGCCGATGGTACCCTAAAAAGCCATTTAGACAGACTCATTTCCTTCAGGTTGTGAAGATTCTGAGAGAGATCACAGCCCATATTTTTTTCAGGTTAAGAAAAATCAAATGAACAGAAAACAAAAAACATGTCTGATTTCTGTGATCTCAGTACAGAATGTGTTGACAAAATGTTAGTTAAGATAACAATTTTTAAAAAAGAAAAACTATTTTGTGTGAACTAAATTTGACTCTGACTAATCAATTATAAAATGTTCAAGCATTTCATCAAAAAAAGTTATAGCCAAGAACTGGAAAAAAAATATTCCTTAATTTTTATGAACTCATCATCATTTGCTTCCCAATCTTAACTTGACACAGAGGAATGAACGATTAGTGGGAATATCAATGTTAAGATCTAGAAGTCTGGCATTTAGATACTCTGTAATAATTGAGCTGGTCTTATTATGAGCTGATATAGAGATTTAAAAATATTGTCAAATAGAAATTTGTCCTATAGTTTGTGTAAACATCTTGACAGGAAGGTTGTAAGTGGATCTGGGCTCACAAAATAGCAACAATTGCCAGAAAAAAATGTTACATTTACATTGAAGGATGTGAGTGGTCTTTTTAATGTTCCTGTTGGTATTGTTTATTTGCCTTTTCCTTTGTTTTGTACTGAAATGATCGCACAAATTAAAAGACTCAAACTTCTAGGAGTCATTTTAGATTTCTGATCTTGGCAGACTCTCATCAGTGTAATGAACAGACGTGTTCTGCCAAGCCTGAAGAACATTGGTTTAGTCATTCTCGTTGAGTTGCTATAGCCTTTTGACTCACTCTCACTGTTCTTGGCAACTCTGGCAACTTGTCTATGTGACATCAGGTACAAGTTTGTAATCCTGAGAAGTCACTGCTAAGCTAGGTAAATCAATGTCCAGACATCCCCAGTTATTTTATCAGAACTAGCCTTGAGGCTGCTCTCAACTTGTGTTTATTCCTCTATCTATGGGATCATAATATATTTGATCTAAGGATCAAAATTACAAAGTTTACCCCCACACCCCAGCATTGTGAAGTCCCATTTATTTATTGAGATGTTAACTCTAGGTGAGGAAGAAATAAGTTCTTTCTACCTGAGTCAGGAAGCATAGTTACTCCTGACGTGAGCTAAGTAAGGTAAATATGGTAATTTCTGCCCCCCTTTTTTTATTTCAGGAAATTATGGGGGTACAAACATTTTTGTTACATGTTATGACTTTGCCACATCCCAACCATGATTTGAGACATGCCCTTTCCCCACCTACAACGCTCACTGAGTCCATTAGTTGTGAGTTTACCCACCCTAAATCTCCCTATCCCCAAAGAATATTACTAGTGTGTGAGCACCTTCATATCGATCAGTGCCACTTTGATGCTGACTACATGTGGTGCCTATTCTTCCATTTTTGTGATACGTCACTTCGGAGGATAGGCTCAAACTCTATCCAGGAAAATATAAGAGGTGCTAGATCACCATTGTTTTTTATAATTGAGTAGTATTCCGTTGTATACATATACCATATTTTATTAATCCACTCATGGATTGACGGTCACTTGGGTTGTTTCCACGTCCTTGCTATAGTGAATTGCACTGCTGTAAACATTTGAGTGCAGATGTCTTTATTATAGAATGACTTCTGTTCCTTTGGGTAGATGCCTAATAGTGCTATTGCTGGATCAAATGGTAGTTCTACTTGTAGCTCTTTGAGGTAGCCCCTTGAGGGGGCAAAGTACGGAGAGAAGCCGCTTCCTGAACATTCCACCCCAGCCGCTTGCCTTTTCACACCGGCTGGTCAAACCCTGCTCTTGAAGGGGCAGAGTAACGAGAGAATCCAGACCAATTTCTCCCCTTCTTGAAAGAAAGCAAAACTCTTCTAAAGTTGAGAAAATTTATCAATCAATTTTCTAAAGATCAAGTTTTATTTGGGCAAATAACTCAAAAGAGGAAAGCCAAAAGTGATCATAATACTATTCTGATAATGAATACCTTTTTAAAACTAGTGGTTGTGAAGGAGGGGAAATGATTGATTAGAAAGGCTCTTGCAGAGCAGTGAGGCAAGTCACATGCTGAAAGACTGTAATCTGCATTGTTTGTCTCAGTGCCACAGAGAAGTAATTCACTTGGAAGTCATAGTGTTCTTTAGAAAATGGAGCTATCCACTTCTGGGGAGGTAGATCCTTCCCATTTTGTTTTAGTTTTCCAAGCAAGTGTATGAATTTCTCTTCTGGATTCAACCTACTGTCTATGAGGTCTTTATTTTTTATGTTAATAGAAAAGTGGCACAGCCCATTAACAGATCCAATGCATGTTTTAAAGGGTGAGCAAAAACATCATCTAAAAAAGAGCTGGTTCAGTGCCTCGGCAGGTACATATTAAAGCTACACCAGTTTGGGTTTTGAATGTAGCTAAGATTTCTATATCCATTGCACTGTTAATCTTCTGCACGTCCTACATTAGGTTGTCATGATTTGTGTTATTATACTCATTTTCTCTCTTTTTCCAGTCTCTGTGGTTTCAACTTGGTGAAATATGAAAACTGCAGTGTTGCAATATTAACATTATTTTTACATATGTACCTCAAAGAAGCAAGGTTGGGTCAGTATTCTGGTTAGTGAGAACCTACCTTTTTCCCTAAATAATATTCCACTGGACTTTTACTCTAGCCTACATAATGGAAGATTTGGGGCTATGTAACACTCTGTATATTTCTAATAAAGCTATCTTAACATTTATAAGATTTTAAGTTAACCATTTAGAATGTCGCATCTAGGTAAATCAAAAGATGTGCTGGACTCTTAGTGGGGCAGGGTAGCAAGGAAGAGGGAAGGAGCCAGAACTGCAGCTGTAGGATATTGGCTATCTAGACATTGGTTCTGAAGAAAAAATCCAATAGTACAAATTGAAATGTCTAGAGGGCGAATGAATTCCACTTGAAACAATACTGGTATTTAATATTATGGGCAGGTGAAGTTGTAGCTTTCAGAAAGATGGCACTTGAAATAAGAACAGTGACACCTCTGCTTAGTACCTTAGCAAAAAAGTCAGTGAGATGGGGGTCTACACTCAAGCGGCATCTTGTTCTTGAGAACTAAGCAGATTTTAACTTCCAAAACTTTATTTTATTAGGTTAAGAATTAAGTCAGAGATTCTTATTTTCACATCTCACCTACAAGCCTGGAAAACAAACAGCAGGAGAACTGGCATTTGAATTCTTTTGCACAGATAGCGGTCTCAGGCTCAGATGCACTATTTACGTAAAGCCCTTAATAGTCATTGTAAATGGTAAGATAAGGGATATGTTTGAGACAGAACTGATAAGCAACTAAGACAAGACATGGAAGAAGATCATCACAGGACAAAACCAGGTTGTAAACTCATGGTGAAGTGAAAAATTAAATGGCAAAAGGATTTTGAGAAGATCAGAGAAGCAGGTGTAGGAAGGGACCAAAACAAAATGGCTCAAGATAAAGAGCATCACCATGTGGGAAATGTTGGTTGAGATAGACTATTTGGTTTAAAGACTCACAGCCGGGCTACATAAGAACCTGGATGGTGAACAGAGCAGGAATTTGACTGTTATTTCTATAAGTAAAAATAGAATTTAGTGCTATAAACTATGTAGTACTACAATTACTAAAATTATCTGTTAGAAGATAAAGGAAAATAACTTCTGGTGAACAGGTAGAAGCCAGAATTTACACATGGCACAATGGATAGGAGTCTTTCCAAGGTTAATTACAGTAACCTCCAGAGTGGAAGTGAGAGGAGATTGAAACAGAAAATGCTGAAGCCAAAGGTGAGGGGATCTATGTCATCAACTGATAGGACTGAGAATTGAAGAACTTTCCAAATCATAGACCTTGAAGTCTAAAATATCAAATTCACCAGCTGTCCCAATAAATTTTTCTCCTGAAATACTAGCTAAAAGCTGCCCACTTTCTCCAGCTACACTCCTGCCACTCTAGGACATTTCGCCCTTGACTTCAGCAATTGTTTCCTAGCAAGTCTATTGCTTTAATTCTTCTCAAGTGCCTCACCCACCTGGATCCATTTTTCTCACAAGAGTCATAATGATTTTAATGTATATCAATGCAGTTATATCATTTTCCTATATAAAACCCTCCTATCACTTCCTGGTGTACTCAGAAAAGAATTCTAAGGTCTTATTCTATCACATGATGTCCTACCTGCCCTGGCCCCTGCTTGCCTCTAGAATCCCATTTTTACTCTTTAGGGTTGGATGTCCCTTGGACTTCACTTGGAAAATTCACAGAAATTGCATTTACTAGGCTCTTTACACATAAGGAATTTAGGAAAATCCAGATTTTATGCATGAAGTACTAAACAGATTCTGGTGTGTGTATATGAGATGTAGTGATTTTTGCAGTATTCATGAAATGCACACTCAGATTTTGCTTTTGTGATGCCTAGAGTCACTCCATAGACTTAAGATTATGGTTTTGTGTCATGCAATGGGGTATGGTTAATTTTCTTCTTCTGAAATAACAATACTATAGAGTGAAATAAAAAGGACTGGAGAAAGGTGGAATTCTCCAGAAGACCATAAATATAAATATATGTCACATCTGTAGAAAGGACCAGGCCTTTTTTGTGTCCAGCGATATTACAGATTCTTATAGGGGTCACTGATATCCAAGTTACTCTCCGGAGTTAACCTCATTGGTTGAGCAATAATCCACACCACTGTAATGCAAAGCTGTGTTGAACAGAAGGACAGGGAGTACATATGCCCATTTCTAGACTTCATTTTATTATTCTTAGAACACTGAAGAACAATGCTTTATTCTCCAAATGCGGTGAGAAGTAGTAAGATTCAGGCCAATATTGTCAACATTTGCTATTTCTTTCACTTACAAAAGAAAACTTTAATTCAGAGGCAACCCAATCCATTCTAACATTATCTTGAAATAGGTTTTAAAATTAATCAGATTGGCAAAAAAATTTTAAAAATTCAAATTTTACCCATAGAACTCTAATAAAATATGTAAAGATCATGTCCACACATTGAATCATAACAGAGTAAAGAGAGACACCAAGTCATGCAGTGCTTCTCAAAACGTGGTCCCTGGATTGTCACTGATCCATACACTTTTACAGAATTGGGACAAGTACAGAAATTAAGTTAGCAGGTAGAAACCTGAATAGCAATTTGATACTGCTGTAACACTTAAGTGTGTGATCATCTTCCATTTACTTTCTTTTTATTTCATTTTGAAATAGCATTGGTTTATGATTGATTGGAAATTTTAAAGAAATATTTGAGAAGTAACATATAATAAAGGGAGACTGACAACTATTAATACAAATGAAGAGCAGAGGTGGTGACTAAGCTAAGTCATTGACTACTAAGTAGGATTCATAATTCACCTTTAGGAGAAGGCATGGGCATGGCCATGAGAGAGTGGAGCTGCCTTGACAACCAGACATGATGCAGTCACATCTGTTTCTTACCTTCAAATTTGTGCTGAATTGTGGAAATATTGGCACTATTCTGAATCCTTTGAATGCTTCCTCCATCTTAAGCCTTAATAATTTGATCATTTTGACATTGACTGCTGCCGGAAATTTCTATGCACCCTAGCCCCTTTTGTAATAGCATCAAAGCCCTTGTTTTCCTGGTTACCTGCCACCCTTTTGTCTATTTAATCTGTGAACTCCAGTGGCTGTCAGAGTAACTCAGCAAAATAACATATAGCATTGACCACTCAGTTAGTCTTGCTTTTTCTTTTTTGAGGGGAGAGCTTTAGCTCTATTTTCCCCATTTTTCTAGCTCTCACCTGCTATTATTGGTAACCTTACTTTGATTTTGTTTTTCACGTCTTGAATTTTTCAAAATTATCAAATCTTAGTGCTTTCCTTGATTTATCTCCATGCACCCATACACGGACCCTAGTGAAGTATAACTCATCTCCATTCTCCCATTAAGTAACATCAGGCCCTCCACGTCTCAGTCCCTACAATTCTGCAACAGAAATCACCCAAATTCCTGATCCATATTGTCCTGCAAAGGCCCAGAAGAATTCAGGATTATAGCTTGACCTTTGAGGATGACAAAAGCCATCATCTGTTTCCCTTAGTGTCTTCATGTGACTTTCAGAGAGGGGATTTATAGTTGACTAAAAATTGTTCTATGATGTTTAATTTTGCTCTATGAGAGGTACTTTGTTCTATTAGAAAGAGTATGTGGCTTAAATTCAGAGGATCTTGTTTCACACTCAAACTATACTGCCAGCAAAGCCACTGACTTTGGGTAATCTGCTTTATCTCTGAAATGCAAGATTTTCTTACAAAATATATAAAATTGGGCCCCCCAAAAAACACCTTGTTTTATTGCACTTCACTTTATTGTGCCTTGAAGATATTGCATTTTTTTTACAAATTGAAGGTTTGTGGCAACCCTGCATTGAGCAAGTCTGTTAGTGCCATTTTTCTATCAGCATGGGAAATGGGTCTCTGTGCCACATTTTGGTAATTCTCACAATATTTCAAATTTTTTGACGAATATCATATCTATTATAGTGATCTCTGATCAATGACCATTGATGTTACTATTGTAATTCTCTTAGGGTGCCACAAACTGCTCCCATATGAGACACAGAACTTAGTCCATAAATGTTGTGCGTATCCTGACTGCTCCACTGACCAGTCATTCCCCGGTGTTTCTCCACCTCCTCAGACCTTCCTATTCCTTCAGACACAATAATAATGAAATCAGGCCAATTAGTAACCCTACATAGCCTCTAAGTGTTCAAGAGGAGGGAATAGTCACACATCTCTCATTTTAACTCAAAAGTTAGAAATGATTAAGCTTAGTGAGGAAAGCATGCCAAAAGCTAAAATAGGGTGAAAGCCAGGCCTTTCGCACCAGTTAGCCAAGTTGTGAAGCCAAAGGGAAAGTTCTTGGAGGAAATTAAAAGTGCTACTCCAGTGAACACACATAATAGGAAAATGTAGCAGCCCTATTGCTGATATGGAGAAACTTTGAGTGGTCTGGATAGAAGATCAAATCAGCCACAACATTCCCTTAAGCCAAAGCCTTATTCAGAGCAAAGCCCCATCTCTTTTCAGTTCTATGAAGACTAAGAGAGGTGAGGAAGCTGCAGAAGAAAATTTTGAAGCTAGCAGAGGTTGGTTCATGAGGTTTAAGGAAAGACGCCATCTCCGTAATATAAAAGCACAAGGTGAAGCAATAAATGCTAATGTAGAAGCAGTAGCAAGTTATTCAGATGATCGAACTAAGAAATTGATGAAGATGGCTGCACTAAACAGCAAATTTTTAATGTAGATGAAACAGCTTTGTAATGGAAGAAGATGTCATCTACGACTTTCAAAGATAGAGAGGAGAAGTCAATGCCTGGCTTCAAAGCTTCCAAGGACAAGCTCATCCTCTTGTTAAGGGCAAACGCAGCCGGCGACTTTAAGCTGAAGCCAACGATCATTTACCACTCTGAAAATGCAAGACCCTTAAGAATTATGCAAAATCTACTCTGCCTGTGCTCTATAAATGGAATAACAAAGCCCGGAAAACACACATCTATTTATAGTGTGGTTTACTGAATGTCTTGAGCCTACTGCTGAGACCTACTGCTCAGGAAAAAAAAAAAAAAATTCTTTCAAAATATTACTGCTCATTGACAATGCACCTAGTCACCCAAAATCTCTAATGGAGATGTACATGGAGATTAAATTTGTTTTCATGCCTGTTAACATATCCATTCTATAGCCCATGGATCAAGAAATAATGTTGACTTTCAAGCCTTATTTAAGGAATACATTTTGTAAGGCTATAATTGCTATAGATAGTGATTCCTCGGATGGATCTGGGCAAAGTAGATTGAAAATATCTCTGAAAAAGTTTCACTATTCTAGACGCCATTAAGAACATTCATTATTCATGAGAGAAGTTTCAAATATCAATATGAACAAGAATTTGGAAGAAGTTGATTCCAATCCTCATGAGTGACTTTGAAGTGTTCAAGATTTCAGTGGAGGAAGTAACTGAAGATATGGTAGAAATAGCAAGAGAACCAGAAGTGGGGACTGAAGATGACGGAATTGCTGCAATCTCATGATAAAATTTTAACAAATGAGGAGTTGGTTTTTATAGATGACTGGAGAAAGGGCTGTGTCCTTCCTTCCTTCCAACCTTCCTTCCATCCTTCCATCTTTCCTTCCTTCCTTCCTTCCTTCCTTTTTTAAGACAGAGTCTCACTCTGTTTCCTTGGTTACCCTGGCTAAAGTGCAATGGCATGCTCATAGCTCACTGCAACCTCAAGCTCCTGGGTTCAAGTGATCCTCCTGCCTCAGTCTACCGAGTAGCTGGGACTAGAAAGTGTTTTCTTAATATCAAATCTACTCCTGGTGAAAATTCTGTGAACATTGTTGACATGCAAACGAAGAATTTAGAATAGTCCATAACAGTCCATAACAGTCCATAATTTGATAAAGTAGCAGGAAGGTTGGAGAAGATTGGCTCTAATTTTGAAATGGTAGAATGATGCCATTCTGCTCTGGGTAAAATGCTATCAAACCGTGCACAGCATCACAAACAGAAATCTTTTATGAAAAGAAGAGTCATTCAATGCAGCAAACCTCATGTCTTCTTTTGAGAAATTGCCACAGCCACCCCAACCTTCAGCAACCACAGCGCTGATCAGTCAGCCGTCATCAACATCCAGGCAAGACTCTCAACCAGCAAAAGATTACAACTTGCTGAAGGCTCAGATTATTGTTAACGTTTTCAGCAATAAAGTATTTTCAACTAAGGTATGTACTTTTTTTTTAGACGAAGTTATTGTGCACAGCAGACTACAGTATAGTGTGGATATACCATTCATGTGCACTAGGAAATGAAAAAGTTCATGTGATTTGATTTGCTTTATTGCAACATTTTCTTTGTTGCTGTGATCTGGAACCAAACACCCAGTACCTCTGAGGTGTGTCTGTACCTATATCCCAAGGTTGTACTGAGGATCAAATGAGATGGTGTTATACCATAAATCACCTTATAAATATTGGTTGATGTTTTATCCAAAACTAGTACTCAAAGCATGGAATTAATCTTTGCTAAATAAATGTTAACTACTACAAACTGAAACATGACTTATTGAATAAATGTATATGCTTCCCAAATTTATGAATAAGTAACCCTTCAGCAATGGATAAGAATAGTTGAGATAAAGAAAGACAAGTTTGTTTATGAAGGCAAGTCTTCACAGATAAAAGAAGGGTTTGTTCTCAATGACATATAGGAGTAGCAGATTTAGAGAGACCAAATGGTCCAAAAGAAAATATAATAAAAGTGACAGCACAGATTTTATTTCTGGTTCATTAAGAAAAGCCTTCAAGAAGAACAACTACTAGTAAGATAGCTTTATCAACAATTTATTCTGTTGATGCTGTTAACTTTAAGTAATTTTTAAACAGCATCATAATGATTTTTACACCAGAATTTATTTTAACAAAACTCTCTAAATTTTTATCATAAAATATCGCACAAAATCCTGTATCTATCTTGTAAATATAATTTGTTAGGTAGGAGTCTT
>NW_012136192.1:4427948-4428313 GCF_000956105.1 Propithecus coquereli
AAAAAAGAGTTCAAATGTAGTAATAGGGTGTGGTGGTAAAAAGAGGCCTTGCTTTTAGTCCCAAATTTCCCATATTCCTCACTGTGTGACCCTGGTGTGACAATTAATGTACCATTAACATGTCATCCATCCCTCTTAATTTGTTTCCTCATTGGTCAAACATCAGGGTTAGTCTAGCAAAGAACACAGGCAGACAGACGGTACAAGCACCAAATCCAATAGGAAGGTGTATTTGGTATGTCTATAGTGTTTTTTTAACTTTTCAGAGCGAACATCTTAAAATTGGCATATTTCACATAAAAATCTGTTATTCCTGTCTGGTCTTGAAAGATAGTATGATCTGACAAATGCAAATCTGCATTTCT
>NW_012136192.1:4429744-4432557 GCF_000956105.1 Propithecus coquereli
CAGAAAAACTTTATGACCAATAGAGAAAGAAGTATAGTTGAGTAGCTGTGACAGAGATCATATGCCTACAAAACCTGAAATATTTACCCTCTGGCCCTTTATAGAAAAAATTACATTACCTCTTGTTTGGTTCAATTCCACAATCTTCTCTTTTTAATACCACTTCTTCATTCTCCTATTGGGAATAGAGAGACTGCAAGATCTCGCCTGAACAGAAAAACTTTATGACCAATAGAGAAAGAAGTAGAGATATTCAAGGACAAAGAGGAAAGGAAATAAATAACCTAATGACCAGCCGCTTCTCAGAATCATATGGCCTTTAAAATCATTTGCAGGAAACCTATTTCTTAAAATCTGTCTGGAGATGAATTTGGTGTCAGCTGGAAGCAATGAAAAGAGGATATCTCTGCACTGGTTATTGGGACTGGAGTTATTCTGTTGAACTTTCAATTACAAGCACAGTTCAATTGGTTCAATTGACCAACAAGCAGAAATAGGGGCTGAAAAATAGCACTGTTTTCAACACTAGCATAGATTGGGCAAAATTAAGGCAAAGGCTAGACCAGGCTTCCTGGATCAAACACATATGCCTCAACTCTGGCATTATATAGGATTTTAACAGAAATAGTTGGTGTTTTGTTTTGTTTTGTTTTGTTTTGTTTTTGTTTGTTTTTTAATGCAAGCAATTCCTGGATATATTTCATACCTAATCACAAAAAGATAATCTTATTGAACTTTATTAGGTCCTTTCTACTAAAATTCAAATGGAAGAAATTGCTAAATCTGGAGACAGGAAATAATGTAGACAGTGAACCAATACAGGCCTCTGACTTCAGCCAAGGCATGAGTATGCACGTCCTTGCATTGTACTGTGACGTTTTGTTTTTTCTAGAGTTTTTGATGTGCTACCATTCCTTCTCCTTTCCAACATTAAAAATATAAACTAGATCTAAGCCATTCTTATTTGCAAAAATTCCAGAAGTTTTAAATCCAGACATTCAAGTTTAATCTTGATGCAAAAGTTCTCAAGAGAAACATAGAAGAAAAACCTAGATTGAGGGTCAGTAGTTGAGGGCCCAGTGGCCAAATTCCATCTACCATCTGCTTCCAAAAGGCCTGTAAGTGTCTTTTAAGTGATTGAGAAAAAAAATTAAAAAATAATATTTCATGACACATTAAAATTTATATATTCAAATTTCAGAATCCATAAATAAAATGTTGTTGGAACACAGCCATACCCATCTATTTATATGGCTGTTTTTGGCTACTACACCAGATTTGAGTAGTTGTGACAGAGACTGTATGGACCACAAATTTGAAAACACTTATTATCTGGCCTTTTATGGAAAAAGTTTGCTGGCCTCTGATTTAGAGTTTCATGTTATTTATGATAAATAATCTTTCCAGCCCTAGCCTCTAAAACAACTTCAACAGTTATACTAAGTTTTTACTTTTGGTCAGTCAGTGTCATTTACTTCTTAGGGAACATGCATTAGAATACACAATTCTTTCAGGAAGTAGATTTTAAAATCTGTAGTCAATTATTCAGTCAACATTCATTCATTCGGTAAACTTTGTGGAATATTTAAACTAGACCGCTAATGCTAGTAATAAAATCCAGCAACCCTGAGTTACTAAAAACCTCATAATTGTATATTTGTTTCCTTTACCTGAGTTGCAAAACATGGTGCCCGGCATGTGTTAAGTGCTTAACAAATGTTTATGTGACTAAACAACCATGTGGTTTCTGTCCCAGAATAACACACAGTCCAGAAGAAGAGACAGGTGAAAAACTGACTTTACCTAAGGACTGTGAAAAAGATATAAATAACTTCTCTGTGATAGCAGAGGAGTGAGGTTTCACAAATATGACATATGACAGGGATCTTGAAGTTCAATAAATGTATATATTGACTCTCTGCTTAATTCTTAGCGCATGTGGGAGGCGATATAACTGGTTTGGGGTTTGGATAGAGTACAGGGACTAACCAAAGTGTGGGGAAACAAGAACTAGAAAGACTCATCAGGAAAGAGGACTGGCAACCAGATAGAGGAGCAAAGAAATGAGCTGTGTACAGGCAATCAGTGTTAGTGAGGGTATCTTGGCAAGCAGAGAATTGTCAGGCTTGACTAGACTTAGGATATTCCAAGTAGCCAAGAAATCTAGCAGCAGCAAAGCAAGTGACAGTCTCAGCAAAGGAGTCTGAATTTCTGAGACAGGTTTCCCCCACCTGGCCAATGAACCAGAACTCAGTGTCTGGAGATGATGATGATAGGTGAGATGGCAGTCTAAGCAGGCAGGCGGTAGCTGGGAAGGTCAGCAAGCATCATAAACAAGTGCAGAGAGCATAATAATGAGGAGTCTTGGGGCAGATAAGAAGGAGAGAATCAGTAAGACAGGCCAGCTGGAAGGTAGAAAGGGTCAGAAAAGTTCATCAACAGAAAATGAGGTTCTTTTTGCCAAATTTACCAAGGTAAGTGCTTATGCACATTCTTGCTCTCCCTCCCCCGTACACACACACACACACACACACACACACACACACACACACACAGACAGTACCTAGATATTAGAACTAAAGCCAGTGGCCAATATTTGTTCAAAGAATTAAGGCAAATGGAGAGGCATATTGTAAGGCATTATAAGGCATTATTAGATCTTGAGGGCAGAAGGAGTCAGAGAACAGCAAGGAGCAAATCTGACTTGACACTAACTCATGGGTTACTGCATAGCTAGTCTTTAAATGTGATTTGATCATGAATAGTGCTGATTCCAGAACCTGTCATAGACTGAGCCCACATTTAAAATCCTA
>NW_012136192.1:4435382-4436089 GCF_000956105.1 Propithecus coquereli
TTTAAGGCTGAGTAGTATTCCATTGTGTACATATACCACATTTTTTAATCCATTCATCTGTTAATGGACACAGCTTTTTTCTGTATTTTGGCTATCGTGAATAATGCTGCAATGAATATGAGAGTGCAGACATCTCTTTTACATACTGATTACAATTCCTTTGTATATATATCCAGAAGTGGGATTGCTAGAACATATAGTAATTCTATTTATAATTTTTTTTTTATTTCAGGGTATTATGAGGGTACAAACATTATGGCTATACTTTATGTCTTTGCCTCACCCAAGCGAGGGTTAAAGGCATGCCCTTCCCCCCTACAATGCTCCCTGTGTCTTTTAGTTGCAGGTTTACCCCACCCCCACTCCCTACGTCCTGGAGAGTATTACTACCAAGTGATCACCCTAGTGTTGATCAGTTAGTACCAATTTGATGGCGAGTACAGGTAGAGCCCATTCTTCTGATCTTGTGGTGCCTCATTTTGGATAATGGGCTTAAGTTTAATGCAGGAAAGTATAAGAGGTTCTAGATCACTGTTGTTTCTTATGATTCAGTAATATTCCATTGTATATATATACCAAATCTTAATAATCCACTCATGGATTGACGGGCATTTGGGTTGTTTCCGCATTCTTGCAATAGTGAATTGTGCTGCCATAAACATTCGGGTGCAGATGTCTTTATCATAGAATGTTTTGTGCTCTTTTGG
>NW_012136192.1:4436139-4439038 GCF_000956105.1 Propithecus coquereli
TAAAGTTAAAATGAAATGGATATTTAAGAGTGTGTCAGAGGTTGTCCCTTGTCCCTCTCTTATTCAAACATGTTAACCAATGATCTGGATGAAGAAGTAGGACATATTTATTAAAATATTTTTGAGATTTTTCTTATAGTCTAAAGCTGGACAAGAAAACTGACATGAGAGAAGAAAGTATTAAAAAAATAATAAAACGTAATGATATTGGATTGATGGGCTATAATCTGGTTCAAAAGAAAATGACACTTGGCAGTAGTGTACGTGAACACATTTGGATTTTGTAGGCAACCGTAAGTTTAAAACAAGTTGACAATATGATGTGGTAGCTCAAAAATGTAATACTATTTTCACCTGTAATAAGAATGTGGGGCCTAACTATTGGAATTAATAAGCTCACTGTAGTGCTGGGCATCCTAGTCTAAGTAGAAAAAGAGTCAAACTAAAGCCATTTATAACAGAGCAATGAGGTGGGTGAATAGTTCGAAAACATGCATATGCAATATGAGTTGTTTGAATACCTCCTGGTTTTCTGTTCTTCATGGAAGTTCCCATTCCTTACTCTATGTCTTAATGGGGCTAGTCTCACACCCATGCTGATAAATTCTTTCTTGATTTTTTCTTGGATTCTTGGATACTTAAAAGATAAGATCTTTTTTTTTCCCCACCATTGCAATTCATTACGGGTATCATTTGAGTGAATGCTAGAGGGCAGCTTTCTCACCTTTGGTAATAGGCTTGCATGAGAAAGTAGACAGGAAGTTTAAGCAACACACTACTTCCCTCCTGACATTTGTTTTGTGAAGTCAGATTTTTTTTTTTTTTTTGGACTTCATAATCTACTAATTTGGCTTACTTACAAATTATGTGAGACTGTATGTTTTAAATTTTCTGTAATAACATTTTTAAAGGCTTTGCCAAAATGTGCTATCCTTTTTTGAAGTCTTGAGAAAGGAAGGTAGAAATAAGGAGGGGCATAAACAAAAATCTCACTGGTTCTGACCTACCCTGAACTAGCACAAAGTTCAGCAAGACCTTTTATTACTTCCATTCTAATGATTTATTTGATATTGATGGTACTATCACAGAAGAGGTGTTTGTCTTTATATGATCCAGACAAACCTTGACCTTTTAAGTTCCTTTTGGGGTCCACCGTGAAGTTTCACTGGGACGGAGCATCTCATTGTTTCCAACTTTGACAGGGAATATCCTTCACCTGGTAAGGGTTATATAGCCTTTATTCATACTTTATTTTTAAATGAGTTTGTATATCCTACCACTTAAAAGTTCCTGGCTAATATATATATATGTAATAATTATATGTTTGTGTGTGTGTGTGTGTGTGTGTGTGTGTGATAGATCACATCAAAAGACCTTCAAGAAGTGATAAGACATTGACAAAGGGAAAACAGGATTATTTCATATACATGTGTGAAGAGTTGGGTCTTGACCCCCAAGGAATAGATTTGTATTGTGCTACTAAAGATGGCAGGAAAAAAGCCAGAGGATTGGAGTTCTTCCTACAGAGGGTTTTAGTATAACATATAAACTTTCCAGCAAGCAGACCTAACTTGAATTATTCAGGATGATAATAATTATATCAGTTTGAATACATGCAGTAAAAGAAATTATCTCATCTACTGGATTACTCTTACGATCTATAAGAACATGGAAGGTTAAAACAGGCAAGTGAAACTTCATGAGAAATTTGGGAGCATTAACTGTTCACTTGGGCAACATACTGTAACATAGAAAACGTAGACAAAAAAGAACCTGGGTTCTAGTTTTATTTCTGTCATTGCTTCAATGTGTTAGTTTGAATAAGATGTTGAACTTTTAGGAGGCTTATATTTCTCATATTTGAAGTCTGTCTGAAACTTAGCTCTAACTTTGTAATTATTCTTCTATGGCCATCAACAATGAACAAAACTCTGATAAGTAGAAGAGAAAGTAGATGGCATTCCAAGAGAGACAAACATCAGAAGTGATGACCCAGAGTTAGGAATGACCATGCAGTCAGTCTGAGGAAGAAATTAAAATGATTTGGTTTCTAACTAAAGAGAAGATTTTGCAGGAAACAAGTTGAACAACTATAATGTGGCTAGAATTTTAAAGACATGCCAAGTTAAACTAATGAATTGATTGCTAAGGTAGCTGGTAATAGAAATTCAGTAAGTATTTTTGAGCAAGTGTGTAACAATATGAAAGTCAAGTTTAAACAAAGGGCAGGTTAAGAGATACCAAGGAGAAGACTATGCCAGAGGCTCATTGAGGTAATAAGGTTTTCCCACAGTAGTGGAAATATGAAAGAGACAAATAAACAAACAATTTTAAAGGTGACAGAATTTGGTGGCTAAATATATAGAAAGGAATAATTATAATAATTACCATGGTAGCTGAGCAAAATTATCATTAATAGAGATAGTAATGTTAGGAGGAGTAGCAACTTTCAGTGAAAAATGCTAAGCGTGTAAATGGACATATAGAATATGACATAAATAACATCCAATAGAAATGTCTAGGAATGACTTGGAGGTGAATTACTGTATGTAGTACAAGTTGAACAGAGAAAGTCTTGGAGTCTTCAGAATAAAAATAATGAAAATGTTTACACTCTGTGGAAGTAAAGAATAGAACAGAGGACTGAAAACTACCCAGGCGTCTGCTGGATTCTTGAAATCAATTTTTCTCAGAATAGGGGAGAAGCGTCAAGAAAAAAATGCAGGAGCTGGGGGACATTTGCTGAGTCATATTTCCTGTTTATTTCCTAAATATGTAATAGTCAAATAGCTTAATCAAAAACGAGTATTATGAAAGCTGTAAAACTCTAATATAGCATGAGAAACTCTAGGACAAAGCATAGTTTCAGAGGCAGAAAGAAATAAAGTGTCAAAAGAAA
>NW_012136192.1:4442220-4442548 GCF_000956105.1 Propithecus coquereli
AATAACCTAGATCCATTTTAAGGGTATAATTAAATTAGTTTTGCAAATGTATATAACCATGTAACCAACACCAAAATTAAGACATAGAGTATTCTGTCATACAAAAAGTTTTCCTTATTCCACTTTGTTTTCAGTTCCCCACACTATCCACAACAAAGATTTTTTTTGTAATTATAATTTAAATTTAACTAACCTAGAGTTTCAAATAAATAGAAATAGAGTCTCAAATAAAAATAATAATCCTAAACCAAAAGCAGCTCCTTGCAGTTCTGATGAAATTTTATGGCATCATACTAGAATGTAAGATACATAAAGCCAGAAATTTCTA
>NW_012136192.1:4443645-4444325 GCF_000956105.1 Propithecus coquereli
AATTATATGGTTGCTACAACTAGACCCAAATCCTGGAATATCATTCCATATTATATTTGCTAATTAATTGGCTAGCTGAGGTAGTATATTAAAAATTCTGTTTATTGGCTTCACACTTTCTTGCAAATAAATTAAAGATAACATCAACAAATAGAATATGTCTGCATTTATTCTGGAGAATTAGCTGAAAAAATTTCCATTATTGGTTTTGTGGAACTCACCAGAAGAATAAAAATTTGAAAATAAAACCTTCATTTTCTTTTGTTTATTATCATACCCTTAAGAAACTTGGATGTTGGTTAGTAACTCTTTTTGTTTATAATACACACAGACAAGTGTATTATTTGTCAAATACATAATATTTTTAAAAATTAGCTTTATCTTTGAATTAAAATTAAATGACCATTCTTTCACTCATCCTTTTTCACCATCATTATAGTCTTCTCTACTATAGTCTCTATTATAGTCTTCTCTATTCATTCTCTTGAATTTCCCCCTTTCTTTTTTTTTTTTTATTTCAGAATATTATGGGGGTACAGATGTTTAGGTTACGTATGTTGCCCTTGCCTCCCCCTCCCCCCCAAGTCCGAGTTTCAAATATGTCCATTCTTCAGGTGGTGCACATTGCACTCTTTGTGTGTGCATATACCCGTCCCCTCCTCCCTCCTCCCCCCTCCCCT
>NW_012136192.1:4444391-4444733 GCF_000956105.1 Propithecus coquereli
TGGTTAGTAACACTTTTTGTTTATAATACACACAGGCAAGTGTATTATTTGTCAAATACATAATATTTTTAAAAATTAGCTTTATCTCTGAATTAAAATTAAATGACCATTCTTTCACTCATCCTTTTTCACCATCATTATAGTCTTCTCTACTATAGTCTCTATTATAGTCTTCTCTATTCGTTCTCTTGAATTTCCCCCTTTCTTTTTTTTTTATTTCAGCATATTATGGGGGTACAGATGTTTAGGTTACGTATGTTGCCCTTGCCTCCCCCTTCCCCCCCCAAGTCCGAGTTTCAAATATGTCCATTCTTCGGGTGGTGCGCATTGCACTCTTTGTGT
>NW_012136192.1:4444829-4445368 GCF_000956105.1 Propithecus coquereli
GGAGTTTTAGGAACATTTGACTTATATAAGCACTTACGTAGTTTTAAGCCAATTAGAATAGAGTTCCTATAAGGGGTTTTATAAATTAATTTGGTTGATAGTGAAATTCAAGTTATATGTATCTTTTTTCTACATGATTTAGAAATTTATTGAGATATATCTTCAAATGTTTGTGCTGATTTGTTTGTATCTCTCCTTAGATCTCTTAGTTTACGCATCTTGCATTAAAAGCTTTGCTAACAGGTGTATACACATTTCAGATTACTATTTCTTCTTAATGGATAGATACTTTTTTATCATTTGGAAGAGGCCTACTTTATCTCTGCTATTGTTTATACTAAATATTTTTATGATGTTAATATAGTCTCACTGACTTTCTTATTGCTGAATTAATTCTTTAATTTTAGAGCAAAATCTAGTAATGTCTCCTTTATTACCTATTCTTTCTTTTCTTTTTGGGGAAAATGTCTACTACATATGTGTTGAAAATATTATTCCCTCCTTCATGCTTTATTAATTCTTTCTTATATTCTTAATTT
>NW_012136192.1:4445491-4446260 GCF_000956105.1 Propithecus coquereli
ATAAATTAATTTGGTTGATAGTGAAATTCAAGTTATATGTATCTTTTTTCTACATGCTTTAGAAATTTATTGAGATATATCTTAAAATGTTTGTGCTGATTTGTTTATATCTCTCCTTAGTTCTCTTAGTTTATGCATCATGCATTAAAAGCTTTAACAGGTGTATGTATACACATTTCAGATTATTATTTCTTCTTAATGGATAGATGCTTTTTTATCATTTGGAAGAGGCCTACTTTATCTCTGCTATTGTTTATCCTAAATATTTTTATGATGTTAATATAGTCTCACTGACTTTCTTACTGCTGTATTAATTCTTTAATTTTAGAGCAAAATCTAGTAATGTCTCCTTTATTACCTATTCTTTCTTTTCTTTTTGGGGAAAATGTCTACTACATAAGTGTTGAAAATATTATTCCCTCCTTCATGCTTTATTAATTCTTTCTTATATTCTTAATTTTTAATTTCTTTATGCTAAATATTGAGCAATTTCCTTATTATATCTTCCAAACAACTGATTCTCTTGAGTTATAGCTAACCCCTTGTTAATGCTCTGCTTATTATTAGTTAAATATTTGTAAATGACTATATTTTTACTGGTACTACTTTTTTTTTAAATAAGCCTAGTTTTGTCATGTTCTTTTGGGTTTTCATGTTTTGTACTTTATCTGCTGACTCATTTTATTAATGATTTCTTTCATATTTATTATCTGAAGTCCTTGAGAACCCTAATACTCCTCATGGTGGCATATGCTGAATCTACCTCTTG
>NW_012136192.1:4446310-4446746 GCF_000956105.1 Propithecus coquereli
GGTACAAACATTATGGCTATACTTTATGTCTTTGCCTCACCCAAGCGAGGGTTAAAGGCATGCCCTTCCCCCTTACAATGCTCCCTGTGTCCTTTAGTTGCGAGTTTACCCCACCCCCACTCCCTACGTCCTGGAGAGTATTACTGCCAAGTGATCACCCTAGTGTTGATCAGTTAGTACCACTTTGATGGCGAGTACAGGTAGAGCCCATTCTTCTGATCTTGTGGTGCCTCATTTTGGATAATGGGCTTAAATTTAATGCAGGAAAGTATAAGAGGTTCTAGATCACTGTCGTTTATGATTCAGTAATATTCCATTGTATGTATGTACCAAATCTTAATAATCCACTCATGGATTGACGGGCATTTAGGTTGTTTCTGCATTCCTGCAATAGTGAATTGTGCTGCCATAAACATTCGGGTGCAGATGTCTTTAT
>NW_012136192.1:4446805-4447967 GCF_000956105.1 Propithecus coquereli
AAGTTTAATCCAGGAAAGTATAAGAGGTTCTAGATCACTGTCATTTCTTATGATTGAATAATATTCCATTGTAAACATATACCAAATTTTAATAATCCACTCATGGATTGACGGGCACTTGGGTTGTTTCCACATTCTTGCAATAGTGAATTGTGCTGTCATAAACGTTCGGGTGCAGATGTCTTTATCATAGAATGTTTTGTGCGCTTTTGGGTAGATGCCTAATAGTGCTATTGCTGGGTAAAATGATATTTCTATTTTTAGCTCTCTGAGGTATCTCCAAATTCTTTTCCACAGAGGTTGCACTAATTTTCAGTCTCACCAGCAGTGTAAAAGTGTTCCTGTCTCTCCACTTCCTCGGCAGCATTTGTTGTTTGGGGATTTTTTGATAGCGGCCAGTCTCACTGGGGTTAGGTGATATCTCATTGTTGTTTTGATTTGCATTTCTCTAATGATTAGAGATGTTGAGCATTTTTTTATATGTTTGCTGGCCATTATTTTGTCTTCTTTTGAAAGTTTCTGTTCATTTCCTTTGCCCATTTTTTTGAGGAACCTCCATACTGTTTCCCAAGATGGCCATGCTAACTTACATTTCCACCAACAATGTACAAGGGTTCCCTTTTTTCAAGATCTTCGCCAACATTTATCTTTCAGCTTTTTGATACAGCTAATCTAACAGCTGCAAGGTGATATCTCATGTGGTTTTAATTTGCATTTCTCTGATGATTAGAGATGTTGAACTTTATTTTTACATATATGTTTTGACTAGTTGTGTGTTTTCTTTTGAGAAATGTCTTTTCAAGTCCATTGCCTATTTTTTAAATAGAGTTATTTGTTTTCCTTGTTCTTGAGTAGTTTGAGTTCCTTATAGATTTTGGATATTAGCCCCTTATCTGATGTATGACTTGCAAATATTTTCTCCCAATCTGCGGGATGTGTCTTTATTAATTGCTTCCCTTACTGAGAAGAAACTTTTGGTTTGATGCAATCCATTTACCTATGTTGCCTTCATTGCCTGTACTTTTGGGGTTATAACATGGCCAATTCTCAAATATAGCAAGCCCTTCTCTTGCTGGCAATTATACAAAGTCCATTTGCTTCTGAATGAGAAAGTGTTGTATCCAAAAGGGAAAACAAAGTATGTTTATTATTTCAAAAAAGT
>NW_012136192.1:4448844-4449380 GCF_000956105.1 Propithecus coquereli
CATTTCTCTAATGATTAGAGATGTTGAGCATTTTTTTTATATGTTTGCTGGCCATTATTTTGTCTTCTTTTGAAAAGTTTCTGTTCATTTCCTTTTACCCATTTTTTTGAGGAACCTCCATACTGTTTCCCAAGATGGCCATGCTAACTTACATTTCCACCAACAATGTACAAGGGTTCCCTTTTTTCAACATCTTCACCAACATTTATCTTTCAGCTTTTTGATACAGCTAATCTAACAGCTGCAAGATGATATCTCATGTGGTTTTAATTTGCATTTCTCTGATGATTAGGGATGTTGAACTTTATTTTTACATATATGTTTTGACTATTTGTGTGTCTTCTTTTGAGAAATGTCTTTTCAAGTCCATTGCCTATTTTTTAAATAGAGTTATTTGTTTCCTTGTTCTTGAGTAGTTTGAGTTCTTTATAGATTTTGGATATTAGCCCCTTATCTGATGTATGACTTGCAAATATTTTCTCCCAATCTGTGGGATGTGTCTTTATTAATTGCTTCCCTTACTGAGAAGAAACTTT
>NW_012136192.1:4449430-4449783 GCF_000956105.1 Propithecus coquereli
ATAATAATCCTAAACCAAAAGCAGCTCCTTGCAGTTCTGATGAAATTTTATGGCATCATACTAGAATGTAAGATACATAAAGCCAGAAATTTCTAATTATAATTTAAATTTAACTAACCTAGAGTTTCAAATAAATAGAAATAGAGTCTCAAATAAAAATAATAACCCTAAACCAAAAGCAGCTCCTTGCAGTTCTGATGAAATTTTATGACATCATACTGGAATGTAAGATACATAAAGCCAGAAATTTCTATTTTTATTTGGTATTTACTAATAGTAAATATTGTTTTTCTGATAGTTCTATTTTTTGTTGACTTTGTGTTACTTATACTTAAAACTGGCCTGGCACATAG
>NW_012136192.1:4450009-4450860 GCF_000956105.1 Propithecus coquereli
AGTTGCAATGTAGGAATATAAGCTTTTAGCCAAATTTTTGCCATCAGCTTCCCGAAAGAAAAGAAAATACATTCTTTGTGACTGGTTGTGATATATAGCAGCAAAATGACTTTTCTGCAAGTTTTCTTCCTTTAAAACCCTTCTGGAAGAATCAACTTACCCATAAACTCTTTGCAGAATCAAGATTAGATTCATTGCCTGTAAATTATTCCTGCTGGAACCCTGTTGAATCTTAGCTGGGAATAACTCTGCTGATTGTCATCCACCAGCTTCCCTAGCCAGCTGGTTCACCTGCCTTACTTCTTGTGCAGTTATAATTTTTCCTTCGGATTTATCTTCCACTTCTTCTGTTTCACCCAGAACCCAGGATAGCATGGTCTAAGAGAGAAGGCACACATTCTGAAGTTCACAACTAGACTCCTGAACATTAACTTTTTCAGACCTAATTTTATGAATTTAGAAGCATGAGCTGTTCCAATTTCCAACTGTTTGGTTCTTCCCAGCATCAATCTCTAGATATATGAGTAAGAAATCTTTCAGATGATTCCAGCTCTCAGCTTTTGAGCTATTCCAACAAACACCAACCGGGAGGAAAGACAAGTCTTCCCTACTGTCCTCAGTCCAAATTTCTTACAGCATCAGTAGTTTAATAATTGGTCATTTCACCATCCTAAATTTTGGGGTGATCTTTATACAACATAGTAACTGGAACACTAAGGTTTTATCAATTTTATTAATCTTCCTTATGAAAAAAATGTGGCTTTTAAAAAAAATCTAATTGGCTGTATGCTACGTTAATTTATTCATTTATTTTTCTATTAGATTTTTCTGTCCTCTACTTCCCTTAGGTT
>NW_012136192.1:4452690-4456321 GCF_000956105.1 Propithecus coquereli
TAAATATAAATAGAGTCTCAAATAGAAAGAGCTCGACACTCTTATGGCTGGCTTCTTTTGCTCAGCATAATGTTTGTGAAGTTATTCATGCTGCTGTATCAATATTATGTAGTTTATATTCCTGAGTAGTATTTCATTTGCTAATTATATTACAATTTGAATATCCATCCTCCCTTTGATAGACATTTGCATTGTTTCCAGTTTGGGGCTATAAATGAATAAAGAAGCTTCTGTGAAGATTGTTGTTCAGGTCTCTGTGTATACATATGTTTTCATTTCTCTTGGGTAAATACCTAGTACTGAAAACTCTGGACTATATGATAACTATGTTTAACTTTATAAGAAACTGTCAAACTGCTTTTCCAATGTGACTGTGTCATTTTACATTACCAATAGGAATGTCTGATTGGTCTACTTGGTCCACATCCTCTGTAGCACTTGGTATTAATGGTCCTTTTAAGTTGGTCTTTTCAGTGGCTGGGAAACAGTATCTCCTCATTGCATTTTTTTAAGTGAAGGTAACATTTACATACAGTAAAATTCACCTGTATAGTGTTCAGTACTGTGAATCTTGATAAACACATATGGTCCTGAAACCAGTGTCACAATTAAGACACAGAGTAGTTTATTCCCCCCTGAAATATACCTGTGACATTTTTTAAAACCATACTCCTGCCCCCACCTCCAACAACTTATCTGTTTTCTGCCTCTATAGTTTTACCTTTTCTAGAACATCATATAAACAGGATCAGATATTAGGTAGCATTTTTCAGTTTGGTTTCTTCCGCTTCTCATAACACAATTGAGACTTATCAATGGTATTGTGCTTGTGTTAGCAGTTGGCTCTTTTATTGCTGAGTAATACTTGATTGTATGGATGAACCACAGATTGGTTTTACATTCACTAAATGAAGGCTATCTGTGTTTCCAGTTTTGGATATTTATAAATAAATCACGTGCTTATTTATCATCCATTGAATTTCCAGGCTCTCCAAGTCACTCATATTAAAGTTACAGCACTGTTGAGGGAAGAGCAAGACCTTAACCCTTGAAATGCAGGTGTCTGTTGGGACACAGGCAAAGCTGAGGATCTCAACCTACTCAGCCTTCCTTGCCAATGGAAATGGATTTCTCTACTGAGGAGACTTAAAAATATGTTCAGGAATAGCACATCAGCAACAGCTCTAAATGATATTAAACAAATGTTGCTTTCGAATTAACAAAACAAAATGATATACAAAGGTTCTTCATGGTTGGGCATGGTCACTTGTTAAACTCTAATTCTTGATTTGAAAATTCAAAGCAGAAATGTGTGTTAAAATAACTGCATGATTGGAAATACTCCAAAATGTGTCACATTTGAGGAATTTAAGCTTTATTCCCTACCTTAGTTTTTATAGATTACTGGCATAGCATTTGGGAAAGTAATCATAGCTTTTAGGTAGTAAAAGGGTCATGACAGCTAAAATTCCTCTTATTACTGTCTCATCACATACTCTAACCACATAATTTTCTTGACTAGTTGTTCTGTTTTGTGCTAAATCACCAAATCTAGGGCATTGTCGTCTCAGGTGTGCAACTGAAGTTCATTTATCTGGGCCTGCTGCAGTTGAATACATAATAATGTCCCTTTCTGTTCTCTTTTGCCCCTTCTTCAATGAATAGCCTAAAGAGAATCTCTAAATTTTAGGAACAAAGTTTTTTTTTGTTAATGTTTTTGAGATAACTAAGGAAAATGCAAAAAGAACAGGAACTGGGCTCAAGAAACCAAGATTGAATACTTAGCATTACCTCCATTTTTGGTAATAAACAAAGTTTTTCCAAAATTTTGAAATAAATATTTTAATATCTATCCCTACACTGTTATTTTGAATAGTAAATGAGATACTGCATGTACCAATATCTATCCCAAACACTGACACATAGTAAACACTGATGACTTATTAATTAAAATTATGTATACTGAGAAAAATGGGATATGATTATGGGTTTGCTTATATATCTTTTGTTGTTTCACATATTCATCCATATTTTAAATTATAGTTTATTTTTATGGTAAAAATTTAGCACTTATTATTTATCAGACCTTTCATGGGTTTACCATTGTGAATAAGAAAACATGACTGTCCCCAGGGTGTTCATACTAAAATAAACTAGCTATTTAATACAAAGAATGCTATAATGTAGTGAGTTAATAATACTGTAGGATGGTTTGTCATCAATTAACATTAAATCCTTGCACCTTTTTGCCTGCCATACTCTCTTTGAAGAAGAGTATGTAGATGAGGGCAGAAGATGTAAGTAGGGGTAATTATTACCCTTACTATCAAGGATCTCACAATCAATTATCTCTTCTGTGAGTGTGCTTTTTTATTTTAGGAATAAGCTTTGTCAAAGAAGGTAAAGCGCCTAAACCATTGCTAATACCTAATAGAATTTCACACACACAAAAAAATTTATCAAGGAATGAATGACTCTAGAGAAATGAAATGTATTTTCTTTAGTTTGAAGTCAACTCAGGGATAAAAAGTTTTCACTAAAATGCAAGTGAGAGGAGAAAGTAAAGCAATCACTGACATTATACAGGGGAGGTGGTTATTTTGGAGATCTAGTGTTTGAGCAAGAAAATTAAGTATTCTTGAGTAGGAGAAAGTAAAGGCCTAATAATTTATTTTTTATTTTTATTTTTTGGTAGAGATGGGGTCTTACTATGTTGCCCAGGCTGGAATCAAACTCCTGGCCTCAAGCAATTCTCCCCCCTCAGTCTCTGAAAGTGCCTCAGTTACAAGTGTGAGCCACCATGCCCAGCTAGTCTTAATATACTGAGCAATGAAGTAACAAATCCTGCCCCACAGTAATCAAATAAAAATGGCCAAAACCTACTGGAGGAGACTAACAACAAAGAAGGTCTTTCCGTTTGGTCACATTCATGGCAGTTTTTAATCTATTATTCTATCTGATTTTATAGTTTTCTTTAAAGATATTTTATAATTGTGTCATTTTAATGGTGTTTTGAGGTCTTTTAGAAATTTTCAGTACAAACATTTATATGACAGTAGAGAGTCTGGGCTGGGGATCACAGAGCTATGGAAATGTCCGATTTTATTTTCTGATCAAAAGTCAGTTTCTGGCATTGAATGATGTTACCATTTTAAAGTACTGAATGGTTGTATTAAACAGAAATAGTGGAGTGGTCTTTTCTAATGCCTGACCTGATTTCTCTACTGACAGAGTCTTTTTTTGTTAAAACAATAGTTCAGGGGTTTTTTGTTGATCCAAAATAATGAGTCAAATAAGATTTTTACTGTGACACAGGTATTAGCACCCTGTAACTCAATAGGAAATACACATTAATCCTAAATGTTTACCTTTTAAACCAATGTATTTCTTTTATCTTCATTTTCTGATGTCAAAGGCACTAAAATTATAATTTAAATCCAGATATATTTCAATGTACTTATTATGTTACTTTGCATGAGCTATAAATCTGAGTATAAAAGAAATACTTGGTAAACAATCAAGAAAAGATCAATGATGAGAGGTGAACATTTAAAAGTTCCTTAACAAAGCTGTTAAAATATTATACTAGATGACTGAATTAATATTTTTGAAAACAATGCCTTACATAGCC
>NW_012136192.1:4456371-4457246 GCF_000956105.1 Propithecus coquereli
AGTTGCAATGTAGGAATATAAGCTTTTAGCCAAATTTTTGCCATCAGCTTCCCGAAAGAAAAGAAAATACATTCTTTGTGACTGGTTGTGATATACAGCAGCAAAATGACTTTTCTGCAAGTTTTCTTCCTTTAAAACCCTTCTAGAAGAATCAACTTACCCATAAACTCTTTGCAGAATCAAGATTAGATTCATTGCCTGTAAATTATTCCTGCTGGAGCCCTGTTGAATCTTAGCTGTGAATAACTCTGCTGATTGTCATCTATCAGCTTCCCTAGCCAGCTGGTTCACCTGCCTTACTTCTTGTGCAGTTATAATTTTTCCTTCGGATTTATCTTCCACTTCTTCTGTTTCACCCGGAACCCAGGATAGCATGGTCTAAGAGAGAAAGCACACATTCTGAAGTTCACAACTAGACTCCTGAGCATTAACTTTTTCAGACCTAATTTTAGTAATTTAGAAGCATGAGCTGTTCCAATTTCCAACTGTTTGGTTCCTCCCAGCATCAATCTCTAGATATATGAGTAAGAAATCTTTCAGATGATTCCAGTTCTCAGCTTTTGAGCTGTTCCAACAAATACCAACCGGGAGGAAAGACAAGTCTTCCCTACTGTTCCCAGTCCAAATTTCTTACAGCATCGGTAATTTAATAAATGGTCATTTCACCATCCTAAATTTTGGGGTGATCTTTATACAACATAGTAACCGGAACACTAAGGTTTTATCAATTTTATTAATCTTCCTTATGAAAAAAATGTGGCTTTTAAAAAAATCTAATTGGCTGTATGCTATGTTAATTTATTCATTTATTTTTCTATTAGATTTTTCTGTCCTCTACTTCCCTTAGGTTTAATTTTCTCTTATTTTTCTGTGTT
>NW_012136192.1:4463228-4466160 GCF_000956105.1 Propithecus coquereli
TTTCTTCATATCTCTCTGTAGTTACATGTCTAAAAACTAAGCCAAGGGAGACATAATTTTAGCATATTGGAAAAATAAAATATTATTGTCTCAATCTGGAAATCTCTATGTAAAGTCACAAAACATGGACAGGAATTTAAGACAGGAATCATGATTGTTTATGGTGGACTCTCCTGAAAATTTACCCCTTTTAAAAAATGGGAAAAATAGTTACAATTCATTGTATACATGGATTATTTGAATAAAGAAATGATTAATGAAATATTGATAAAATAGTAGGCAAGGGACTAAAGTTAGAACTAATCAGTTCAATTTATAAATTTATTAGTTGTGGGACCACTCATAGGAAAGTTGCTTCAGCTATCTGTGTCTCAGTTTTCTCATTTGTAAAATGAGAATGATAATAGTATTTATACCATAGAGTTGTTATCAGAGATAAATGAGTTAATAACTGTAAAGCACTTAAAAGAGTGCCTCACACATGGTTAACTTTATATTTACAAGTATTAAATAAAAACATAGAGACATAGAGATTGGAAAATTAAAAATAGGATGGAGATGATCTCAGTACGTTTAGAGACCATGATACCACAGAGCACTAGCTCAATAATACATGATTTATGATGAGATGCCATTATGGGATCTTCAATATTAATAGCAAGATGAGTCTTCTAATTACACTCAGCTAATTAAACTGATGAGAGAAAATAAGAAAGAGAAGTGACTAAACAAAGTGAGATATAAGGATTCAATCGCCCAAGACTGATCCCTACAGCTTGGACTCCCAGGAAGCAAGTTTGCCTCCTGTAGAGCAAAATATTTAGGAAATGAGATCTGCTTAATGGGAAACCAGATATAGCAAAGTGCTTAAGGCAGTTAATATTGATAGAAAGCTGAGGTAGTGGATCAGGGATAGAAGCCACATCACATGGCCACCACTTCATGTCCTAGACCCTTGATGGTGCCAGGGAAGGGTTTGGTGTCCCAAGTGCGGGCTGGAGGACGCAGTTGTGCTAGATCATTCTGCTGTAACCACAAAACCTGTAGGCAAGCTACCGATCATGCTGAATAGGGTGGGACTTGTGTTTCCCTAATCAAACAGATTCAGTGCTTCACAATGCAAGAGCCAGTGATCCTGTTCCAATCTCTGACATTCCTTCTTGCTAAATTCCTGTGTGCTGTCGTAGAATGAAAGAGATTGTGTACACATCAGCTGCATATCTAGTTCTGTGTGTCTTCCCCTCTGTGTTTGCCGTCTGATGATTCACTCTGATTGCTTGACAGATGTTTCAGGTAAAACCAAAGCTTGGCCCGCTGTCTTCCTTCACAATTTCAAAATTATTGATGAAATATGTGGGATACAATCTTTCTCACATCAGTGAGGAAGCAGCATTCTAAGCTACTACCCATGGTCTATACTATACTAACAACTCAAGAGTACTGCAGTCCTAAGTACAATAGAACTTTCCTGAAAAGGTAGACTTAGCTATATAGACCACAAAGTCTCTGGAGTTTTAATGCCCACAGTGAATGAACAGGAATGAAGAAGAAAAGAATGAAATGAAGAATAGAAGAAAGGAAGGAATAAGGAAGGAAAAAGAAAGAATAAAGGAAAAAGGAGAAACCCTATTGATCTCCTGTGCATAGCAGGAACACTTGATTAGGTCAGAACCATTAATGGAATTATATCCCTGGGTCACTTGCAACTTCAGTCCTTGATATAACTGGCATAAGTACAAGGAATGGTAGTACAAAAGACTGGGGAAATTCTTTGCAAATGAAGTTCTGACCCTTCTACTTTATAAGAGTTTATCTAGCTACTTATTTATTCATTCAACAAATATTTTCTAAACACTTAAGATGTCTTTGTTGCTCTTCTAGTTTCTGGTGAACAAAACCAAAAAAGTCCTTCCTTATATAACCTTCATTTTTAGTGAGGACATGCAAAGAATAATTTTATGTTTATATTTATATGTATGTGTATACACACATATCAACTATTTCATATGATATTAGATGATAAATGAAGAGAATATAAAGAAAGCTGGATAAAGGGATAGAGAATGTCAGGATATTTTAATTTCAGATAACGTTATCTTAGGAGTCCCCTCTGAAAGTGTGAATTTTGAGCAAAGATTGGCAAGAAGAGAGAGAACTAATCGTTTGATATATGAAGGGAGACTGTCCTAGGTAGGGGAAACAGGTGCAAAGACCTTGGGACAAGGGGGTAAAAGCCGCACTGATGAAAAGCAAGAAAGCAGAGAGGGAGCACGGGGAATGTAGGAAGGTGAGGAAGTTAGGAGCCAGGTAATGCAGGACCCTGTGTGCCATGCTGAAGGACTTTTAAGCCGAGGATTGATGTGACTGTGATGTAACTAAATTGCATTTTAAAACAATCATTCAATAGTCTGTGGAGAGAACAGACAGAATGAGACCATTGAAATAGTCCTGATGTTGGTGGCCTCAACCACAAGGGGGAGCGCTGAAGACTGTGAGCAGTAGTTGATTCTGATTATGTTTTTAAGGAACAGAAAAATAGGATTTACTGCTGGATCGATAGGGTTATGCTGAAATGTTTGTAAATACTGAGAGTTTAGGATACTCTCACATTGTGAGAGCTTGGGATACCCTCATGTTGTGCTTTCATAAATGCGAGTGACATTTAATCTTCAATGTGAAGATACAAATTGATGCTTATTATTTATGTTTAATGTGATGTTACATATTAGGTCAGTTATCTGTGACAAGAGTGCTTAGTCCAAGTTTCAAAAATTCCCCAGAGAGTTAAAATAGTAAAATGCAAAAAATGCACATAACTTTAAAGGAGAAAGAAGAAAAGGAAATGCATGATGTATACCTTTCTACCTCTCAACATACTAAAATCACTTTTATTGAAATCAATGTATAAAAAGAAATATATTTAAAAAGTAAG
>NW_012136192.1:4466400-4469302 GCF_000956105.1 Propithecus coquereli
ATCATTCTGCTGTAACCACAAAACCTGTAGGCAAGCTACCGATCATGCTGAATAGGGTGGGACTTGTGTTTCCCTAATCAAACAGATTCAGTGCTTCACAATGCAAGAGCCAGTGATCCTGTTCCAATCTCTGACATTCCTTCTTGCTAAATTCCTGTGTGCTGTTGTAGAATGAAAGAGATTGTGTACACATCAGCTGCATATCTAGTTCTGTGTGTCTTCCCCTCTGTGTTTGCCGTCTGATGATTCACTCTGATTGCTTGACAGATGTTTCAGGTAAAACCAAAGCTTGGCCTGCTGTCTTCCTTCACAATTTCAAAATTATTGATGAAATATGTGGGATACAATCTTTCTCACATCAGTGAGGAAGCAGCATTCTAAGCTACTACCCATGGTCTATACTATACTAACAACTCAAGAGTACTGCAGTCCTAAGTACAATAGAACTTTCCTGAAAAGGTAGACTTAGCTATATAGACCACAAAGTCTCTGGAGTTTTAATGCCCACAGTGAATGAACAGGAATGAAGAAGAAAAGAATGAAATGAAGAATAGAAGAAAGGAAGGAATAAGGAAGGAAAAAGAAAGAATAAAGGAAAAAGGAGAAACCCTATTGATCTCCTGTGCATAGCAGGAACACTTGATTAGGTCAGAACCATTAATGGAATTATATCCCTGGGTCACTTGCAACTTCAGTCCTTGATATAACTGGCATAAGTACAAGGAATGGTAGTACAAAAGACTGGGGAAATTCTTTGCAAATGAAGTTCTGACCCTTCTACTTTATAAGAGTTTATCTAGCTACTTATTTATTCATTCAACAAATATTTTCTAAACACTTAAGATGTCTTTGTTGCTCTTCTAGTTTCTGGTGAACAAAACCAAAAAAGTCCTTCCTTATATAACCTTCATTTTTAGTGAGGACATGCAAAGAATAATTTTATGTTTATATTTATATGTATGTGTATACACACATATCAACTATTTCATATGATATTAGATGATAAATGAAGAGAATATAAAGAAAGCTGGATAAAGGGATAGAGAATGTCAGGATATTTTAATTTCAGATAACGTTATCTTAGGAGTCCCCTCTGAAAGTGTGAATTTTGAGCAAAGATTGGCAAGAAGAGAGAGAACTAATCGTTTGATATATGAAGGGAGACTGTCCTAGGTAGGGGAAACAGGTGCAAAGACCTTGGGACAAGGGGGTAAAAGCCGCACTGATGAAAAGCAAGAAAGCAGAGAGGGAGCACGGGGAATGTAGGAAGGTGAGGAAGTTAGGAGCCAGGTAATGCAGGACCCTGTGTGCCATGCTGAAGGACTTTTAAGCCGAGGATTGATGTGACTGTGATGTAACTAAATTGCATTTTAAAACAATCATTCAATAGTCTGTGGAGAGAACAGACAGAATGAGACCATTGAAATAGTCCTGATGTTGGTGGCCTCAACCACAAGGGGGAGCGCTGAAGACTGTGAGCAGTAGTTGATTCTGATTATGTTTTTAAGGAACAGAAAAATAGGATTTACTGCTGGATCGATAGGGTTATGCTGAAATGTTTGTAAATACTGAGAGTTTAGGATACTCTCACATTGTGAGAGCTTGGGATACCCTCATGTTGTGCTTTCATAAATGCGAGTGACATTTAATCTTCAATGTGAAGATACAAATTGATGCTTATTATTTATGTTTAATGTGATGTTACATATTAGGTCAGTTATCTGTGACAAGAGTGCTTAGTCCAAGTTTCAAAAATTCCCCAGAGAGTTAAAATAGTAAAATGCAAAAAATGCACATAACTTTAAAGGAGAAAGAAGAAAAGGAAATGCATGATGTATACCTTTCTACCTCTCAACATACTAAAATCACTTTTATTGAAATCAATGTATAAAAAGAAATATATTTAAAAAGTAAGGCTTAGGAAAAATTGGATTTCTATTTGCATTACTGTCTGGATGATAAATAGGTAAGTCATTTTCAAGGAGAATGGGTCCTTAATATTTGGAATGAGCAACCACCTTAGAAAAACCTTCTGAAGTATAGATTTTCACAGTGAATATCTATGCCTAGAAAACTGAAGAAATTGGCTCTTTTACCACAGACAAACCACTCTAATGGGCTGGACTGGTTTATCACTTTCCAAATGTCTGGCAGGTTCATAAAAGTGAATAGGTGCTGAGATTCCTCTTCTTTTGTTAGAAGACTGAAATAAATGTGGTCTGCTTGGAAAATTTCTACATTAGTAACTCTACAGCCAGTCAAGAAGGATATAGTCAGAAAAATTATCCAATAATGAAATGCTAATGCTCACTCTCAATATTACTTTCTGCATGTCCTATCTGGAAGTAGTATATTTTAGTGAAGACTTGTTCATTTACTGAGGCAACACATACTCTTTTGAATGTGTCTATCTGAGGTGGTAGACATACTGAGTTAAGACAAGATTTCTGCAGGAGGAATAAATAATTTATCATTAATACAGTATCACATAAGAAATTTCACAGCAATTGTGGTCTTTAGGGGTGTTCACATATTTCCCGTGTAACAGTATTCATCATTTAGTCACCTTGTAGTAGCTTGCATTTTCCCATTCCCTTTGAAGTTAGCCAAAGCCATTTGAGTTGCTTCATTCAAAAAAAAAAAAAAAAATGTGAATCAAAGTGATTTGGGTCACTTTTGAGCAGAGGCTCTAAGGGCCAGGCCATGATCTCTCATTTCCTTTTCTTCCTGCCATAGTATTAGTAATTGTGAAAGGTGAAAGTGCAGGTATTACTGTAGCCTCATCGCCTGGGCCCTTAAGTGGCCCAGGTTGAGCAGAGGCCCCTCACCAACCTCCACTGCCTATGCTATGTAGTGTGAGCAAAAAGGTAATATTAATAGTAATTGTTTTAAGGCTGACACA
>NW_012136192.1:4469352-4471296 GCF_000956105.1 Propithecus coquereli
AATTAATTTAAATTTACCTTACCTAGAGTTTCAAATAAATATAAACAGAGTTTCAAATAGAAAGAGCTTGACACTCTTATGGCTGGCTTCTTTTGCTTAGCATAATGTTTGTGAAGTTATTCATGCTGCTGTATCAATATTCTGTAGTTTATATTCCTGAGTAGTATTTCATTTGCTAATTATATTGCAATTTGAATATCCATTCTCCTTTTGATAGACATTTGCATTGTTTCCAGTTTGGGTCTATAAATGAATAAAGAAGCTTCTGTGAAGATTGTTGTTCAGGTCCCTGTGTATACATATGTTTTCATTTCTCTTGGGTAAATACCTAGTACTGAAAACTCTGGACTATATGATAACTATGTTTAACTTTATAAGAAACTGTCAAACTGCTTTTCCAATGTGACTGTGTCATTTTACATTACCAATAGGAATGTCTGATTGGTCTACTTGGTCCACATCCTCTGTAGCACTTGGTATTAATGGTCCTTTTAAGTTGTTCTTTTCAGTGGCTGGGAAACAGTATTTCCTCATTGCATTTTTTTAAGTGAAGGTAACATTTACATACAGTAAAATTCACCTGTATAGTGTTCAGTTCTGTGAATTTTGATAAACACATATAGTCCTGAAACCAGTGTCACAATTAAGACACAGAGTAGTTTATTCCCCCCTGAAATTTACCTGTGACATTTTTTAAAACCATACTCCTGCCCCCACCTCCAACAACTTATCTGTTTTCTGCCTCTATAGTTTTACCTTTTCTAGAACATCATATAAACAGGATTACATATTAGGTAGCATTTTTCAGTTTGGTTTCTTCTGCTTCTCATAACACAATTGAGACTTATAAATGGTATGGTGCTTGTGTTAGCAGTTGGCTCTTTTATTGCTGAGTAATACTTGATTGTATGGATGAACCACAGAATGGTTTTACATTCACTAAATGAAGGCTATCTGTGTTTCCAGTTTTGGATATTTATAAATAAATCATGTGCTTATTTATCATCCATTGAATTCCCAGGCTCACCAAGTCACTCATATTAAAGTTACAGCACTGATGAGGGAAGAGCAAGACCTTAACCCTTGAAATGCAGATGTCTGTTTGGACACAGGCAAAGCTGAGGATCTCAACCTACTCAGCCTTCCTTGCCAATGGAAATGGATTTCTCTACTGAGGAGACTTAAAAATATGTTCAGGAATAGCACATCAGCAACAGCTCTAAATGATATTAAACAAATGTTGCTTTCGAATTAACAAAACAAAATGATATACAAAGGTTCTTCATGGTTGGGCATGGTCACTTGTTAAACTCTAATTCTTGATTTGAAAATTCAAAGCAGAAATGTGTGTTAAGATAACTGCATGATTGGAAATACTCCAAAATGTGTCACATTTGAGGAGTTTAAGCTTTATTCCCTACCTTAGTTTTTATAGATTACTGGCATAGCATTTGGGAAAGTAATCATAGCTTTTAGGTAGTAAAAGGGTCATGACAGCTAAAATTCCTCTTATTACTGTCTCATCACATACTCTAACCACATAATTTTCTTGACTAGTTGTTCTGTTTTGTGCTAAATCACCAAATCTAGGGCATTGTCGTCTCAGGTGTGCAACTGCAGTTCATTTATCTGGGCCTGCTGCAGTTGAATACGTAATAATGTCCCTTTCTGTACTCTTTTGCCCCTTCTTCGATGAATAGCCTAAAGAGAATCTCTAAATTTTAGGAACAAAGTTTTTTTTTGTTAATGTTTTTGAGATAACTAAGGAAAATGCAAAAAGAACAGGAACTGGGCTCAAGAAACCAAGATTGAATACTTAGCATTACCTCCATTTTTGGTAATAAACTTTTTCCAAAATTTTGAAATAAATATTTTAATATCTATCCCTACACTGTTATTTTGAATAGTAAATGAGATACTGCATGTACCAATATCTATCCCAAA
>NW_012136192.1:4471346-4472843 GCF_000956105.1 Propithecus coquereli
TGAGACATTGAACATTTTGTGACTGTCTCCTTCTACATATATGTAAGAACTTATCTAGGATGTATATCTGAGTGTGAAATTACTAGGTCTAAGGATATGCAAATCTTCAAATTAACTAGAAACCGCTAAATGAAAAGATGCATTTAGACTTATTCCAGAAGCCAAAGGAAACTCATGAAGGATATTTAAGCAAGATATCGGCATGATCATATTTTCATTTTAGAAATCTCTAGCAGCAATATCCAGAATTAATTAGAGAGGAAAATTTTATGGAGACATGAACTAAGGTAGGGCTCAAAGGAGAAGGGAAAAAAAATTGGAAAATCACCAAGTATTAGGTAGCTAAATGGGGAAGAGAGGAATGGTAAATTTAGTTTATATATTTATTAGCAGACCTGGACTCTTCCCTGCTCCTATCTCTGAGTTTCTTCATGTACTTACATAAATTTATTATCACTTCTCTTTCTGCACATATTTTTTGAGTTGAAAGAAGAGAGCTATTTTGGATTGCTAACCAACTATGTGTAAGTTATTTTAGGGCATTTGTAAAAGAATATTTTAATGTTTAGTTACTTTTCAAAGAATCAGTTGATTGAATTTAAATCTCTTTATGAGGTGCAACCTCTTCGTGCTTCTGTTTCTCTTTCTGTAAAACAGAGATAATAATAATGCCTCCCCCAATAGGTTGTTGTTAAGAGTAACTGAGATATTACATACGGAACATCTAGAGAATATAGTACTTAGAAGTGTCTGATAAGGGTTGGCTATTATTATTATTTAAATTTCTAAAACAAATGTGAAAGTAGGCAATACCATCCCCTACTGAAGATATTGATATCTGGAAATTTTGGTGGCTTTGGCTGGAAGTTCAGCTAGAAATTAGTAGATTTAGGATTTGCAAACTATGCTGTTCCCAGTATACCGCATTGCCCATAGCTTTTTCCCTTCTTGTTCAGGTTCTCCCTCCCTTCTATTTTTTGGTAGAATTCAAGTAGACTGAGTATACAGGACATTTTTTTTTTAATTTGATGAATCACACTACTTCTCTTCACTCCATTACTCTGTAGTCCAATTAATCATTTCTTATTCTTCAAAATATAGTTTATATTTTTCCACTTTTGAAGAAGACAATTTAGATTTTATAGCTTTTTTTCTGTATTAATGATTATGAAGTTCTTAGGAGAGAGTCTAGTAATGCATGCTTCTCGAATTTCACCCCTTGCCTGCTGCCAGATAAATAGAAAACAAGTTATTGTTTACCAGTTTGTAGATGAGAAAGTTACAGAGCATAGAATTTGCACACTAATATGAATCTAGTTTTGTAAAAATCCTTTTGAATATGGAAATATAGAATGGGCTTAGTTACCAAAAGGTTTATAGATAAAGACATACATGTTTTTGGTTACTCTATCAAGATAATGGAGTTAATTGTGCCAGTGATTCAGATGAATGTGTAGAAATAAGGATTAATTGAACACTTTCACTAATGAGCAAAAA
>NW_012136192.1:4472893-4473477 GCF_000956105.1 Propithecus coquereli
CAAAAAGGTAATATTAATAGTAATTGTTTTAAGGCTGACACAGAAGTAGAAATGGTGCTATAAGAAATCAGAACACAGTCATTAACCAGACTAAAAAAAAAAATGTGAATCAAAGTGATTTGGGTCACTTTTGAGCAGAGGCTCTAAGGGCCAGGCCATGATCTCTCATTCCCTTTTCTTCCTGCCATAGTATTAGTAATTGTGAAAGGTGAAAGTGCAGGTATTACTGTAGCCTCATCGCCTGGGCCCTTAAGTGGCCCGGGTTGAGCAGAGGCCCCTCACCAACCTCCACTGCCTATGCTATGTAGTGTGAGCAAAAAGGTAATATTAATAGTAATTGTTTTAAGGCTGACACAGAAGTAGAAATGGTGCTATAAGAAATCAGAACACAGTCATTAACCAGACTAAAGACATTAAGAAAGGTCCCAGAGTTTGAGAGCTCTGAGCTGAGCCTTAACAAGTGAATAGGAGTAAAGAAAATGCAAAGTTTTTATGGTATAAAAAAGGGCATACAGAAAAGAGCGAGAATGATGTGTTTTGAAAACTGTATTGCGTCACTCATTGTGATTGGAGGGCAAACATCA
>NW_012136192.1:4474792-4475507 GCF_000956105.1 Propithecus coquereli
TTACTCTATCAAGATAATGGAGTTAATTGTGCCAGTGATTCAGATGAATGTGTAGAAATAAGGATTAATTGAACACTTTCACTAATGAGCAAAAAGCCGAGATTTATCCCCATATATTCATGATTTTGTTTCAGCTAGTATTATTTTTGGGATCTTTTTAATTTTGTTTGCAGTGCTTTCCTTCAAAAGTTTAACAATTTGTTGTAAAGCACATGGCGAGTCATTTCATCGGTGCAGCATTCAAGCGGAAGTGTGTCTTAACGTCTCCCTATTTGGCGGCAATACTGGACAATGTCTGGAGCAGTTTTGGTTGTCACAACTATCCGTGAGTGCTACTGACATCTACACTGTACAGGCCAGGAATGCTGCTACACACCCTAGAATGCACAGAACACTCCTCACAGAAAGGAATCGTCCATGCTAATAATGCTAAGGCGGAGAAAATCTGTCCTGTATTTATTGCAAGGTGAAGCTCCACATCACCCTCACCTTTGATCACAAAGGTGTTTATGATGGAATTATCTTAAATCTTTGGCCTGTTGATATCAGCCTGATTCCCATGCAGACAGCATTAAAAAGAAATTTTTTGGATGCCAAGTGTTAAAATACTATTTAAAATAATAACAATAATAATAAACAGGGCATTCCTACTCGGTTACAATTAGAACATTGTTAAATACTTCATTGCTCATAATGTTCCTTTAGCATTAAAGCA
>NW_012136192.1:4476664-4478300 GCF_000956105.1 Propithecus coquereli
TGGATGTTTTTGCCAAATCTGTCTATGTCTGAGATTTCTAGGAAATTATTTTCATTTAATTTTGTTGAAAATATCATTCATATTTTTCTTTCAATAGTTTATTCTGTCTGTGTTATGAGGAAATTTTATAAAAATCTATAGTGCCACCCTCTTTCTGTATGAATTTCCTCTACAATTTTTGGAAATCTTTAACCCATTAGGAATTTCTTTATTGAATTTACTATAAAATTTATGCCCTTGGAGCTTTTATTGAAGAAGATCAGCCTTAATTCTTCACTTCTTGGTCCTTTAGAGAATAATTTTAATTTCTGTTACAGAAGACACATCTTTAAAAATCCACCTTAGACAATTATTATATCCCTACTGAATCTTTTCCTTTTTTCAGTTTAGACATTCCCTCACTTCCTTTGAACCTTCTTTACATATCTAACAAAAGGACATGGGCTAATCTGAATGTCTACATTTGGAGCTCTGCAATAATAAGACTAACATGGAAAATTTATTTTTTATCAAAACCTGTAATTCCCACTGGGAAAAAAAAATGGAGATAGGTGGGCTGATGGTTTTCCCCAGAAACATTCCAATAAACAAACTTGGAATAAAAGGGCAGGACACCGATGATATACTTAAATCTAGGGCTTAAGGGAGTCTCCTGAGAAGAAACCCGTTTTTATTTAGGAGTAAGATAAGAGTGTTTCATAATCATTCATTTGGCAAATGGGTAATGAGCCAGGCACTCTCCTAAGTATTACAGGCATTAATCTGAGAACCAGCTAAGCAGATGTTTGATCCAAACTTGGTAAAAGTTTTCTAATTTCTGAAGAACTTACTCTATGTTTCTCAAAGGAGGATAACATAAATGTGAAGAGGGGGATAATATCTTGGAAGACTGAAAATATGTAATTAGTGATGAGAAATTTCTCTACTGTCAAGATTCTTGATTAGCCAAGAAACTGACAAGAAACTTGTCAGGAGCTAGCCAAGACAGATAAAGAGAAACTGACAACGAGGGATACAACAGAAATGGTAGAAATAGAAAAGCAATTACCATCAACATAATGATATTGGAAGAGGAAGTGTTGAGTGGTTACTACAGGGATGGCAGAATATTCGGTCTGTGATCCAGCAAACTGCCATGACTGCTAAGGAAATTCATGATTCTTAGGACCTCAGTCACTTTAAAGATTTGCAGAATGCATATGATATTGTACATACAGTTCTGTTACCCATGACCATTTTATATTTCCAAGCAAGCATGTTGAATTTCCTCTCCATTGTTTTTCTATTTGTCCCTATCCTCTTAAGATAAACATTAACTTATGTGTAAGCTGAATTCAGTACTACAGGTGTGATCTGTTGAGTATAGAGTTAAGTGGGACTTCAACAGTGTTGCCAACAGCCATATTGATGAGCTGGTGAGTTTGAGGGTTAAATTTTGTTTTGTTATTTTCCCCTTCTTTGAGTCACTTTATTTTCCCTATACGATGACACCATTATTCCTCCAGTTATGAAAAATAAAGACAAGTGTTCTACATAAATTTTTAGATCTTGTCTATGGAACTTTATAACTTTGATTTTAAGTAATGCATGGCAATCCTTTTGCGAACTGATAATATTAAATATTTATATTTAAAAA
>NW_012136192.1:4478350-4480539 GCF_000956105.1 Propithecus coquereli
CCTGTTTCCATACTATGGTTGTATCCTTTTCCACTTTGTTTCACAAAGCCATTTTGTTGCTTATAATCATTCTTTTTTGTTTTTCTATTTCTGTGTTCTAAGTTTTTTCTGTCTTGAAATAATAAATACTTCTAAACTGTTTATTTCATCGCTGTCCATTATTAACGTTCATCAAAGCATCTACCATTTGGGGAAAAACCGATAGTCACTCTGTTTGTCTATGCGATTGGTATGGTTATCAAAAAATGAAGGAAGAAGATCCAAGGATTCAGATAACACAAGTCAGATTATACTCTCACTGGCCTCTGGCTCACTAAGTGGGTACTGTAGGAGAGAAATCATGCCCAATTTTAAAAATCGTAATTTTAATTTGTGGAGCAGACTTTCACATTATTCTTTTCTTCTCAGTATATGTTGTGCAGTAATGTTGAGGAATTAACATATTGTATTTGATGAATCTGCAGCTAACTGTAAAGGGTATTAATAAATGATTTTGAATGTAAGGTGGCTATTCTTATTCCATAAGTATTTTAGAAAGCATTAACATTAAGTGAATGTTGATAGAAAGGGCATATGCATTTTAGCCATTTAATATATTTGTAATACCAACTAGAAGTGGCATAAAATAAGCTATCAATATCGAATAAATGTTTTAGCAACATGCATTATAAATTTTAAGTGACTAGCACAAAATATGCATAAAACATGATGCTTATTAGTGGTCTTACACTGTTTCCTTTCTAAGAAGCCATTAATATTGTAATGACCTTAGGTATACAGTAATAAGCTTCAGAGAGAACCATCCATTAAGCCATTTTAAATTTAACTAAGATAGAATAAATTCCATAATTATAGATGCTCCTGCACACACAAACACGGACTAAAGAAAATCTTTAGGTGAAAAAAGTCTTCTGTGGAATAGATGGGAACCCTAAAATGATTTAAGAAAATCCTTTAGTCCTTTATGCTCTGTCTCCTGCCTTATCACTCTATCATTTCCTCAATATCTACAGTTAATGAACTTTTCAACTTTTTTCCCCCTTTGCCTATTTTAGTTTAAACAAAATGATTTTTTTTTTTCCACTCATGGAAAAGAGAACTTCCTCACAGAGGGAGTTCTCTGGGAATTAGAATTAATCAGACAATTTAGAATTTCATGTTCCCCAAATTTCACCAGGGTGTAATCTCAACAAATTACAAAACTTCATTAAACCTCAGTTCTCCCAGCTATAAGACAGGGATACAACAGTAACTGCACCATGAAATTGCTGTATTAGATGGAATGTGTCTAAAATGCCCTTGTTATAGTCATTGTTCAATGAATAAATATTGTTATTTTCTTATTTTCTCTTCTTTTTTGCTTTTTATAGTTGAAATCAAGCCTCTAACAGGGCAATATTTCCAAACTGAGCACAATTTTATGGTTAATATTTCTCTATGATATAACAAGTTGGGATTAATTTGTAATTCTAGAATTTTATTTATTTATACAGAAGATGCAGATTGTTTAAGCTGTATGGCTTAATAGCTACTCTCTAGAGCTATGCTGTACGATATATTAGCTACTAGTCACATGTGGCAATTTAGCATACAAATGTGGCTAGTCTAAACTGAGATGTGCTGTGAGTGTGTATGTAAGACACACCAGATCTTAAAGACTTATGGAAAAAATAAAAAATATCTCTATTACATTGATAATATGATGAAGTGATAATCTTTTGTATATGTTGATTTAAATAAAATATCTTGAAAATCAATTGGCTTTATAAAGGATTTATAATAAGAATGTGACCTACACAAATGAGGAAGCAGCTAGAAAGGTAACAGTCTGGAAGGATGATGGCAGGACCAAAAGATCAGCCAATAACCAATCAGCCTAAAATGGTGTAGCAGGAATATTACAGAAGCCAAGCATGGATAGCCAATGAAGATGAATGAAAAGAGGGCTTAGAGAAAGGTCATGGAGTCTTTGGGAAACCATGCTTCTCTGTAGCCTTCGCATGTATGGGTCTACAGCCCAACACCTTATGGTGAACCTGGGGCCACTGTTAACCACCAGGTTAGCCATTAGGAAGATGAGCTGGATACAAAGCAGAGGAGAATTAGGATATGTGTGGCCTACCAGGCTACTTGTATCTGTCTGTCATCATGTCTAACTACAATGAGCCTCTGAAATTAATTAGATATCC
>NW_012136192.1:4483858-4484682 GCF_000956105.1 Propithecus coquereli
TGTGAATTTACAACACTGGCATAAAAGACATGTAAAAATCAATCCTCTTTTACTTGTATATTTAATGTCTCATTTATACTGAGAAGAATCCCATTCTACATAAATTCAAGACTCCTTCAGTGTTAATGATCATCATTGATGATGGTAGTAATCATCAATATTACGACTTTTAATCAGAATTTTACAAACTAGAATCAACAAAAAATTTTGCTTTAGTAAGTCAATATCCTGAACAGTGAAGGTATCTATTTCCTACTCCCTGCAATAAATATTAGGTGTTGTAAAATTACAAACCAGACAAGAGGTTTGGGAAATTCAGAAAGTTAAACATCATAGAATTAAATTTAAAAATTAATAATAAACCTGGAAAAATTACTTTAAATGTCAATAGTTTCATAGGAGGTGAATAGTTGAGAAGAAAAACCATCTTTTGTAATTCTTTATTTCTTTTGTTCCTTCCATAAATATTAAATAGATATTGATTACTGTGGAGACAAATATCAAACTCTATTAAATGAGTAGTTAAATATTGACTAATGTGAAGTGGAGACCAATATTTGCTGAAGGGGACAGTAGTGATTGATATTCACTGGGAATAGCTTTACTGTATACCCACATAAATTCTGCAAAGTAAGTGCAAAATTCTCCTTCAGTACCTTTACATTTTATAATGTATAAATCTTATTTTATTCAAAATTATTTTGGAACAGCAAAATAGTTTGGGGTCAGATGCCAATTGAATTTTTTCTTTTTCTTCTAGCCAAAACAAGTAAACAAATATTTAGATAAGTTTTAGACGTAAATATCATTATGAGGGTTTTAAT
>NW_012136192.1:4485601-4487466 GCF_000956105.1 Propithecus coquereli
GCAGAATCTCAGTTCCCATACCAGAGAAATACAACAAAAATCTGCACTTTAAAGAAATTCCAGAGATTTTTAAGAACATTCCTATCACCGGGAACCAACATCTCACCTGCTTCTAAATAGCCTCTCTAAATTCTTGTCATTGTTTCTGAAATTGTCCTCTTAATTTACTCATTTTGCTTAATCTTTGTTAAGAAAAGTTTTAGGAAAACTTTCATTTAAATGATAAAATAGTTTCCCATGGCAGGGGGCGGGGTATGATAAAGCCTTAAATCAGCAGCATCTGTATAGGTTTCTGGGTGGATTTCCCTTGGTAAAGACCCATTCCTGGAAAGTGTATACAGGGGTAGGGAGTCTAAATGGTCCCAGACTTGGGTTTTGGGGTTGTTACAGAGAATGAGACTACTCTGGCCTTTTTAAAGAAAGTCCAATGAGGGTGGGAATCAAAGGGTGGGTCTTGTTCTTTGGTGGATAAAATTGGCTAGAAGAAATCCACCTACACATAAAGCTAGTATCTCAGAAAGACCACTGAATCTAAGAGTTATGATAACAAAAAGTTGCGTAACATACTGAAAGCCCTATAATTCCCTCTTGTTTTAGTTATTCCTTGGATGTATTCCCCATCTTTCCTTCCCTTTGCCAGAGGGAACTTTGGGTTTGCTTGCAGGGGAAGTCCAGAAAGAAAGATCTAGGGATACCCCATGCAGCTTCAGAGCTAGTTTTTGAGGAAATAGAATCACAAGAACCACAGACTGGAAGGTAAACAATTAGAGTTCTTGCTACCTGCAGCAAGAGAGAAAACAGACTTGAAAAATACCCCTAAATCTTAATGACACAAAAGGCAATGTGTGGTTCCCAGAGGTATATGTTTTGGCTCCAAAGACATTTTTAAATATTATTTTTTGAAAGAACGTTTGTTAGTGTGTTTGATAAAATATACTGTGTCCTACTTGTTCAATACCAACTAAAATGAGTAAGTGGATAATGATGCAGGATGTTGGGGAGGAGAAAGCAGCTTACCTTGGCTACTCGATTCATCAATTGAAGAGAAAATAAATGAAAGAGATTCAGAGTCATGTTATGATGAATTTTATCTCTTATAATCAGGACTAATTACAAAACCCTTTGCTAACTTTGGGATTCAATTCACCTGAATCCTGATAAATTATAAATAATGCATTCAAATTTATGCAATTTTAGGACTTAAAATCTTATTTAAAATAAACAATGGTTGCTTTTAACAACAAAATGCATTGCCACTGATAGATAAGCAGGTTATATTAAAAAAGAGGAATATGTCTACTATTTCTCTACATGTTCTTGAGCATACAAGAACTACAAATTTCCATATTTGTTTCTATACACTTAGAGAAGTGTTTTCCCAAAGCAAGAGGAAAACTGAAATAATTTTAAAGTGTTTCTTCACAGTTGTAAAGAGAGTACAACCCAGAATTGTTATTTAAAATTAATTTTCTTGTTAGAGGTCTGCTAATATAATTATAACTTTAAAGAATCCCATTAAACTGAATAACCTAGTTTGTTAATAAATACAGAAATACTGGCAAGCTTTGCTGTCACAGAATGTTCTTAATTACCCTATATAAAGTTGACAAAGTTTTCCAATCTTAGCATATTCGACTTTGTATTAATAAAAATTTATCTTCCATGAGTTCCTGTCAGTGCTAGACACTATGTATAATTTCACTGTAAAATAACAATAGGGAAATTTGAAGCAGCTAAGAACTAAAATCTTCAGGAAACTTTGCTTCACCTTTCCTATTTCTCAAGGATTGAGTGTAATTCACTTTAAGTGATTCTTTTTACTGTGTTCTTGCTCTCTTGAGCACTCAGCTAAGTGCTTAGGTATT
>NW_012136192.1:4489861-4493324 GCF_000956105.1 Propithecus coquereli
TTTAATTTTATGTACACTTGTCTTCCCAATTCTATTATTATTGGGCTGTCAGACACATTCTCCTTTTTGGGGTTGGAGAAAAATCTAATCTAGGGATCAAGCAGGAGCCAATGCGAGTGTCTGTGACCTCAAGTTAGGATGACACACCTGTTTTTCCATCATGAAAAAAAAATAATAGATCAATACCAACATGAAAGTTATGTCCAAATAATTCATGGGCCAGTCATGCTTTTTCTCCATCAAGAAGCTTCTTTAGGGATGACTCTTTAAGATAAAGCTGTAAGTTTCTAGTAAGAATTAAATGAGTCAGCCACACATAAAACACACTGTATCAGATTATTTGATAAACTCAAGCCTCGAATATGTCTTCTTTTACAGAAATTAAAGACTAGAGAATTTGACATTTATTACTGGAATGATTGATTCTTTGTGGAGAACTAAAAACATTATCCTTATACTGTTCTGTTTCTAATTTGGAACCCAATACAGCTTCAGATATGCTTGTCTTTTAATCCAACATTAAAATACATAAGAAGTTACACTGAAACAGACAGACTACTATGGAAAATGAATTTCTTATCAGGGAGTGGTCCTTGAGTGATTCAATATTTTAACTCATCGTGGCTTTAAGGGAAACTGAAAAGCATCCCTTGGATCATTTTTATTCATGCTTATCTTGTGGCTGTCCAGTTTTCACAGCACTATTTATTGAATAGGGCAACTCTTCCCCAGTGTATGTTGTTGTCTGCTTTGTCAAAGATCAGTTCATTATAGGTAGATGGTTTTATTTCTGGGTTCTCTATTCTGTTCCATTGATCTATGTCTCCATCTTTATATCAATATCATGCTGTTTTGGTTAGTATAGACTTGTAGTATAATTGGAAGACAGGTAATGTGATGCCTCCAAATTCGTTCCTTTTGCATAACACTGCTTCGGCTATTTGGACACTTTTTTGGTTCCATTTAAAGTTTAGGATTAATTTGTCTAGATAGGTGAAAAATGATGTTGATATCTTGATGGGAATATTTTGTGTTGAATCTGTAAATCACTTTGGGCAGTATGGACATTTAACAATGTTGATTCTTTCAATCCATGAGCATGGGACATTTTTCCATTTGTTTGCATCTTCTATAATTTCTTTCATCAGCGTTTTGTTGTTTTCATTTTAGAGATCTTTCACCTCCTTGGTTAGGTATATTCCTAGGTATTTTATTTTCTTTGCAGCTATTATAAATAGTGTGGAGTTCTTAATCGGATTCTCACTTTGACTGCTATTAGTATATAGAAATGATACTGACTTAACGCATATTGATTTTGTAGCCTGAGACTTTGCTGAATTCATTTATCAATTCTAGGAGTCTTTTGGTGGAGTCTTTCATATTTTCAAGATACAAGGGCATATTATTGGCAAACAGAGATAGTTTGACCTCTTCTTTCCCAATTTGGATTACTATTATTTCTTCCTCGTGCCTGATTGTCCTGGCTAGAACTTCCAATACTAGGTTGAATAGAAGTTGTGACAGTAGGCACACTTGTCTTGTTCAAATTCTTAGGGGGAATGCTTTCAACTTTTCCCCATTCAGTATGATGTTGGTTGTGGGTTTGTCATATTTTCCGTTTATTATTTTAAGGTATATTCCTTCTATGCTTACTTTGTTGACAGCTTTTTTTTGTCCTTCCATATTTTCTTTTATTTTGTTTTTTTATTTTTTTTTTATTTCAGAATGTTATGGAGGTACAAATGCTTTGATTACGTAAATTGCCTTGGCACCACCTGAGTCACAGCGACAAGCATGCGCATTCCCCAGACAGCATGCAGCGTACCCGTTAGGTATGAAGCAGACTGTTGACAGCTTTTATCATGAAATGGTGCTAGATTTTGTCGAATGCTTTTTCTGTATCTGTTGAGATGATCATATGTTCTTTTTTTTTCTTTCTGTTTATGTGGCTTTCTTTCGGCTTGTTACACATAGTCCCATATTTCTCTGAGTGACTGCTCTTCTTTCTTCATTCTTTTTTTTTTTTTTTTCCATCTTTGGGTTATTTTGAAAGCCCTGTTTTCAAGCTCTGAGATTCTTTCTTCTCCTAGGTCAGCCTACTGTTGAAGCTTTCTGCTATATAGGGAAAGTCCCTAAATGACTTTTTTTTGTTGTTCCTTTAAGTTCTGTTATGTATTTTCTTATGTTTTCTATCTCTTTGGCAAGTTTTTCAATGTTTTATCAGTCATGTCTTAAAACATTTTTTTTTTTTTGGCTTGTGTTATTTTTCAACTTTCTCTTTAATTCCCTTCATCTTATTTGCCATCCATATTCTTAATTACATTTCTGACATTTTGACAATTTCCTTTTGCTTTGGGTATATCGCTGTGGATGTATTGTGATCCTTTAGGGGTGTGGAACTAGCTTGTTTTTCTCATGTTCCTGGAACTTTTTGCTGATTTCTTCTCATCTGAAACCACTTCTCTCAGCTCAGGGCTGATAGGTTTGAAGCATACTGTTCTCCTTTGCTGGCAACTCTCCTTCTGTGTGAGAAGGACAGGTCCTTAGATAACACTTTTGTTTCCTACTCCAGAGGATTGACCTGGCAGGAGGGAGCAGATGCCCTGACAGTGTGTAACACAGCTGTTCTTCTGCATTGTCTGTGACAACTGTGGTTGTCACAGTCCAAGCCCATGCTGGAGGATATTCATGCAGATTGGTGTGTTTGTCCCAGGCCTCTGTTGGAAGCTTGGACAGGGGGTTGTGCAAGTCCCTCTCCACACAGGCTGGTAGTGTGACCTTGGCTGGTGCCAGGGTATGTCACGGGACCTTAGCATATCCCTGAGTGTGTTACAGGACCTTGGTCAGTGCCTCGGCAGGACTTGGGCCAGTGTTGGGAAATCTTTGCGTGGTGTGGTGAGTTGGTCCCTAGGCCACTGCTGGAACGCTGGGCAGGGGACCAGGTGAGTCCCTCTCCACTGAGGTGGGCATTGTAGGAGATTGCTCTACCTGTGTCTCCCTGCGACGGTAAGAGTAGCTGTCTGGTAAGGCTATCTAAGTGGTGGCCACAGGTGTCAGAGCAGTGGGTGTTTACTTCATCCAGGTCTAGTTGTAATGGCAGTATGTGGTGGGGTAACCTTGAGGCTAGTGGGTCCATGGTGGAGAGTTGGACTGCAGGCATGGTGTCACATAGTGCCATAGGGGTGTGGCCTGCTGGCTGGTACATAAAACCAGGGTGCATGGCCCACCACATGGAGCTCAGGTCTGCAGGTTCATAACCTCTGCATGGCGTGCACAGCCAGGGTGCTTATTCCCCTGGTCCATGAGCAAGACCATGGGAGTGTGGCTTGCCAGTTGGCCCCGGGTCTTCAAGGGTATGGACCTCAGCTCGGCACCTGGACCTGTAGGGGCAAAGGCCTTGGTGCAGCAGTTTTATCTGAACCATTCATTTAGAGCTAACCTGCTTGTTTATTTTCTGTAAAAA
>NW_012136192.1:4494089-4510402 GCF_000956105.1 Propithecus coquereli
ATTGAATTCATACATATGGAACTCATAGATATGGAGGGCTGACTGTGAATGTCCACTGACGTAACATAAGCAGCAAATGGAATGATCTACATATATGTATTCAAGAATGCAAACTTGACATTCAAAATGCAAGTAGAGCTTATAATATTGGTCGGGCTAAAGTTTAAAATAGAAGGGAAAATAGCTTACCATGACTGGAATCTTCAAAGTAAGTGTGTGTATGTGCATGGGTAATTGCTTCTGACTAACATGAGCAAATAAGGCCTTATATAGGCAATCCTGTGAATTAACAATTGATAGTTGTTCAGATTTTGAGAATCTTATAAATTAGTTAAAAGTAATATTATTATTAATTCTAGCTTTAGTAGATCAAGGAGGAGAAAAGCTCATGAGAATTTGTTTTGTCATTTTCCTTATCCTTTAAAAATTATCAGACCTAGGTTCTAAATGAAAGAATTTCACAGATAAAACTCAACTCGGTAGCAAGAGAGATTTCAGTTTCAATTATTAGCTATGCCACTTACTAGCTGAAGGGGATTATGTATCATTGATCCTGATTCATTACCACTCCCAGTGCCTCTGCCCTTTTTGATATGACTTTGTGGTTCCTCTGGCCAGAGGCAGGGAATACATCTCAGCTCAGCAATGCCTGATCAATTGTGAGCAGAAGTGACAGTGGGCTAGCTTGGGTCCAGGTCTTATAAATCATGATAGGTTTGTACTCACTCCTCTTTCACTTCTGCTGTGATCATAAGAACATGCACTGAGGAACCCATAGTCCCAGAAGAATGAGGGGTACATGGAACTCACATGAACCTATTCTTGGCTTGGAGCCATACTCAGCCAACTCCAACCATCTTAGATGAGCTACTGCCTGGCTGCAGCTGCATGAATGAAGAAACAAAAACAAAAAAATGATTGTTATAGGTCATTGAGTTTTGAGTTTTTGTTATGCAACATTACAGTGGCAAATGTTGACTAATCCAGACATTGGTTACAGAATTAAGATGCTATCATAAGAAAAACGTGAAATGTGTTACAGTGGTTGCAGACAGAGAGGAGAGGTGAGAAAACCAGCATCTGATGCTGGAAAACACATTTGCTATACATCTCAATTTCCCCCATGGCAAATTAGAAAATAAAAATAGAACTATTTCATAGAGACAATATAAATATTTAGTTGGATAATGTATGTCAACTTCTTAACCAGTACTTGGTACATACAAATTACACTCAACAAATTTTAGTTTTAGACATTTTTATAATTGTGCAACATTCATGAACATACTAAGTAAGCACTCCAGGAATGCCTCTGGACATCCTAAAAGCTGTGAAACAAAATACTGTAAAATAGAGAATAAGCATCACCTTGATCATAAACTTGACATGTCTCATCAAATTATTGCAATCCAAATCTTCTCCTAACCTATTCATTTCCCTGTGACAAAAATATGGAAAGATCCTTTTAAGCTAACATCTGTTAAATGTTTATCACATGCCAATAAATGTGCTAAAAGAGTATTAAATATTGAGCCCACAGTAAATCCATCAAGTAGGTATGATGTTTTCTTAGTATTATTTTTCCGAGTTGATAGATGAGGAAACCAAGGCACAGCAAGCAAAGTAAGTTTCTCATAGGTATACTCCAGTAGGTGACAAAACTAAGATTGGGACCCAGGATTATCCGGTTACACAACTCCTGCTTCTGGCCACTCTGTTCTGCTGAAGCTTCCTGGAGTATAAAAGTTCTCAAATCTGGCTGCACATAGAAAACAACAGTGGAGTTTTGAAAATATGCCCATGACCTGGCCCAACCTTCACAGATTCTGACTTTATTGATCTGAATTGGAGCTAGAGAAAAATTATTTTTTTACATCCCAGGTGATTATAGAACATAGCTATGATTGAAAACCTCCAGCATAGAAGGAAGGAACTATACAGTATAATGGGAAAGAGTTTGACCACTATATTCAGGCTGTACAGGTTTGAATCCCAGTTCTGCTACCTAGAGATGCTGTGTTCCTCATTCTCCTAATCTGTGAAATGGGGATTATGATTGTATCTACCACATAGGATTGTTATGAGGATTGAATGGCTTAATATTTGCTAAGTGCTTGCAACAGTATCTGGATATAGTAACTGCAACATTGACGATGGTTAAATAAAAAGAATTGATAATGGAAAGAGAAATAACTTAATTCAAATGGACATAACTTCAGTTGTTGCTTGGTGACATGGAGAAAATCACTTATTTCTCTATGCCACAGACTTCTTTCTCAGCTATAAAGTGAGAATAATTGAAAGTCTTCTTCTTTATCTCTCTCCCCTTTCCTTCCTCTTATTTATTTTAGTTGAGTTTGATTTAATTTGCTTTATTTATGGTTTTAGAAGAAAAATGTTTAACCATATCAATGTATCTGATTTTATTTTTGAAATGTATTGGGGAATTGAATGCTGACTTTTGGAGGCTTGAAAGAATTCCTAGAAGTTTTAACATTTACAGTCATTTATAAGTGCCTCACTTCATTCTCATCATTCAAAGGCAGAACTGAAGTACAAACTAAACCTTTTTTTTTTTTTTTTTTTTTTGGCGAGGTTGGGTAACTCACGAATTGTTTAGTAAACACAGAAGAGCAGTGTGGGGAGCATGTAGAACTTCAGATCCCTTGAATTTTAATCAACTCATTTAAAAAAAATAGCACAATAATAGACTGTCACTGAAATACAATAATTCTGTTCTTCAAGGAAGGTTTGTATTGAGCCATGTAGGTTTTTTTTATTTTTTATTTTTTTTTCCGTATAAAGGAAAATACAGGAACTAATATTATTCAGATTTGGGCAACTTCCCAGTAAAAGTTGCTGAGACAGGAAGACCTGTGATGGCTTTCATTTTTGTAGACTTAGACAATTTCAATTCTGAAAGTATCTACAAATATGGGGTGGGGAGATTATTTCCAGATCCAATTTGGAAGACTAAAAACTTTCTGACTCCATGTTCAATGCTTTTTCTAGATAATCTATTTGGATTGGTCCAATAAAGATAATCAGTTAAATATTGTGCTTGGCTGTATTTGTTTCAGATATTATTTCCATAAGCCTTCAAAGTATTGTTTTGTAATGACCCAAATTCCTATACTGCATCACACTGTTTAATAAATATTTATTCATATTTTGTTTTGCCCAGGAGACCACAACCTTCTTGAGCTTTATGTCTGTGTCTTCCTCTGATATGAACTAATGCATATCTGAGTTTCTGTGCTGTGTGGTGAGATAGCACATTTTTTCATCTCATAAAGATAAATTATTGACATGCAAAATTTGAAGGTTACTGAAAGGAGAGTAAATGTCATGAGGAAATCTGTTCTTCCAGGGAGTCTTTCTGAATGGACTCAAGTTTTTCTAACCAAGATCCATGTGCAAAGCAGGGTAACCAAGGCTTCTGAGATAGATAATACTACATGCATTGGAAGAATTGGGGCCAGCAGGACAGACTCTGCACTGAGTTAAGTTTTTGATGGAAAAGGACAATTTGAAAGGGCTGCAAGGAGGATGCAGTGAATCTTCCTCTGTTGTGACCATCTGGGACCCCTGGAGGAATTGACTGCAATGAGTGAATATAAAGAAATATGATGCCAAAGAACATTCTGGGAAAAAAACATTCTTGACTGAGTATAACCCTGAAGAAGGTGGCATCCTATCTTTCCCCCTTGAGGAGCTATAATGATAAGACAGTTGTCTCCACTAATGGCAGTGAGAAGAAAAAGCACAGGGCCAACTTCAGTCACAACATGTGATAGGTGGTTCTTTCTTATTTGTGTTCTGGTGAGTGCAGAAGGTGTGAACAGTGACAATGCTTTGATGTGCAGGTTTTAGTGATGACACCAGACCTTGGCACTAGAGGCAGTAAAGGGTAGCACCCCAACAATTCTGGAGCAGCTAGAACATAGTAACAAAAGGAGAGATACTTCTGAGCTCCCTTTTCAAGAAACTGGTACTTTGGACTCAAGGTATTCCAACGTACATTGCAACAGATGCAAAGGAAGAGGTTTTTTCTTTTCTTTTCTTTTTCTTTTTTTCCAGGCTACCCTGGTGTCCCTAGCAACACCAGCCTTCTTGTCTTGACAGGAATAATGTCGGCATTGACAGATTCTATAGAAAGCCCATCATAAGATGTGAGCTGGTGAGTCTATGAGTACCAAAGAGTATATGTGAGCTCTAGATTATTGGCAATAAGTGAGACCCAATGAGGATAACCAAGTAATGTAAAAAGACTCAATGTATATAATGAATCCCTACATTCCCATGTTTCCGGAGACACAATGCAAGTTGGATATTTTACACAGAAGAACCTTGGCAGTAACGTTATCTACTTTGAAATATTTAGCTCTAATGATCCTCTTGGTTCTGTGAATCCGACATCCATGTAGAGTATTGCAGGACCACTCTGGATCTTCTGACCTGGCCCAGTTAGTTCCTCCCTCCTAATCTTAGTTCTTTTACCCCTAGCCACTCCAAAGCCCTAAGTTTGTCTCAGTTGCCGTTATCTTTCCAAATAACTCACATATATCTAAATCCATTCCTCTTTCCTTTTTATTCTCTCTTTTATTCCCATGAGACATTGTTATCAAATTAATTAATAAATTTTTCAAGTACAACTAGGAAATTTGAGGTAATTAGCCATTTAATAACAAAGTGCTGTGTTTGTTAATTCCGTTCTTGGGTAAATCCTTCTGTAGAACTTCCAGAGAAATTAATCATAATTTTTGCTTTTGTTGTTGTTTTGCTTTATTTTTTAGAGCAGTTTTAGGTTCACAGCAAAATTGAGAGGAAGATACAGAGTCCCGATATACCCCCCTCCCCACATATGCGCAGCCTCCCCATTAACAACATCCCCCATCAGAGTGGTACCTTTGTTACAACTGATGAACCTACATTGACACATCATATCACTCAAAGTCCATAGTTTACATTAGAATTCACTCTTGGTGTTGTACATTCTGTGGGTTTGGAAAATGCATAATGATATGTATCTACCATTGCAACATTGTGCAGAGTATTTTCACTGCCCTAAAAATCCTCAAGTGTACTTTTTTCCTTAATTCTCTCATTACTTCTTTTATATACTACTATTATAGTATTCATGATGTTATATTGGAATGCATGTTTGTTTCACATTAGAAGATCCTTAAAAGTGGAAGCTATGTCCTTAATTTTAGCAGATTGCATTTAACACAGTAACAATCTATTGTGAGTTTTTAATAAATAGCCATTGAATAAAATCATATTATTTAGACTTTGCGAATACTCTTTCAATCGGCAATTATGGATACCTTTCCTTTGTGTATCAGTATGAGACCTCAGTTATGTTTTGATTGCTTTACAGACAGTTTTAGCAGCTCAGATATTTCAGAAGGCTAGCCAATAAGAATTGTTTCTTAGTCACTCTTCAATAGTACACAAAATACCTTAAGGAGGTTACTTATATTATACGAGATATGATTTGGGGTAGCTCCAGGTCATAGAGGATCACAAACTTACACAATCAAGGGCACTCTCCTAAGGAAAAACAAAACAAATTACAAATGCAAACATGGTGCAAGGTCTTGGAGGGGGCCCATGTCTATGAGAGACTCTAAGCCCGGGCATCATTTGCTTCTCAGTAAATCCCTTCTCTCTGCTGTGTGCGTGCGTTCTGGTATGTGTTCTGTACCTTTACAGAATAAGATCGAAATGTATTTCCACACATTTAACCAAGTTGCAATGTAAGAAATAGTCATGTGTAGAATTAAGGAGCATTTTATTTTGAGGGAAACAAGGAGTTAAACTATTAAAAATATTATCTGTTATTTTTGTTCAAAATCCCTTATATGAAGACCTATTAGGAATTTTATTTTTCCTCAGAGCCCAGACCAAGATACAGCCTGTTTCTAATTTATGAACTTGTCTTTCTTCCACTAATAAAGAATGAGAAGTTTATGACCCATCAACTTTCTTCTTTTCTTTAGCAGGTAGGTAACGGAGACATAAATGATGAATTCAATTGCAATAACTCTTCACAGCCTTGGTTTTCCAATTTTTTTTTCCTTCTTTTTCCTCCATTTTGACTACTTGTATTTTTGTCTTCTTTTCTTTGCAAAAGTTTTTCAATCTTACTGGATCTATTTCTATGTGTAAGATACCCCCGATCACCTAGTATAAATAAACAAGTAGAGTCTAAATTATTCACCTAGGCACCTACCAGCCCAAGAAAGAACAAAGATAGAAAAGACAAGACTCTCTAGAGACGTAAATAAGGACAGAACTATTGAACTTCCACGCTTCCATTCCCCATCTCTACTCACTCAGTGAAAAATCAGAAGTACCTTTTTCTCTCCCTCTTGTAGTGGGAAGACCTAGGATCACTGTGAGAGGCAGGGAGTGAGGTTAGTCTACCTGCTGTGATTGTTGCAAGGTCAAGGCTAGCAGCAAACTCTATCTTAACTGGATTTACAGAGAAGTTGAAACTGAGCACACAGGAAGCTGAGAGTCCAGCTGTATTAGGTGGGGTTGGGAAGGTCATATAGGCAGAGAAGAAAGTTCCAAGACAAAGCAGAAGTCAGAAACAGAGATGCCAGAAGTAAAATGTGAAAAGCAAACAAAGCGAGGTACAGAGGAAGAAACGGTCTAGGACGTACTGTAGTCAATGATTTGTAACTGTCCTGCGACACATGGACAGCTTGGCTATATTTAAAGGACTGGTGTGCAGACAGACTCAGGAGACAGTGTGCACATGGTTTTCAGAGTCAACAATGGCATTAATCCTAAGAGCAATTAATCTCCACACTTACACAAACTTGGAAAATCTTTCAGAATTAGTGTCCTTTTGGACTGTTGGAACAACATTATGTCCTCCAACTCCATCTGCTTTAGAAGGAGTCCTTAATAAATCCAATTTATCTCTCTGCGTTCCATCAAGCTTACCTGGGCTTCTTGTGCATTAGTGAAAATCTATGTTCCCAACGACTTCACATCTACCTTGCTGCCATGATTAGTATGTAAGCATCTTGACAACAAAGATTATGCCTGATCTTGAGTGTAGTTCCTAATTCTTAGGTAAAAAATGCTGTGTACCCAACATTTCATGTGTCTTATGTAGTGTGCTAAGAAACCACCTTGACATTTATCCTCATTCATTACATGCAAGAACTCTGAAATACAACATTTACGTTAGTATCCTCACTCCCTTTTTTGAAGATGAATAGTCTGAGACATAGAGAGAGATTAAATGATTTGTCTCTAGTCATATAGCCATAAATAGATCTAGGGCAAGGACTCCAGTTTTCTTTTTCTAAGTTGAATGTTCTTTGCTTTATGCCATAGGAGTTTCAATAAAGTTGTATTGACTGGAATACCTTAAACGTTTTGACCTTCACCACTGTGAGCAGCTAAAGCCTAGTCTAGAATCCAGCAGCACTACCCAATCACCCACTTATTCAGTCCATCAGTCAAAATTAATTGAGCAACCTCTGTGTGCCAAGTAGAGTGGTAGTTGCTAAAAACTGGATTTACATGCTAATTAGGTGACGTGTCTGAAACAGGAGTGTATCTCATTGCCTTTAGAATAATAGCAGAAAGAGTCAACTTCAAAAATCGAACCCTTGTAATGCAAGATTCCACATGAAAGCAAAGCATATGGTGTGGTTCAGATGTTAATGCCACTGTGTTAACCGAGCACCAAATAAACAACACTGAGTACACAAGGCCAGCTCTGGAATCAGCCTGATGCCAGCAATAGGGAACAGAGAATTGGCTCGGGAGGCACAGGCATCTCCCCAGCATCACTGTGCCTGCTGTCAGCCTTGGTGACGGTGCCAAGCCCGACTAGTCCCACAGCTGCTTCTGCCGCCTGTGATTTGTTAAATGCTCACAGCTTTTGCTTTTGGAGAGAGCTGGGTAACAGGTGGAATTTAGGGAGACCCAAGAGTTCAGTGGAGTAGATCCAAGCACTAGTAGACTTGGTACATCTGATGTTAATCAGCAGACATACATAAAACAATAAAGAGGGTGGGCAAGTTTGTCCTCTCTTCTCCCAGGGAGACTTCATGTTTCAGGGAAAAGTGTTATGGGCTGTGGAATAAGGGAGACTTGGGTCCATACCCTGACCCTGCCACTACTCTGTGGCCTTGGGAAAGGTTTTGAAATCTGTGATCCTTGATATTCTTATCTGAGTAAATGAGTATAATCACACTTTCTCCACAAGGTTGTGTTAAAGTTTAAATTCATATGAATGTGCATGATGTATAGTTAAGTGGAAGGAAATGAAAACAAGCTGCCGATGAATATGTTCAACATATTAAAATAGAAGGGATTTGGGAATATAAGGAGTCTGAGATAGAGATGAATAGGGTGTGCTTTGTCTAAATGGCACTAGCAAAAGTCTGGAAGACTCTAGACCAAACTGGGAGTGGATGCGACTGAAGGGACCATAGGCAGGGACTTTTGCTTTGTATTGATACTTTGTAAGTATTTTGAATAGTGGAGGGATTGTGAGTGGACTTTTACCCTGTGTATGTGTATGTGTGTTTTTCATGTAAAGATAAGTAACAGATACTATGCAGATAGCATATGTAAAGAGCCTGAATCATACTACATATTCTTTATACATAAGTTTATTTTTCTCTTTGCATTAAGATCTTTTAAAATGGTGAAATTGGCATTACTGGTTATGGGTATCTACTAAAAGAGATGTCCCAAGACCATTGAACAGCCTGGGAAGTTGGCAGGGTATAGAACTTAAGACTTTGAAGAAGCACAACACAGTCGTAGGAAAGGGACTAAAGTTATCAGTTCTGTTTAAAATATTAAATGATTGGTTCACTTTTCTCCTGGCTGTATACTGAGGAAACCTATTCAACTGGTCTCCCAGGAAGCCTCAGAATAAAATGGAAAGAGAACAAGATTTGGAATTGAAACAGCTGTGTGTTAGCCCTGGCTTTGCAAGTAAAAAAATTACAAATCAAGGAACCCAGGCATCCTGATATTCCCAATCTGAACAGTTTCTTTTCTTTTTCTTAAACTAAAAATGGGGTCAAATGAGATGGTGACTTCGAAAACACTCTCATTCATTCATTCATTTATTAGATGTTGTTTGAGGACCTATTAAGGAGTGTCCAGGTAACAGAGTTGAAAGTCCAGAGGGGAAGGAAGTTGCCTTAAAATACAATATAGTCAGAGTCATAGGGGTGCTGGGGCCACAAAGAGAAACAACTACAAGGAAGAGTTGCCTTTGCTTTGCAAACTAAGTCATTTTTGTAAAACCCAGAGGTCTTTATTCTTTTTAATTGAGCAGGAGTTGGTGTATATTTCTCTCAAAGAAAGGTTTACCTATGACTTACCAACTTACTAGGTTGGGCATTCTCATAAGAAAAAGGAGAAATCTTTATTTTTATCCTGTATTTCTTCAATGTTCTGTATAAACTGTTCAACAGATGAGCTGTTTCCTCCAGTATCCTATCACTCCACAAACACACTTTTATATTCCTTCCACTTTTTATTCCCTTCTCTGAAATGTTCCTGTTACTTACAACGTGGCCTGCAATCATCTTCCAATTACTGGTGTGAGTTGATATTTTTTTAAACAATAACTCTCTGTAAATCGCATGTCCTCCAGCCAGACCAACTCCAGATAATTGGGATAATTGCCTAACTGCCAGGGTTTTGCTACCCATTAGGATGGTTTTACTGTATGTACTAGGCATAACATGGAGTTTTTCTGTCAACTCTTCTCTTTCTGTTAGGCAAGATCTAAGCCCAAACAAATTACCACAGCTGCCATTGTTAGCAGTCTTTCTGCCTACCCCTTGATCAGACTCCCAGATTTCTGTAAATGTTCAAGGATATTTTCCATTTCAAACAGCAGTGCTTGTGAAGTAAAAACCAGCATCTTCAAACAGAACCTCTCAAGGCAGAGTTAGTTAATACGCCTTTACCACACCTTAGGGAGTGAACTCTAAGCCTCCGATCTTAGAAACCACAAACCCGTTGGCTTCTAATTGCATGGATGTATTATATTATTCCTTTGTAATTTAACAGTTTTTAATTTTAGGGAGAAGTTTTTCATATCATTCATCACATTTGACAAAGTAAAGGGGAAGCCAAGCTTTCTTACAACACATAAGCAGTGAAAATCCATATATGACTGATTGTTTTTATGTATAAACAACTTTTCTCCTCTTTAATTCTGTAAAGCTTATGGTTCAAAATGAACGCCTAGGTTTAACCATCTGGAGTTCAACTGACCTTGCTATGTGGCTTTTCAGTTATTTCTGCCTTTTTACTTCTTCCTTTGAGCATGTAACTAACTAAATTATCATTTTTTATGTGCACGTGGAATTTGAAGTGGATTTAGGAAACTAAACTTCCAATAAGTTTCTTATTTACTGGCCTCATTATTTATAAAGTGCTCCATTGTTTGATAACAAAAATCAAGGAATATGCATTTTCCATTTACACCTTTAACATTTATAATAAATGGTATTTTGTTTAAATTTTTCACCAACGTCCTAGGCTAAATGTGGGTTGATGATGGGGATCAGAATGATGTAAGCCCAGTCCTGCTCCGCTTCCCCCACTTCCTTATTTTAGCAAATGACAACATCGTCTACATAACTGCTCAAGCCTAAATTCTGGTAGTTTCGTTAATTTCTCATTTTCCATCCTCCCTCCCTCTACATCCAGTCATCAGCAAATCATGTCAACTCTACTTGCTCCACATATACTAAAAGCAGGTGCTTCTTCTATCTCTGACATCAAAAGATTGTCTCAGTTACCATCGTGTCTCGCCAGAAATGCTACAAGTAGAGCCTCTGAACTGGTCTCCCTGCTTATTTCCTTGTCTCCCTGAAATTCGTTCTCCAGTGACATTTGGTGATCTTCTAGAACCTCGTTATTCTAAAGATTGACTTTGAACCAGAGGCATCAACATCCCCTGGAAGCTTGTTAGAAATGCAAAATCTCGGGCCCTGACCCAGATCTACTGGATCATAATCTAAACCTTAATAAGATGCCTAGACGATTTATGTGTACAATAAACTTCAGAGGCATTGATTTAGAACGTAAATCAGTTTTGCTGCCTTTCAGATTAAACATCTTGAATGACTTCTCATTTTACCCAGAATAAAGCCCAAATTCTTTAATAGAACTCAGGAATTTGCATATATCCCGACCTTGGCCACACCTTCTGAACTTCTTTTGTTCTGTTCTCCCCTCCACTCTACTTACTAGACTTCAGCCCCCCCCCCCCCGAAAAAAAAGATCTTTCTGTTCCTAGAACATATCTTGAGGTCTTTGACTGGCTGTTCCCTCTGCTGAAAATGCTCTTCCCTCATCATCTCATGGCTGACTCTGGCCTGCTATTTTGATCTTTGCTTGTATATCACCTAGTCAGAGATTATTTCCTTTAACTAGCCAGACGTAAGTAATTACAGGATTAAACTCTGTGTCTGGGCTCTATGTTAATTCTTTTAGACCTTTATTGCCATTTAACACTTTTCTTATCTAATTGTTTATTACTTCTTCCTTCATTCCAAAAAAATTCCTTGTCAGTATTGTTCTCTGCGTTATCCCCAGCCCTTAAAACAATGCTTGCCGCCTGCCCATACATGTTGAATGGAAGATGAAAGATAGGACGGGATGAAAAATTGGACACATTCAGGACATTTCCGGGAGGGAGCCTATGGGAGCATTCTGGAGAAACCACTGAGGTGTTTGTTGGGCCTGGAGCTCCATTAAATGTATGTCTATTTTGCTTAAGTCTGGAGTCAGGGAAGGTGGAAATCTCAGGTTTTAGTCTAAATGTTGGCTCTTAGTGCACTCATGGTCGAAGAATGACCAGGTACACCAAAGTAAGGCAAGCATGAAAATGAGGTTTATTGAAGAGAGAAAGATAGGATCGTGGGGCAAGGGTTAATAGAGCATCATACATATGCCACAGATGACGACTGGACTCATTGTTGCAGCAAAGGGAGAGCAGAAGGAAGAGGCCAAATAAAAAGGGCCTGGTTATGGTCTGCATCTTATTTTATTGTGCCTGGATGGGGACCTCCCTAGTGGCTCAGACATCACCATGAAACTACTTCGATTGGACAGTTGGGAGCTGCATGACCTGAGTCTTACTGTGCATGCAGATCTCCCATGAGCCTCTCTGAAAGCCCACTGGCGGGGGGAGGATGAATCGCAGCAGCACCCTTTTTTGTCCTTAGGAGACCTGAAATCCCTCGCTATCTACCTAATAGGAAGACTTTATTATTTAGGGAACAGTGCCATGAATATTATAAATCTGCTGGGTTGTGGACACTCTCTACCACCCCCTCTCCATTCTCTCCCTGCACACACAAAAGATCACTTTGATGTCCTTTTGTTCTTTAAAAATATTTTATCAGAATTTGATGTGATCTTTGGTGTGGCAAATGGCTCTTGGATGAAGTGCTGGTTCAACATATAACACGAATTCAGGGCTGTTGGTTTTAGTTGTTCTCACTAGAACTTCACCCTGTATTTAAACCAGGTAAATGAAAATGTCTTCAGGGGCCAGGAGGGTGGCATACATGCTACTTCCATGATTAAGATAAATGTTCAAGTGATGGATATCCTAAAAACCTTGATTTCATCATTACATGTTATATGTATATCAAAAGAGCACACGTGCTCCATAAATATGTACAACTATTATGTATCACTCCAAATTTTTTAAAAATAAGAGGCAGTAGCAGAGAAGGAGCAGGAGATTTAGCCCAATCACTAATTTCTCTCTCTTTTCATTCCCCAGACTTTACCCTAAACAAATATGCCTGTATGCATTCACTTGCTCACTGCTTCACTCTTCTGAGGAGCACGTCACGTTCACTTCTGTGAGACCAGGGCCCTCACCTATCTCTTTCACTTTGCTTCCTCCAGGACTAACACAGGAATTGGCACAAAAGAGAATCTCAAAAAATGTATATATTGAATGAATGAATAAAAGGAGAGAATGATGAAGAAATTTTCTGGGAGAGGCATAAAGGGCTGGAAGGGGAATTAAAGAGAAAGGATATGTTTTCCAATGAGACAAGATAGACATTTCAAAACAGGTATTACCAGAGTACCACATTTATAAAGATCCATGCCTGTATCTTTAGTAGAGAAAAAAATCCGCTGGACACAATTCACTTTTCAGTTTAACATATACTATTTGTCTCTAGCATAAATATATTTTGAGTCAGGCTTCTGACTCTCTCTAACTCCTTAGTCTATTGGTATTCCTGTTTCTTATAGCACCAACTTCTGCAGGTAAAAAGAGAATAGAGGTAGGTCTCCTGTTGTCAGGAGCTCACTGGAGTTTTTACATAAAAACTAAGGATGGAGCAGGAGCTTGACTATAGAATGTCTGTCTTAAGTATGCTAGTTGACTGGAGGCGAAGAAAAGAAATCAATGGTTTATCTAGCTGGCAAGTTACTGACAGGGACAAGGTTCCATCCTTCCAGATCCTTACCTCTGATGAATAAAACACTGTGATAACACCCTGGACGTCTCCTAGAATAATGGCATTAGATCACTGGAGATGCTAATTGGAGCAACATACAGAAACAAATGGGTAATCAATTAAACAACCCCTCAATTTGTGAATGTGGTGCTTGGTCAAAGAAGAGAGATTAAATCATTTACTAATAATTAGTTTCATGGGAAAGTGCCAGAGATTTCCTAGACTTTAAGCTTAGAAGGGAAAGTGAATATTTACATATCCATTCTAATGCTGATTACAGATATGATCGATGATTGTCTCTTCAATTCTACCAGCTTTCTGAGTAGCACAGTGTGAAGGCAATGGGTTTCCAATAGGCACTCTCTGAGATATTTAAAGGTGTGAATTCAGACCAAATACTAAACTTCTCTGAGCTTTTTTTTTTCTTATTTGTATAGAATATGGTGAAAGGTGTTTACCTCATTGTGCGTGTGCATGTGGTGGAGTGAGACAGGGCTGTGTGCTAGCGAGAGAGCATGAGAAAATGTGTCAAGCTGAAAGTAGATACCAAGTAAGTCATGAATGTTGTTTTTGTTATAACTAATTCAAAAGAAGTTAGTACTATGGCAAGCGAATTAATGGTTGTGAAAGTAGTTTATAATATATAAAACAGCTTATGATTATGAATATTATTAAAAATTTGGTTGTACAAAACTTTTGTTTGCTATTGTCCTAAGGGGAAAACTGTTGTTTAACCTAAATGAGTCATAAGCCACCAAGGTTATATTATACATGGACTAAATGAGATGAAGGTTAGCTATTATTATTCTTACTACCATTTCTAAATATTTGATTCATTGCATGAGAGCATGTCTCATGTAGACCTTCCGTAATCTAACGTGGTCACATTCTATGGTTACAATGCTCATAATTAATTCAAAATACATGGCCCATTTTCTTCCTTTTCTCTACTGTTTTTAAAATGAAGCTTTAATAATCATCAATCCACATTCGTTAAAGTTTATGAAAATCCCTTGAGGATGGCTGGTAACAATGTTTTAGTGATTGTTTCTTTTAGCTGTGTTTCATTCCTAATCACTAAAATACTGATAGGAAAAAGTAGAAAAGTATAGAAAACTAAACATTAGTGATTAATCTCCAGTGCCAAATACTGAGACTTAATATTCTAATTTCCAAATTCCTCACAGAGTATTATTAAATCCACTTTTTGAAAAAGTTAATGACACCAACAAAAATGAAATATTAATAGCTTATGAAAATAAGTAGAATTAGTTATGTTATTGGGATCTGGTTTCAAGACCAAATCAGCCCGGTTGCAAAGTTCACGAATCTCTCACATTCCTCACCCCCACAATTTTATGTTCGTGCTCACAACCAGGGATTTTAGAGCATCCTTCAAGCTCATTTGTATGCTTAGAGCTCAGCCCAGTGACGAAGGAGTCTTATATCCACATTCACCTCTCCGCCCCATGATGAATTACACAGGTGCCACTCTTTCCTATTTTGTGCTGTGTTGCTCCTTCCACCTGCCTCTTCTGATTTCTTTGCCACCAACACCTGCCCACATGGTTTTCTCTGTTCCCATATCATAGCCCTCGTGGTCCTAACTAGCACCCATATTCCAGCTCCCCATGTGAGAAACAGGAAAAATATACAATGCAAAAATATGTATGTGTGCCCACTCATGTTAAAAGTGCCAATAGCACTTTTATAGAATGGAGGGCATCTTGTGCAATTAGGAGCAGTATGTGTATAAATAAGGCAGTTCAGTAAGAGGTGACAGCCTAAGATACAACTGTGATCCTGAAAATGATGTGACTCTTCTGCTCTGTTCAAATCCCATTTAGTTCTAAGCATTCAGTTTAAGACTAAAATATGGAAACCTGTACTTGTTCTGAGGACAGAGACTTTGGTGGTGACTATTCTCAGAGCCATGTCAGGTAAACAAATGGACGCTGGAGCTTAGTAAAAGGAAGGTGACTTCCTTGTGACATCAGCCCCTGGCTTCACTATTTCTTAGGTTCTTTTGGTCTGGAATACACCCTCCTCATCTCCCCATCTCCCTCTTGCCCATGATTTATAAGCATTTCATAGACAATCCACTAATATTTTAGGTAATAGGTGCTAAATACTCAATTCAGAATATTTACACAGATGAACCCAAAATCAGTTTTTTAAAAGCAGCTTGTTTGTATTTTCTCTCCTCTGTTTTCTTTGCCTCCTCACTGCCTAGAGACAGTTGTCATCCAAATGGGGGAGGATTGGAACAGGGACAGAGGACGTGTAGACTCATGGGAACACAGGCTAGCAACCAGCCAGAGTAATGGTAATTCAACTGAAACATTTTAACTCTGTCTGCAACTTCTGAGATGATAAGTTTAGAATTTAGGATGTGTATAATGTTGTCCTTCAGGCTAATGCTGTAAAGAATTTTGTTTTCAAGCAATACTGCCAATCTATCTTGACAATACATATGGTGTTAACTATCATACAACAAAAGGTATTGCTTTCAACATTTTGAGATTGCTCCATGAGAAACTAATTTCCTAAGTTATTAATGGGATTTACAGAAAATACAAGGGTCCTCAGGACAAGTAAGTTAGGAAAACATCTAAATGGTTTTGTTTATCATGAGAGCCTATATACATAGGCAAATGTGAAATATGAGTCTCCAAGAAAGGGATATGGTGAGCAATTTCCCACACTTTGTGTGCATCTTGTGAAATAAATATTCTGTAGAACATACTGTCGAAAATGATTGTTAAAATACAAGCACAGCAACATCACATCATATGTACTACAATAATCATTTCA
>NW_012136192.1:4511387-4512979 GCF_000956105.1 Propithecus coquereli
ACAGAAAAGAGGAAGCTCTGACTTAAGTCATTATATAACTGATAACCAAATTTAGAGTGATGTTTGCAATCCTTCAGTGACTAAGTAAAATGTGTAATAGTCAGACTCCTGAAAAAACCTTCATAATTTAAGGCATCTATTGTAATGGTTCTTCTGGTAGCTACTGAAGGCACTTAAAAGGCTTTTAACATCAGCAGGACAAATAAAATTTGTGTTTAAAGTGATATTATAAAGAATGCTGTGATGTATGGCTTACCAGGGGCAGTTAGGATTTGATGTAAAATATGACACTGATGCCTTAAGTGACTACAGAACTCCTTTGCAAAATTTTACCATCTTTCATCCATGGAAACTAATAGAGCAGCCTGTAAACGTGTGTCAAAAATGGCATTTCCTCAACCCTCATTTATACGAAAGTTGAAACTAAGTGAAATGTAGCTTTTAGCTAAACTGGCTATCTGAGAAATCATAAAATTTCTTTTAAATTATCTAGGAGGAAATCAGACAGACCTAGGTTTGAATCCTGGCTCTACCATTGCTTGGATGTGCAACTTCAAGCATGTGACTTCCACTCGCTACTTCAGTTTTCGTATCTGTCGTGAGAGGTTTTACTGTGAAGAGATTAAGTGTATGGGCTCTGCCACAGACTTCTAGGGCTCAAATCCCAGTCGCTATTCATACTGTGCAGCTATGCACATGCAACCTCTCTGTGCTACTGTTTAGTCACCTGTTGTATTAGTTTGCTAGGGCTACCATAACAAAATACCAGAGAGTGGGTGTGTAATGAATTCTTATACAGATGGTGACTGACTTATGCTTTGGCTTACGATTTTTTGACTTTATGGTGTCGGGATGGCAATACACATTCAGTACACTCCTCAACTGATGATGGAGTTACTTCCCAATAAACCTACTGTAAGTTGAAAACATTGTAATGTCACCCCATTGTAAGTCGAGGAACCAATGGCCTCATTTTAACTTAATCATCTCTTTTAAAGCCCTATCTCCAAATACAGTCAGATTCTTGGGTACGGGGGGTTGGAGTTTTACATATAAATTTGGGAGGACGCAATTCAGCCCATAAGACCTATAAAAGGGGAAAATAATAGATTTTAATTTATAGTGAGGAACAAATGAATTGACATAGCTAATGGTTTAAAATAGTGTCAACCACTTAATAAGCACTCAATATATATTGGCCATTTTTGTTACTCTGTTTCACTTTAGACAGATAAACTGACCTTTATAAGCCTTGTTAAAATAGAGATAATAATAGTACCCTCCTACTGGATGTTTTCATTAACTAAAGATCCTGTGTTCAAAGTGCTTAGCTCAGTGCCTGGCATATACAAAGCTCTGAATAACAGGTTGGTGCTCTTATTGGTATCAATATCAGTATTTTTGCTAATATTGTTGTTTACATTTAAAGCTATTATTGCCATGTACTAGATATTTATACTTATTATTTCACATTATTTATAACAATTGATTTTTTTGTTGGATCAGTATTATTCTATGTATTTTATATACAGGGAAGTTGAGGTTCAAAAGGCAATGAATTTAACCAAATTTGCATAGTCTGTAGATGAGAA
>NW_012136192.1:4513274-4513947 GCF_000956105.1 Propithecus coquereli
ATATAGTTAATATGCAATAACTTCTAATAAATGCTATTAATATCAAATACTTAACTAACTAAACTAGTGTCCAAAAAGGCACCTGTGAAAGATAGGATATAAAGGAATAAGTAAACATATTTTTGTTCACCTTGTTCATTTTTTTTTATAGCTTTAAGTACTTTCATTTAAAAGCTGCCTCTGCATAGGCTAAGATGTTCAAATGTTAGATGAGCTATAAAGCAAACTATTAAGGGTCTATAATATGGTACTTTGTCAAAATGTTTAATCTTGGCGGTATTTATTTTAAGTACCATTATCAGATTCCCCCATGGAAGAATGTTGTTACTGATTAAGCATTGTGCACTACTATCCATTGCAATAAAGGGAATACATTTAAACAAGAGAAGTTTATTATACAACTTAATGGGAAGAACTTTGAAATATAGAATTTATATTTGGGGTGTCCCCAAATATAAATGGGGACACCCTTAGGGTGTCCCCAATGTTTCTTTTTTTTTTCTAAACCTTAGAATGCGAGGTCCTTTTCTCACATGTAGCCTGGAAGGTAGTCAGAAAATTTAAAGGAGTGATTTGCGACAGAAAAGAGGAAGCTCTGACTTAAGTCATTATATAACTGATAACCAAATTTAGAGTGATGTTTGCAATCCTTCAGTGACTAAGTAAAATGTGT
>NW_012136192.1:4515837-4517570 GCF_000956105.1 Propithecus coquereli
AGAAGCTAGTCAACAAATGTTTACTTGGTTAATGAGTGAATGAACTACAGCTGAAACCATGGATATGCATCAAGTCATCTTGATCATGGTTTTGGATTTAACAGATTGTTACATGTGGGATGATTAGAGATCAAGTAGTGCCCTGCCGCTGCTCGATATTTCTAATGACCCCAACTCAAACGATGATTGGAATAAGTGTTTGATGTAAAGCAAGAAAGATACTGAGAATAGAAGATTTCCCATATTCAATATTCTTCAACGAGAACTTGTTTAAATCACTGTACATCAGATATATCGTATTTCCTTTTAGATGAATTATAGTTTAATGTCCAAGATCTCTGGCCAGAAACTTAAATCTTGTTAACAGGTTTGTCTTGTTTTCCCTTGAGTCTACTTAACAACAGCCATTGAGAAGCAGAAGCAAAATATATTTTCATGTATTCTGGGAAAAATAATATTATTTCTGAGTTTTATACCTAAAATAATTTCTTTCAATATGAACCAGTAAAATTCATACAAGAAATTTCAGTTAAGGGGCCAATCTATTCTCATTGGCGGTCATGGGGAGATTCCAGTGAAGGGTATGAGGAGTGGAATGTTGACTTTAGTAAATACATTCTATGTAATTACCTAGACAATTATGGAGAAACAAAACATTAATTGTTCAACACAAATAGATGGTGCCTGAAGTATTGTAAAATCTGTAAAGTTTTGGTCAAACATAGCCAGCAATGTACTAGATGCTCTGAAAGTAATGAGTGAGTTTGTCTACAGTATACTGGTGAATTATAGGAAAAGAATGATGACTTTGGTGAACTTGAATCACTTATTTGAACAACAGATTCTGGACTATACAAATACAGATGATAAATTGATCCTTGTAGTGGTTTCAACAGTAATATATCTTGCTCTAAGAAGACATTGTTAACTCAAAAACCTCAACTTTTCACATAAGTAGGATTGAGTTATTATTGTGGCTGCCTCTAAATTATTAGTTTTGTTCACATTCCATAAATATTGAAAGGGACATCTCATTCTGCTGTGATTTGAATGTGTGTGTTCCTCCTTGGAACTCGAACTTTAAGGTGATGGTATTAGAATATGGGACCTTCTGGGGGTGATTAAGTTATGGGGCCTCTGCTCTCATAGTGGGATTAATGCCCTCATAAAAAAGACTTCAGAGAGCTGCCAAGACTTCCGTCTCTTTCATTATGTTGGGACGCAGCAGTCAGCTCCTTCCTCCCTGTGAGAACACTGAGATGGAGCCATCTATAAGGAAGGAGCCCTCACTAGACATTCTCACTAGACTATAATCTGTTGAGTCTTTAATCATTGACCTCCCAGCTTCTAGAATTGTATGAAATAAATTTCTGTTCTTTATAAATTACCCAGTCTAAGGTATTTTGTTATAACAGCAGAAACAGATGAAGACACATCCCAAGAGTCCCCAAACCAAGGGTATTAACAGCTCCCTAAGGAGTTTTAGAAAACCATCCTCTCCCTTGATCAAGAATAGAATGATGTTATATAAAGACTTATATTACCACTCCAAACTGGTTTCATAGACATTCTTCAATATGTTTTTGGTAAAAAAAGAAAAAAAAGTTATTTTATCTATTTGCTTTTAGAAGAAATGGTTTTAGATACCTTGTAATTATCAATTCCTTCCTAGCTTGGAACTTTTCTTTAAGTGTGAACAAAACTCATAGGTGTAGTTAGTATCTTGGCTATAA
>NW_012136192.1:4532435-4532953 GCF_000956105.1 Propithecus coquereli
TCACACCTCATATATTTTTTTCATTAGTAAATCGTGACCTTCAAACCAAGCATTCACTTGTAGGTTCAAGAAAGTTCAGATTCTTCCCTGCAGTGAGTGTTTTTGCTGATTGAATTCTAAGACTCAAAAACTATTTTAAAATAACAGCCAAAAGTCTAGCAAGATAATAATGGAAAACAATTTAATTAGAGACACATTTGGATGGATTTTCTTTTCATTCAATAAGTCCCACTGCTCTGCAAATTTTAGAGTAAAAATTTACAATGCCCTTCCTAATAGCTTTGGGTATTAGTTCAAGATATTAGAATAATATCTCCAGATACCCAACACAAGGAGAGTAGAAAGGGTCTTTACATTGTATAATATGAATAATAAATTACCTAAAACAAAGTATATATATTTTGGTTTGTTTACCTAGAAATAGAGAAGGATAGTTTTTCATCATCTGCACTCCTATATCCTATGCCCATTATTGCTTATAACTAAATTCTTTCTACTCATAAACAAATGATTAGACT
>NW_012136192.1:4533003-4534250 GCF_000956105.1 Propithecus coquereli
TAAGCCTTTGCCCATTGAAATTTTCCTTTTCCTTAGAGGAAAACTTCCCATTAAGTTTCATCAGCAGGCTGTCCATATGCTCCACTTTCATGGACTGTGTCACTTTATGTCTTTTGTTCTAGTATCCCATTCAGCAAATGCCCCCACTTAATTTCAAAAGGGCCCTCATTTAGATGATAAGTTATGTAGTCATTCTATCCATTAGATATATGTATAGCTTGATATGAAAGGATTTGTTTCCTCTTTATCCTGGACATGTGAGTTCTGGGTGGAGCAAAGCATAAAGGGATATCTTAATGGGGCAGAAAGTATGAGGTTTGTGTAATCTGAAAAAAATATGGAGGAAATATAGGGATAACAAAAAAAACTAATTTTAGTAAGGGATGTTTGGGATGAGTGAATACCCACATGGCTTTCTTCAATTTTTGGCTAAGAGAGCACTCTGTTATTAAGTGTCTAGGGAAGAAGGTGACTATTTACTTTAGATTTGTGAGAGGGGGTATTTATTTAGAAAGGTTGGGAAATCAATATGTCTCTGAGGTTTGCCATCAGAGTCATTCAATTACTAACACCAATAATTGCAGAATTAATCTGCTTCTGCAATTTGGAGAAGAGTCCAAACACAGACTGATTGATTTTAAAGAAAAATAAAGTCAAAGAGATATGGTGTTTATTCTTCCAGTAAATAGAACTCTAGTGCAAAAACCCAGGACCCATTTTATTCCAAGGAAGTGTAATGAAACACCTCAATATATACACATGTATTTCTATGAAGATGTGCCACTTCTTGAAACAAATAGAAGACAGAAAATACTACATCATCACAATTCTTCCACTTTAACGTCCAGAGATAAACAAGATGAAAATCAGAGTTTTGTTGGTATTGGATGAATGGTGGAATCAGATTTTATTACACAACCTTCACAGCCTGCCACATTTGTGTTGCAATAGGCTACAGGATATACCATCTGAATTTATCAACATTTTATGCCCTTTGAGAGAGTTTTTCCCCCTAATATTTTTAATTTAATTGAAATTTATTGTCTCCACAAAAATACGTCACCAGTTGTTTAAGTTTTCAAGTTCTGCTTTAAACACTAGGCATGTAATAAGGTTCTTCCAGAAAATGATGGCTCTTGACAGTCAACTTCACCAAGGGTCATTCCCTTCAGAAGAAACCGTACAGAACACACTAGATTCTTTATGGGTTCAGAATGCATTCATTACTCCTTCCCCAAAGATATGAT
>NW_012136192.1:4534300-4535669 GCF_000956105.1 Propithecus coquereli
GAAGTGCAGGATAGGTAATTTTGGTAGAGGAAAAGTAAAGGGGAAAAATGAAGCCCAGAGAATTATGTGGGTATATGCAGGAAGGCAGGGGATGAGGGTGCTCCTAGGGAGAGGGTCACTATCTAAGTTATCTATGTGAAGAAGTGAAAGCTCAGAGTAGGTGGTGGATTGGAAATAAATGTTGTGTTCTTTGCAAATGTGTCTGGGGATGTTTTGAGACCTCATAAGCTAGCGTATTAGGTAATTTTGTAGCACAGAACTTAAGGATAGTATGATAATGGGCTCCTAGCTTAATAAGATTGTAATGCTGTTGTTTGAATATATGATATCATCATGTTTAAAATGTAATATTCATTTCATTTATGCAATCTCTTTTCCTTGGGTGTCTGTGCTTTCCAAGATGATATAATAAGAAAATAAACAGCTCAAATGGCTTTTCCTCCACACTTTTATCAGTTTAGAGAAATAGGGTGACAAGAAATGAAAAAAAATCTAACATTTATAAAGGGCTAAACAGGGGCTAGGCATTATGCTAGGTACTTTATATACATCACCGTTTTGTATCTTATACCTCTCCTTCAACATAAATGTAATTATTTATATCTTATAGATGAGAAAATGGAAATTTGTAAATGTTAAGTAAGTCATATGGTTCATAAGGGTAAAATTACAGAATCAAATGCCAGATGATCTGATTTCATAGTCTTGTCCTTTACTATGATTTATTTGGAGAATCATAAGATTTTGTAAATGTTAAGTAAGTCATATGGTTCATAAGGGTAAAATTACAGAATCAAATCCCAGATGATCTGATTTCATAGTCTTGTCCTTTACTATGATTTATTTGGAGAATCATAAGATTTTGGGTTCCAAAGAAGTCATTAACCTTAAATCTTTTCCCTTGGGCAATTTTCTTAAATATTAATACTTGTCAAGTAAATCAAAGTATCTTCCTTTCACTCAAACAACAAAATGGAAACAAAATGGTACCTCCTGACACCATCACCTTTATTAAAAGTTTTAGCATATGGCATTGCCAATGCAGGACCTAGTTAATATGTTTTCTGTGGTGGATCCACAAGAACATGAGGAAAAAAGCTGGAATCTCTCTCAGACTAGAACAGTAAATGACCTCATCAACTGCCCCCATAGGAGCCAACGTTTGGAAGAGGAACTGCAATCTATACTAGGTGGAATGGAGGTCAGACCTACTGGGCACCCATCAAAATAGAAAATTGGCAATTACTCATTGTGTTTCAGAGAGAGACAGTATGTCATTGGAAGAGTTTCCTTTGTTTTATGTGGAAATTCCAACAGCTCCCTATTCAAACAACCATGTTATGTAGATCCTGCCTGGATCCATTGCAAG
>NW_012136192.1:4541324-4542746 GCF_000956105.1 Propithecus coquereli
TATGTGTGTATATTCACATATATGTTTTATATATATGTATACATAAGCTCAACAGAGCTACTGTATAGCTAGAATATCAATGAATAATTTACTTTGAGAACTCACTATAAAATCAAGAATATTTTTGTATAATTAATACATTTTCTCCATGAAAATAGATGTATGTGGAAAAATAAATGTTTATTCAGGCATTTCTTTGGAGAACATGAAATAAGAAAGAAAGAGAATGCACTAATTGAACTAAAGGAGCAGGAAGAGAGATACCTGTGGTTTAAAGCTGTTAGGAAGACATAATTACCGAGAGCTTACAAGAAAGATTTTAAAAAAGACTTTGTTTTGAAATAAAATGCAATTAATTACACTCCGTAAGGCACAAAAAAATAAAGACTACCAAAATCTTGTACTATCAAAGGAGTAAGGAACATAAACTTAAGCTTGAAAACCACATAAGCATTCAGAAGTGAAAACAAGGTAATGAGGCCAAGAAGGCAGGAAACTAGTTGAATAGGAAAGCTACAACTGAAGTGTCATCATCATGGATATTGCACCAAGATAGTCAGCGTTGTTCTTTATTTCAATTTTGTTATCTTTATTAATACATTGCGATTTTAAATATATCATAACATTAATAAAGCTAAACTTAAGTTTATTTATGCAGCTAGTTTTCTATACCTTTTCTTGGTTCTTTCATATTTATAACAGTAATGATTTTTTTTTTTTCACTATGAGGTGGGTAGGGGCTATCCCCTACCAGGATGTTCCCCTAAGCCATCCTTATAAAAACTGTATGAACTAGAGTTGTAGAGTAGTTTCAGTAGGGACATAGAGAAGTAAATAAATTAGAAAAATTAGTTATAGGTAAAACAAATAGGACTTGGTGACTGAGTGGAAGAAGTTGGTCAAAGAAAAAGAGATTTGAGATTATGCCTAGATTTTGGACTTGGGTGACTTGACATTTGGTGGTACAATCTATTGAGTTAGGAATTCCAGGGAAAAGAACAATTTTGGTGAGAAAGATGATTTCATTTGTGGACACAATAAAATTCCATTAATTGTGAGATATCCAACTCAAGGTGCCAAGAAAACAATTAGAAATGAATAGAAAACTCAGAAAAGGCTGGGCTGAAAATATGAATTTATAAGACACAAATATAAGTGGCGATATGGCAATGGGAGAGGACTTTATCACCTACAAGTGGTGTCAGGATGGTTTTTTTTTAAGTGACTAGGAAAAATACCAGCATTTAAGATACGGGAAGAATAACCAACAACCATGAATTGACAAAGATTAAAAACTCTGAAAATAGCAAATGTTGATAAGTACATAAAACAACAGTACAGCAGAAACTCTTACATAATACTGGTGAAAGAAAAATTGGTATAAGTAATTTAAACATTCAGTTTTGAATTATTTTGTAAAGC
>NW_012136192.1:4542796-4543927 GCF_000956105.1 Propithecus coquereli
AAGCAAATTTGTCCCAGAGGAAACTGGTTTAAAAATTATCTTGCTAAAAAATTGCTATTGATTCAGGAAATCAGGAACCAAGTTATGACTTGGTTCTTATATCTATTAAATATGACTTGGTACTGGTATCTATTAAATAAATATATGGACTTTGGCATTATTTAGATCTTAAATGTTCTTGCACTTAATTTAATCAAATATGAAATTCAATAATCATCATGATAGCTAATGATATTTTCTTTTCCTGTGAAATACTATGTTTTTATTAGTTCCCTTCAATTCAATACATAATATTAATTGAGCACCTGCTATGTATTGGGAATATCACTATGGATAAGATATGATAAATTAATGATCCCCTGTTGCCATCTAAGAGTTTATAATCTGCAAGGACAGTGAGACACATTAGAAAATAATTTCAAAACAATATGTTACATTGCACAGGGAACATACATGAAAGAAAATATTATTCAGCTTCAGTGAGGAGGGTGTTAAGAGAAAGCTTTCTTAGGAACATAGCATTTATGCTATGAAAGGTCAGTAGGAATTAGAAAGTATGTCAGGGGAAAAAGGAATGTTATATAGAGAACAGTATGAACAATAGCAGAGAGGTTCAACATAATGTTCCATTCTGAATCTAAGCAATTCAGTACTGCTAGAATATGATACTCACATCACAGACTGTCAGGAGACAGGATTATAGCGGTTTCCTGTCATCCTGTAACCACCAGGAGCCACTAAAAATTCTATGAAGTGAAGTAACAAGATCAAATTTATATATTAGGTATATCATGCTGATGGCAGGATGAAGGATTCATTGGAAGGCACATTTTCTTAATAAAATAGTTTTGGGAGAGGAAAAAACTTCATGAAACACTAAAAAAATTCATAGATTTATTTATAATGCATTGAGGTTTGTTTTATGATTTATTGAAACCATGTGCTATTTTCAGAGTAGAGTCACTGAGTGAATATTATAATAATAACCAACCCAAATTATCTCAATTACTTTAAATTCTAATAACCTGTAAACTCTTTTTCTATATACTGCAAATATTTGATGAGCCAAAACTGATGAGGGGATTAGACAATGTCAACATAGGAAAAATGAAATAATAAAAGCCTGTGACT
>NW_012136192.1:4543977-4545567 GCF_000956105.1 Propithecus coquereli
ATTTAACAAGTTCAGTCCAATCACTATGTGTGTGTGTGTACATGTGTATATATATATATATGTATATATATATAAAATTTATTTGTGTATATATCATCTATGCATTATCTACCTATCCAACTATCTAGAGAAAAATAATGACATATAGATGCAGATTGTGTACACATATAAGTTAGTAACTTACGATAGTGCACTTTTAATATTTTAATATGCCCCTTCATCCATTAATGCTTTTATGAAACAGCACTCTAATTTCCATAGGGAAGCAACCTTTATCTACTTTATGTCCATACAGTTTGCATAGGTTGAACATCTTCCAACTCCAAGGTTGGACGGTATCCCCAATCTGTGCATTCAGTATATTCCCTATAATGTTGTCCTTAGCGATTGTTTAGCAATGGCCATGTGATACAAACAAGAACAAACATAGCCAATAAGACTGAGTTCTAAGAATTCGGAAAAATAAGGTTTTGTGCACTGGACTTGAGGCAAATTGGATGTTAAGATAGAGATGTGGAGAGCTAGATTGTGACCACATAAAGTTTGTGTGCCTGTGGCCCCAGCAAAAACTTAGGAATATAGAGCAAAAATTGGCAAAAGAAGAATTACTTCATTATTGATGGACTCTTTGAGCTCCGGGATTCAGTTGTGTTTGAAATGAAACCAATTCTGCAGTTGCATGTTACACAAGCTAATACATTGCTCTCTCTCTCTCTTTTTTTTCTGGAGCCTAGAGCTTTTTAGTTTTAAAATGTATTTATAAATGTGTGCCTAACTTTGTATATTCCTTTTTGTGTTTGTTTAAGTCAGTTTGAGGAACTTTCTTTCCATTCGCAATAAAATAATTCTTGGAATACCCTCCCTTATAAGTTAAGGAGTTTCAGGTGAACATGGTTTATGGTTGTAGAGAAAGAATACTATTAAGTAATGGCAAGAGTAGAAATGTAAGTACAGGGGAATGCTTAATCAGTAAAAGCTCATTCCAATTAAATGAGCACCATGTTCTCAGCCATTTGAAAGGATATCTTTTGTCTATGACAATAAATGGCCCGTGTGTTACCATTTCTGAATTTTATGATCTTATAGCCTATTTATTAAAACATGCATCTTGTTTTAGGATTTGTAGGCAAGAGATATTTTTGAATTATGGTGCTTTTCACTTTATAAGTAAAGTGGCTTTTAGAATTACTAAATATTTTTCACATTGTGGTGTGAAAATATACTGAACTTAAGCACTTTCAGTTTAATTTCTGGATGTTTTAAAGATTGTTTTGATGTTTATAAACCAAGAAAATCAACAATTGACATAAGCTGATTTATAAAACTTTGATTCTGTTTTGTCTGGTGATGTGGCAGTGGCTGGTGGGGAAAGTAAGCAAACCGCATGAGTAGAGAAGGAAACTTTCAGCAATTCTGTCAAGTTGAGCATAAAATTTGTAAATCCTCTTGCCACTGGAGCTAAATTTGGAAAATGAAATTCTCTAGCTATTCCCTCACACCCACTGATTTGAAAATAGAAAATAAAATGCAGGGATTTTAGATGAGTGAGTCTCTGTTGTTTTTTTTACTTTTTATTTTTTGTGGAGTCCA
>NW_012136192.1:4545617-4547273 GCF_000956105.1 Propithecus coquereli
TGCAGCCTGCCAGTGTGCTGACTTGCCTGGTCAGCTTGGCCTCTGCTGACTTCGGGGCACCGTGTACAGATTTCTGAGGGGAGGGTTAAGATGGGGTTCTGCTCTATATTATGTTGGGCAGGGGAGTTCCCAGATGCTCTTACTCTCAAACAGGAAAGCACAATCCATTTAATACAGAGGATGGTTTTCCACCTTGGCTCTAAAAAGGACAGATACAAGGCATGTCCCTTTTTGTCACAGGGTTCTTCATTTACCACCATTATTCATGAATAATTTTTGAATAAAAAGTGTAAGAACCATATAAGGATATAGTTAAATTTTAGTTACATAATAAGTGAGTAATTTCCCACAGAATTTTTATCGAACATATATACGATTTTTACTGTGACTGGAAGTTGTCCAAGCAGTCGAATAAAAAAGTAACAAAAAAGGCCAGTGTGGTGTCTCATACCTATAATCCTAGCACTCCGGGAGGTCAGGGCAGGAGGATGCCTTGAGCTCAGGAATTTGAGACCAGCCTGAGCAAGAGCAAGACCCCGTTTCTACTAAAAATAGAAAAATTAGCCGGGAGCCATGGTGCGCACCTGTAGTCTCAGCTACTCGGGAGGCTGAGGCAATAGGATTGCTTGAGCCCACGAGTTTGAGGCTGCTGTGAGCTAGGCTGATGCCACGGCACTCTACTCAGGGCAACTGAGTGAGACTGTCTCAAAAAAAAAAAAGTAAAAAGTAACGAAAATTAAAGAGCTGTGTAAACAGCTCTTTACAGCTCACAAAAGCAGATAGCAACTATCTTAAAGAATTAGAAACAAGCACAAATGTAGAATATATGTAATGCATACTTTACCAACAAATTCATTCATAAAAGATATCGAAAGTATTTGAATGGAGGAAAACACAGGTTAGAAATGTGGAACATCAAAACTTTGGCCCTGGTCCCGGTGAGAGAGCTCAGAAAAATCAGTTATCCTCTCCGTGCCTCACTGAATTATCTAAAGAAAGGGCCAACAGTTCCTGCCTCCAAGTGCTCTTACGGTAAGTCCATAAAAGAAAATCTTTAATATTTTGCTTGTGTTAATGAGCATGAAAGGTATCTAATAAGTAACATGATGTGAAACAGTACTTTTCCTATTAATTCAGCATTTCCTCTGAAGCCCAAAAGCTAAAGAAAAAGAATGATGAATGCCTACTGCATAAACTCTTAAATTTGTTTATTCCACAAAGGTCAAATCATTTTGGACAGCTTATTTTGAATAAAGACCCAATCAAAGAGGCAGTGAGGAAAAAAAAAAAAAAGAATGATGAATGCTTTCCTCCCATTTATAAATAAATGTGCTAGACACATACAGGTGGGATTTACTAGAAGAGAATAAAAGCATCCCTGAAACCACTGGTCACATCATTTATCCAGAATGTAAAAGAAAAACAAGGTATTTAAGGGAGAATTCCCTCAAGCAGGAGAATTTATAGGAGTTGAGAGTCTGTTATTTCTCCCCTCCCACCCATGGGAAGGGAGGTATTTCCCACTACCACCGTCAGCCAAATGAAAGGATTCCCAAAGAAACATTCATAGAGATGGGAGTATTTGTAAGAAACAGAGATCATTACCTTATTCTACAAGTGGACCACTGCAAGCCCCTGTGACACTAAAGGAATGAA
>NW_012136192.1:4550473-4551562 GCF_000956105.1 Propithecus coquereli
ACAGCATAATGAGTCACAGCTAAGACATGCTGACAATTTAATTTAGATCCCATTCTCCATTCCGTAACTACTGTGTGCTTCCTAGCATTCCATCCCCCTGAAATGGATGCCATTAGTATCTTGACTTGCTGGATCCTTCCAAACTGCATTTCCTTATTAAAAACTAAAACCAACTGGATATAATCCATCTTAACTTACTTAACATTATTTCTTAAACATTTGCAAAGTGGATCATACAAGTGTAGTAACAAGTTCAAAAGATAGGCTAAAACAAGAGAGAACTCTGTTCACTTCCAGGGGACCCCTCGTAAGTATTTACTTGAGTACTGATCAGTACATAAATGTGAGGAAACTTCCCAAGGCAGGGGAATGAACCACTTGAAAGGATTACAGGAAACAGCATCTACAGCTCACATAGAGCTCTCAAATAGTACCTATTCCCAATGAGCAGAGTAGAAAACTCATAATGTATTGGGCACCAGTTAGAATATTAAGAAAGTTCTTCCCCCTGTTGTGGAACAAAATTACCCCTGCACTAAATGCTGCTCTGGTCCCATTTAGCAAAGCTAAAGCAAGAACTGAAAGAATCAAACTACTTTTGAGAATACTTTTAGGAATGCAAAAATATGCAACAGCTAATTAGGTAAAATTCAATGCCTGCTACCTAATTAAAAAATGAACAAAAGCATGCAGAGGAGCAGTAATGTAAAACACATGATGACAGAGAAAGTTAATTAATTAATAGTGATGCAGAAATGACAGATGATAATTAAAATACATGAACATTAAAATTTATTTTAGCAGTATTTTCTATGTTTGGAAGCTGGAAGAAAGACTCAAAATATGTAGTGGAGGCAAAGAAGATGTTAAAAAAAGACCCAAAACAAAGTTACAGAGAAAAAAATCTAGAATTTCTGAGATGAAAAATACTGTGGATGGAAATAATGACAGATTAGACACTGCAAAAGAAAAGATTCGTGAACTTGAAGACATAGCATTAGACACTGAGAGAAGAACAAATTTGAAAATATATAAACAGAGCATCATAACTATAAGGCACCTTCAAGAGCAAAAAATATATGTAATTTT
>NW_012136192.1:4551612-4552821 GCF_000956105.1 Propithecus coquereli
GTAGGAGCTTAATTTTTATTTATATCAATTAATTTATGGTAAAACTGGTATTGTTTTACATCATTTGGCTTAAAGTTGCAGTTTCCAAAAACTTATAGGTGCCATAAGTGATGATTTACCCTATTCTAATATCAAAGTTTAGGTGATATTGATTGAGTCTTATACAATATGCCTGGGATAATTTCAATAGGAAATTATTGGATACTTGAATCATATTCAACAATAAAGAGCATGATAGTCTATCAAATAAGAAAAAAATAATTAAAACAGCAGTTTGTTTAGAGGCAGTACGGCAAAGGATTACAATGATGCACAATGAAGTGACCCTGGTCTGGGTTTGAATATCAAACTCCCCCCATCCCTGCTAACTTACTGTGATATTAGGAAAGTAAAATAATTCTCTAAACTTCAGTGTCCATAGTTTTAAAATATATATCCTAATGCAAATCCTATAGGGCTATTGTGAAGACTGAGCAGGATAACACAAAAATAATCTATTGTGGTTTCTGTCATGTAAAAAATAAGTAAATTATGGCAACATTTTAAAAAGGCAAGTCAGACAAGGAACAAAGCTTTCAGAATATGCAACTGAGTGTTTGACAGTAAAGTAAAATTAAAATGCACTTAGGTACCTAGTAACTTGCTCTACAGTACCCCAAAGTATGGTAGAATAATAATAAGCAACAACAAAGGAGATGCTTAATATTCATGCTGAAATCCAGTTTCATAAAAGAAAAAAATGTACAATGAAGAACAGCTTTGGAAAATAACAAAGGGAGATAGACCAGCTTTGGGGTGAAGTGATCAGAGACTATACTCATTTGGGGTAAAGTATGAAAAACCCTATAAGATATAGAGGGCGCTAAACATGAGCTCAACCTATCCTCAAACAGCCACAAAGAGAAGGATTGTGCTAATATGTGAAATTGAAACCCTGGGCAAGCCACATTGCTAGTGCCCTTTTTTGCATGTTAGGGACTAGGAGAGATGTTCAATTTACCTATTCATTTTCACAGGGGCCAAAAGCTAGTAGACTTTTGATACAGTGTGAAAAACTGGAGGACAGATATCTGGATGGGTTTTACCTACCCCTGTGGACACTGGAGATAGTGGATTTGAGAGCAGCGTCCACTGAAATCAAGGGAAAACCTATCCTGTGGTTTTTAAAGTGGAGTGAGAGGGATGATGCAAATGTTTGGGAAGAAAAAA
>NW_012136192.1:4552871-4554093 GCF_000956105.1 Propithecus coquereli
ACTCTAGGAAACAATTAGTAATCTTTATTCAATTATTTGGATCTAAGTATTAAAAGACAAGTGAATAAACTATTATATAATCTCAATACTAAAAGTCAGTAAAATATTTCCAATAGTGACCAAGATATAAGCTCTTATTAAGAATCCTACAGTTTATCCAATTTCTTTACACTTTACAAACCAAATTCTGATTAAGAGTATGTTACAGCTGTACCCCCATAATATGCTGAAATAAAAAAAAATTAAAAAAAGAGTATGTTATAGATTATATACTTAAGGACATTTTGATTACAGTTATCAAATGATTTTCACAAATATAACCCATTGGCTTTTCAAAAATCATTTCCAAAATGTAAGATGATGATTTTGTAAAGATTATTTCTCTCAGGTAATGATTCCCAACTTGTAAAAATTCAGGATGTTTAGTTTTTATGGCATTCTGTAAGCAGGCCCATTAGTCTATGTGCTTCCCTGCAATACTCACTTATTCTATCATACATAATTTATACTGTTGTTAAGTATTTATTGACTGATATTCCTTCTTGCTATTGAAGATTTATAGCACTAACACTCAGGAATTCAGCATCCTCAGAGTAATAGTAAAGAATAAAGTTAATGCACTAGAAAATTTTACAAGAAATATACATCACTTCTGCACAATCAGTGTTTGGGGGATTCTTCTTTTGTGAAGTCCCATCTTATAAAATTCTCTTTGAAGACTGTTTCACACAAAGGCTGGTTCCCAGAAGTTACCTTTTTGATATAAGATGAAGTATTGTGCATGCTAGTCACCTCCCCCAACTTTGCTTTGCTTTGTTTAGCTAGACTTGTATTTCCTTGTGACCACTTTTATCCAGACTTTGTAATTATTCACTTTTTAGTCATGACCCAAAGGGTCTACAATTAGCTCCACCAAATGTTTTGGTGGAGTGCTTTCACAAAGAAACTTGGCAACATATACTATATGAAGCGTGTTTCAAAAGGAGACCTCCTTTTCTTACAACATGGATGGACCTGGAGGACATATGCTAAGTGAAATAAGCCAGACACAGAAAGAAAAGCGTTGCGTGATCTCACTTATATGTGGAATCTTTACCAAAAACACAGGTCAAATATATAGAATAAAACAAAAGTAACCAGGATCAGGACATGTATTCGGGATGGGGTAGAGGAAATGGGAAGATATAGGTCAAAGTATAAAATGTAGCAGATATGTAGGATG
>NW_012136192.1:4566237-4567020 GCF_000956105.1 Propithecus coquereli
CACAGCTTAGTGAGTGAGGTCCTAGGACAAAGTAATACGTGTGTCTCAGATTTGGAGCAATCCTGAGGCAGAGAGATAGGTAAGGTAACTGCTTTTCCCCAAGGGAAGCCTGAGGCCAGGTGGCTAACTAGAGTCGCCGCGTGACAGGGTAAGGCAAGGAGAGAGGAGAACAATGAAAGCAAGCGACCAAGACCTTTTATCAGCGGGGATGTATGTTTCCCATAGACCAAGAGACACTGAGGAAGTACATGTATGAGCTCTCTTAGAAAGGACACCTACAAGAGAGTCGCTTGCCAGTGTAAGGGAACCCCCAGCAGTTAGAAGCTAGAGATGGACCCCCAGTGTGTAAGAGTGGAGGACATTGGATTATGGAAGGGATCAAAGGGATCAGGTGAAGAATGTCCCTTTCATTAAGGATGGATGCAGCAGGAGTGGGGATGGATCTCTAAACAATCTTCCAAGCCCTTATGAAGAGCCAGCAATGAGACTAACAGAGGACATGATGGCCAAGTAGCATCTACCAACTAATCCTCTTTCTTCCGTTGCCTCTCCTCATCTCTCCAACTCTAGTGTAACCTAAGCAGGAGGTGAGAAGAAGCAGAGTAAGAGTGAAGAAGTCATCTCAGCTCACTTTCTCATTGCAGGCACCCAAGCCAAGGATCAGATCTGAGTGGAGGGGACAGATCACTATAGTAGATGAAAAATGCAAGTGGTGATTTAGTGTAGTTAAGACTGGATTTTAAAACCTAAAATTGAGGCCATTTTTACATTGAAAAGGGGCTA
>NW_012136192.1:4567070-4568771 GCF_000956105.1 Propithecus coquereli
TTATCCTTTAGTATGTACAATTTGTATATGTTATAATACACCTAATATTGTAGTTTAATAGTGAATCTGTATCATTTACAAATATATGCACATATGTTCTAGAGATGCTTGTTCAAAACATTTAATAATATGTGTTTCAAAGGCTTTGAGACCACTGCTATGGATATTACTGGATTCCATCACCAAGTTGTTTCCATAGTCATGAACCCACTGAACCTCTTGGAATTTTATGTTATTTTACAAAGACTTAAAGATGTTCCACTGGCACAGCAGTTTGGAGTTCAGGATGAATTCTTATGTTCACTCCAGTGGTATTTCTCAAACTCCCACCTCAATGTACTTTATCACACTGCCTTAGTGGTTCCCATGGTAACCCACACCATGAGGTATCTCTGGTGCATCACTTTATTTTGATTTTCTCAGCTATTCTAACTTATCTCCTGTCTCCTCCCGTGTTCAATCAACTCAGTGTTTTCTTCATCACTGACTTAGGAACAGAGTTCTAAGACTTTACTTTGTTCCACACTTGCATTATACACATGCAACCATTCCTTCTGTGTTTCTTTTCTCCTTAACATCCAGCTCCCTCTTATTCTAATTATTATCAATACACTTAAAGTATTATTGATGTGTGTCCATGGCTCACAGGGCACCGGTGATGTCCAATATTTCTGAGTGTTTCCCAAAGACCCATATCACTTTCCAGCAAAGAAGACAACAAACCATGGATAAGACCATCCCAAAGACTGCTGAGAAAAGAAGCAAATTAGGGAAGTGCAATAATAAAAATTGTAGTACAGGCCCCAATATAAAGCCCAGTGGTAAAAACAGTTAGCAATGGATTTCTCAGCTTGTGTATAACAGATGCTTCAGACAAAAGAAAAAAAAATGGTGTGGAGGAGTTTAGAATCCCTCACTTGTACTTAACAATTGCTCCATGAACAAGTACCGGGAGAAGGATGTGGATGGAGTGGATGTACAGCAATATCTGAATTCCAAGTGTGTGGGAATGCAAGCTGTGGTCTGTGGCTGTGCCCATGACTGACAGATCTTTGCTGTGACAGCAGTGTTGCTACCACCCTTCCAAATAAAGAACGGCCCTTGGGAGGTCTCATCAACCCCTAGCGCTCTGACATTGCAGCCTGCCAGTGTGCTGACTTGCCTGGTCAGCTTGGCCTCTGCTGACTTCGGGGCACCGTGTACAGATTTCTGAGGGGAGGGTTAAGATGGGGTTCTGCTCTATATTATGTTGGGCAGGGGAGTTCCCAGATGCTCTTACTCTCAAACAGGAAAGCACAATCCATTTAATACAGAGGATGGTTTTCCACCTTGGCTCTAAAAAGGACAGATACAAGGCATGTCCCTTTTTGTCACAGGGTTCTTCATTTACCACCACTATTCATGAATAATTTTTGAATAAAAAGTGTAAGAACCATATAAGGATATAGTTAAATTTTAGTTACATAATAAGTGAGTAATTTCCCACAGAATTTTTATCGAACATATATACGATTTTTACTGTGACTGGAAGTTGTCCAAGCAGTCGAATAAAAAAGTAACAAAAAAGGCCAGTGTGGTGTCTCATACCTATAATCCTAGTACTCCGGGAGGTCAGGGCAGGAGGATGCCTTGAGCTCAGGAATTTGAGACCAGCCTGAGCAAGAGCAAGACCCCGTTTCTACTAAAAATAGAAAAATTAGC
>NW_012136192.1:4569334-4570710 GCF_000956105.1 Propithecus coquereli
AGAAATTGCTGAAATTACTCTGGAAATCAAAAGAGATGAGCACATCCAGTCGAAAAGGCAAACCGTAGGTATTAAATTACAAGCCATTGGCTGCAGTACTTTTTCAACAGTCATTTGAGAATTTCCATTTAAATATTTCTGGGATGACAGCAAAAGCTTGGTGTTCACAGCCTCTGAAGCTCCTAGAAACCATTATTTGAACTCTGTTGTCACATATTTTCCCCAAAAAAGATACTAGAAAATGTACAATAAAATTTTTATACAAGATATAACAAAAGTAAAAGGGAAAGAACATTTAAAGGAAAGAAAAAAAAAACCTTTTAAAAAGATTGAGATAATTACTGGAATTAAATATTAAATATTCTGTTGCCGTGTTTTATTATACTTTGTAAGAACATTTGTTTCCAAAAGTTTTCCTAGAATTGCTGACCATGCAGACAAAGCCCTTTATAATCAGTTATATGAGAAACATGACTTATTTCTGCCACATAACTTAGAATGCAAGGACTAATGCATCAGGCAGTAGGAACTATTCATAGTCCAGGCTATTGTCCCTGATTATTTTTTGTATCATTGCGCAAATTATCTTCCTGAGTCTCATTTTTCCTCTTTGGTCAAATGAGGTTGTATGACAGGATAATGACTGAAGTTCTTCTTATTGCTAATAATCTACAAATTGATTAGTATATATCAAGGGTCAGCAAATTTTAAAGTTCCAAGGAGTCAATATTTTATTATAGATTTCCGGATTACGTTATCTCTGTGGCTACTACTCAATTCAGCTATTGTTGAGCGAAAGCTGCTATAGACACTACATCGACTAATGAGCATGGCTGTGCTACAGTAACATTTTATTTACAAAAAGAGTCGATGCTCTGGATTTGTTCCTTGGACAGTAGTTGGGCAATTCTTGGCATATACTGTCACATTATTAGTCTTCTATCAAGATTTTGGTCAAATTTGTGTGTGGACATCAATTTGAACAGAGTGACTAATGAAAATGAGCTCACAAACAAGGCTAACTTTTGGGCTTGTTAAGAATCTGAATTTGTTGTACTTTCTCATTTATGTCAAAGTCATCTGCCAATCTGCTTGCTAATGAGGTTTTTGAGATCTTATTTTGATTTGTTTGATTGAGAATCTGTCAGTATGTAGGGAATCGGTGACATAGAGAAATTGGCAATATAATCTTTATTTTATGCTGTAGCTTCTGTTACATACAATATCTATATTTAATATCGAAAGTTAAGGGATCTTATTTTGCAGTTGAATGATCATCTGTAAAATAAGATTAACGCATGCATCTCACATGAATAAATCAGGCTTCCCAACTTAGCTTCCCTCAAAAGCAAGTTATGTTTTGACCATTTAAAATT
>NW_012136192.1:4572421-4574770 GCF_000956105.1 Propithecus coquereli
TAAAAAACATAAATATGCCTATTAGAAAAAAATGAATAAAGGAAAGGAAATTTTCAAAAGAAGTAAAAAATGGCCAATATAAATACATGTGTACATGTACAAGTATACATACTAATCAAGCTCAATATCAAGTTAATGTAAAATATTAAGAGAATTGGTGGCATTTTCAGTTGTCACATTTTCAAAAGTGACATATATTAATGATAATGACTAGGGCTGTAAAGGCTATAGATTAACAGGAGGGCATACGCATTGGGTCAGCGGGTGTTGAAGTCATTATGTATCGAAAAACATAAGTCACCTATCTTACAAAAAAGTAGTCAACCCTCCATATCTGCCAGTTCTGCAACTCTGGATTCGAGAAACCACAGCTCGAAAATATACCAAAAAATCCCTTAATAAAAATTGCAATACGACAATAACAAATACAAGTACAGTATAACAACAATTTACATAGCATTTGCATTACATTAAGTATTATAAGCAATTCAGACACAATATAAAGTATATAGGAGGATCCACACAGGTTATATACCAATACTAAGCCATTTTATATAAGAGACTTGAGCATTCTGCACATTTTGGTATGCAATAGGAGTCCTAGAACCAATACCCAGCAGATACTAAGGGAGGGCTGTACTTACACCTTTTAAAAAATATTTCCTTTTCTAAAAGTTTTATAGAAAGTTGTTTATCACAATATTAATTTAATGAAATATTGGAAACAACCAAATGACTAATAAGAACTTGGTTAAACTGCATTGCCCAAATGATATGTTGATATGTGAATGTTACAAATAATTCTTTAGACTAATATTTAATGAAAGAATAAATTCTTAATTTATATTACTAATTTTAAAAATCTACAAAGTAGCATAAAGAGTATAATCTCAGGTTTTTGAAAATTATTTGAAGACATTAGAAAAGTTAAAACAATGCTTAATTCCAGCTAGTGTTTAGGGTGAGCTTTATGTAATTGTGTGTTTTTCTTTATTATGCAAATTTCTCCAATAAACATTTATTAATTTTATGAACATTATAGAACTGAGAAAAGCTATTTTCCTAATAAAAATATTTGCTTAGCATTCTTCTTACTTGCTTCTTTTTTGTTTACTGGGGGAATTGTAGTAGATGGTGTGTTTTTAATTTAACGTAATAAAATGCACATGCCTTGGGGTATTTCTTTTTATGATTTTTACTCACGGGGCCATTATTTCCTTGTTAAGTGTCTTCAAGTAGAAAGAACGGTCAGCATATGTACTGAGAAATGCCTTCCCTAAATAAACAGAATGAGAGCATTGAAAGCAGCTACTAGGCAGAAAGGCTCACTTTGGGAATTCTGCTGTTAGGTTCCTACTGAAAGGTGTGGTGCAACCCGTTCACAATTGGAATCCAAATAGTATGATTAGCCATTTTGTGTTTCCCCAGAGGGACCAGCATAACTTCTTTCCACAGTGAAGGTTTGTGTGGCATAGGGATATATATATTAAAAAAAGAAGAATCCATGGTTACTGTGCCTGACTGCTTGACTGCTGGCTATGCTGATGAACAACATTGACACAGCAGGCGAGCCAATAGAACTCTCTGAACCTGTTTTCTCATCTGAAAATATATGAGCATGCTGATTCTTAATTTACATAATTTTGTGAGGATTAACATTAAAATGTTGAATGCACTAGGCTTCCTATTATGTTTTATTACAGTCATCTTATCATATGGCATCTTTCAGCCAGCCTGAAACTATATGAAACTCTGTGTTGTTTTTAGCAGTAACACGGCAAGCTGCAGTGGTCCAGCAACATACTAAATATGTATATGCAAATTTCATGAGACTGTTTTCCACTGTGCCATATGGAGACAGTCTCATGACTTAATAGTCATCTGCAGATGGCATAAAAAATGAGACTATGATTTTACTCTACAGTTTAGTGTATCTCCAGAGACTCTTGTCAATTAGTCATCACATTAGTAGCTTAGATATTCTTAAATATGTTTGCTAAACAAATTTGAGAATGGCATAAAATGACATTGCCCTAGGCAAAAGCTTTGATTGATATTTCCATTGTGCTGATTGTCTCTTATTTAACTCAATAGCTTTTTGTTTATATGGTGTTAGTCTTTGTGATGGAAAATGAAATTTAAAAATATGGTGACAAGCCTGTCAGGCAACAAACAAATAAATATATATATTCTCAAAAGAATAGATTGGTATAAAATTTCAACAAAATATAATACATATTAGCTTCTACACATTCCATCTTCTGTCCAGTTGGACCACAAACCATCAAATGCACTTCTCTTCTTGATATTCATAAATGTGGGCTTGTTTGATATGCTATTACTGAAATG
>NW_012136192.1:4576045-4577802 GCF_000956105.1 Propithecus coquereli
TTTAGCTGCCACTGTGTTTTTGATACAGGCAGAAGCAATTACTAAATCACATGCTTTTCTTTTTACCATTCCTCACAATTTTAACAGCTAACATGAAATGCCAAACCACCACTAATTGAAAATTGATTTTAGAATCAATTAAATAGCCAACTCAGTTGAGGAAAACACATGGAGAAGTTTCATCAACTACCTCTGTCCACAGTGGAAGTCTCTGTTAAATTGCTCTGGCTGGGGTCTAAGTACTAATTCACAACTCTCTTGCAATCCAAAGAAAAACAACTTGAAAGTTTAGATATCGAACATGGAGGGACAACTTTACTCTGAAGACACTAATTCTAGGGTTACCACAAGGTAAAATAAATGATACCTGTGGAAGGATAATGTAAGTTGTATTTATTTAAGTTATGACCAAAGAAAAATATTTAAGTATGGCTTATTCTTTTTATTTCTAACCTATGAATTTTATGACTCTTGGGTTACAGACTAAATGCTTCACATAACAATCCTAAGGTATGGGCTTTATCATTCTAATATAATAGATTTAGGGAAAAAAATGAAGAAAATAATGTGATTAGGCCTCAAATCTGGAAGAGTTTATCAGTCACGGATGGTGAAACTGCCACCTTGTGGCCACATGTAGCCTTCCGGATCCTTGAGTGTGGCCTTCCGATATAGCAGGCTGCAATTTCTAATTACACTATCTGTACTGTTTTATGTGCATTGTCTCATTTAATATTCACATAAACCCTATGGTGTAGTTACAATTACGTCTCATTATTTTCTAGATGGTAAACCTGAGGCTTAGAGAAGGACATTAATAGCCCCAAGGTCACATGACTAGTGAAGAGTAGAACAAGATCTCTTAACCAGCCTTTGACTCTGTTTTCTTCATTCTTATCCACTAGGCTATGTCATTGCTACTACTTTGTCCTTGAAAATAGAGTTTATGCGGATTGCCATGAATAGTAGAGTGGTGATATGGACACTGAGACACAATAAGTGAGGTTAAGTGGATAGTGCACGAGCATTGTGACTCAGCCTTGAGAAAGACATAGGAAAATGAATCAAACTCCCCAGAACACAGGGCTCCTCTCTGTCTGTCTGGATGGAGGGACATGTGGTTGAAGGCATGAGCTGAAAAAGGTCCTGAATTTTCCAGTGAGTTGTGTTCTGTTTCTTCGTATTGTTTATCGGGGCTGTCAAACACATACAGTGTTGTATGCAACAGAAAGGAATTAAAGCAGACTGTGCTCACACACATACTTCCAGAACAAAAAAGAGATTTCTCCTTTTGAGCTCACCTTGCTAAGTATGCCAATGAAGTCTAAGAAGAGCTTTTTCTATGAACAGATCCTAGATAATCTGTGTCCATGGCATTGCTTGTGCATTAGGGAGATGGAAGCAGTCTAAACAAACCACATCAGTCCCCTAGCACTTGTTTCATGAACTAGCTGGGCAGTAGGTTATTTGAGAGTTGAGATGGCCATTCATATTACAAAGAGAGGAAGTTAACAGATGCCAATAGTACCAAAGATGACCTGAAAATGTTTAACTAACGGATAATTTTAGACAATTTCCCATGAAATTTTCTAATATCCTTAAAAAATGGATTATGCCCCTTCCCCAATAGCTGAAGCAGCATCTAACACAAAGTAGAAAAATCATAAATAATCCACCCAAAACAGACATTTATCTTGATATACCTGATAGTTTGTGATGAAGTAAAGTGAAATAATGTAGGAAAGGGCTTATCTCTT
>NW_012136192.1:4581033-4582414 GCF_000956105.1 Propithecus coquereli
GTACAGCCATATCACTTACTGAAGCCAAAGTAGAAAGCAGAGGATTTAAGTTTCTCTACAGTGATGCCAGATATTTAGAAATAAAGAGAGAGGGAAGGAAGGAAGAAAGAAAGGAAGGACGGAGGGAAGGAAGGAAGGAAGGGAAGAAGGAGGAAAAGAAGAAAGGAAGAAAGGGAAGGAGTAAGGAAGGGAAGGGGGTAGGAAGGAAGAAATAAATATAAGAATAGAAAATCCCTGAAAAACAAATCCTCCCATCACTGAAACCACTCTATTTCCAGGAAAATGCTGCGCTTCCAACATCTCCACTTCCAAAGATTTCTCAATGGTCTAGGTTCCTCCTAGAGGCTACCATCATGCGTTTAGGAACTCAATTGTTCAGGAATCTCATTGAGCAAAATCCATTAAGGTGAAAGACTCTTGCCAAGGTTTCTGGAATACAACATCATAAATTTGTTTTTCTTTTTAAAGTGTATATCTCACTGATGCTTATATAATCAGTTGCAGTATAGGGATAACCTAATTTCCTAGAAGAATTTAGTGTGAGGTAGGAAAGAAATTCCTGTTGCTCCTGCCATTCAAAAGAGCCAAACAACATGACTTCCTTTTCTTGTCCTCACTCCCCAGATCCTATCAACTTTTATTCATTTAAAACTTCAATTTTCTCAGTCTGTAACTCTGTGCTTTTGGAGGGTAGCATTCTTGAATGCTTTGAACATGGCATTTGGAAACAAGACAAAGTTAAGTCCAAATACCAGCTTTGCAAGTTATTTCATTTTGAGACCTCAGGCAAGCCACATCATTCAGCCTCATTTTCCCACCCTGTTAAACAGACATAACATTGACTTCTCTGGATCAGTGTCAGTGCATGAACAACGCACAATACAGGCTTGAGACATGAAAAATCTCAGCAAATACTACTCCCCTCTGCTTCTCTCTCATTTTACTTATGTTTGCAAGAGACTGTGTGCTTATCAGTAGCTGTACTGCTATATTCTAAAGAAATTGGTTGATTTGGTCAATATAGATTGTGAAATATACTCAAACCATGCCTTATATTACATTTAGGACCAAATAGAATGCCTGCTATTTGGAATTGGGGCTAGTTGGGCCGCATTGTAATCAAGATGGTCTCCGTGTTCCCTCAGCTTGCTAAACTTTAAACAGCCTTCTTCCTGACTTTAAGCCCTTGACCTCTCTTTTCTTAGGGAATTTGCTTTAGAAAACTTGCAATTATAAATCCTTTCTCTGCCCCTTTGAGATGTAGTTCTTTTCAGAAAGCTTCTTGCCAGTGTTACATTTTAGAAATGTCTTTCTCAAGGAGGTGGAAACCATCTCTTAAAAATGTAATCATCAAGAAAGATAATGCCCCTATCTCCCAGTA
>NW_012136192.1:4584189-4590349 GCF_000956105.1 Propithecus coquereli
TGAAGAGAACAGGGAAGGGCTGCTGTGTTTTCTCAAGTCCTTCATAACTATAAGAGAATATCTGGTTGGACTTGGAATAAAATGTGTGAATTAGACATTGATTTTCTCCCTGAAGCAATGTGAGAACATTATTTTCAACACTATTTGCCAAAAGCAACTTCTGGTTTTCTCTGCTAAAAAGACACAACCTTATGATTTGAACGCAGAAACTCTGAGAAGGACTCCTATTATTTCTGAATATTGAACAGCATCCTAGCACAGCACATTCTACACATTCATGTCTAATAGATATTTTTCAAGGGGATTTATTATGAAAACCACTCCCCTATTTTTATATGTACTTACAGTATTATATAGATAGTGAGAACTTTTAAATAGGAGTAGGACTTAAATATTCCATCCAGCATGCAATACAAAAACCCTTTTTCCTAGACAGGTTATGAGATAAACTAAATGCCAAGAGAACAAAAGAGAAAGATGAGATTTCAAGTCTTTGCTAGCTCTCATATTGTATCTGTGGGGAACCCTGGCAAGACACTGAAGGCACAGTAGAATGATGCTAATTGAGAAGAGTTTAATAAAGAGATTATTTACAAAGATGTGGGTAGGGTTAGGAAAAACCAACAAGAATTTGGGCTAGCCATGGAGTGGAAGGAGAAAAGTGGAAGATATTACCAGTACGAGACATGAAGGAGCAAGAGAAGGGAGGAATTAATGCAAGGATGGCCACTTGATAGAAGTTGCGGCCTTCAGAGGGAAGAAAGAGCCAACTTCTAGCTCCCCAGCAGAAAGGAACCAGGGGAGTGTAGGTCCCATCCTTACCCTTCCACTTACCCTGAAATCCCACTGCTGTCTTCCATTGGCTGAACCCCACAAGAAAGCCGAGGGAAGGAAGTTCATTGATGCTGTCCATATTGATGACCCTTCCAGGACCAGAGCAGGGTGGAGAAGTTTGGGTCCAGAGAGGCAAACATAAATTTTCCAGAATGGTCTACACTTTGCCCTTTAGTATGCACTCTTATCTTTTGTCCACATGAAAGCACTCAAAGTTTCATTAGTTATTATATCATCACACAACAGTGCCCATTCTTTCATACTTACAACTACAACTTATTTTTTCATTATTACCTTTCAAACACTTTAATTAAAAACAGGAGGAATACAAACACAAACCTAAACATTAACCTAAAATATAGCCATAACAGTTCTTCATTCTGCGGAGTCTAGGTCCTTGATTTAAAGAATCTTGATTGTTGTAATTTTCCACTGACCAAAACTAATGGCCAATTTGGTGTTTGACTAAGTTTCCAGATATCTCTAGTCTTTGAGCTCACTGTATAGTAGCAACCAAAATCCTTCTAGATACACAATCACCCAACTCCTGTGTCTCTATTGTTTGAAGAGTTTAAAATGGCAAGGAAAGAGCCTTAGCTTCTAATTTAACAGAACTAAGCTATAAAATGAAGGTATTTCTATCTTGAGACTAATCTTTCTAAGCCATGTAGGTCAACTTTGTTGAGACAAGTAACAAATACTCATTAAGCAGTTTACAGGTGTAGTGGTGAGGAAGTCAGTGCTACCTACATCTGTTTGTTTCTGAACAAAGCATTCAGGTTTAGATGTTATTACATATTGACTGCTGATTGAAGATCTATATCACATCTTGTGGAATAGCACCTCAACCTTGTAGGGTGTTGCCTCCAAGACAGTGCTCCATCTGATCCTTTAACAACAGATCATTCTACTATTCTATCAAGCTAGCCTTTTCTGGATAATGAGGTACGTGGGAAGATCAGTTATTTCTACGAGCATGAATTTTTTGCTTCTCTTCCTTTGCCATTAAATGAGTGCCCTGGTGGTCAGCAAAATTGTATGTCAGTGAATAATGCATTCTGCAATTCACAAATGTTAGTAGAATTGCTATGAGCAGGAAAGGCAAATCTGTAACTGAGGGATAAGTGTCCACCCCCACGATGACAAATCACTGCCCTATCTATAATGAGAAGAAATAATACCAATGTAAGGCTTAACCTTCACATTTGCTTTTCATTTTTTTATGATAATCTTATCTAATCAGTCACTAAGTCCAGTAATGTCCATACTATCTTCTCCATAATGTATTTCCTTCCTTCCTTCTTCCTTCCTTCCTTCTTCCTTCCTTCCTTCCTTCTTTCCTGCCTTCCTTCCTTCCTTCTTTCTCTTTCTTTCTTTCCTTTTTCTCACTTCTGTATTGCTGGAATTATTTTTAAATGAGCATATATCATTTTTCTAAAAATGTCACTGAAGTTATTACTCTTTTAAAATGTACTTTAAAAACAACCACAACAAAAAATGTACAAACATTGTCTTAGTAGAATAAATCAAGTAAGACTTTATAGAGGCCTAGATTAAATTTTTTTCTTTATTTTTCCCAGAAAATTCCATATTACCACATGTTTTATAGTGGTACAATTAAAAAGATCATGGATTTTTTAAATGTATGATCAAATTTTCCTCAAAGGCAGCTAAGTTCTTTGTAACTTCCAAAAAAGGTACGCCTAACACCTTAGGGTTAATATCAGGCACTTTTTCAAACTAGGAAGATGACATTTAGTATGCTAAATTATTAAGTTACTTCTAATAACCTAATGGCTTAAAAGAGTTATTGGATCTTCACATAGTATCTAACTCACTCAGCAAATGGAACTTAAGATAGGAATTGATTTACCATGTACACAAACAACATTCTTGATACAGTTAATTCTTCCTTGAGGGAAATTGAAGGCATTTCTTATCTCTATTTTATGCTACCCAAAATTTAATCAAAATTTGATGTTTCTATTTCTAGTCATGTATAAAAAAGATAGACATTTAAACAATTATAATTTCTCCTATTATGAAACTTGATTTTTAAAAGGAATCACAATTATAGCCACATATATAATTAACATAGAAACACAAATAATATTTAATTGGTGCACAGAAGGTATCTAAAGAGATGGTGTCATTTAAATAATTTTTACTAGTTTGCTACTGTGATAGGTTGAATTGTGTTTCTTCCCAAAATTCATATGCTGAAGTTCTAAACCCCAGTACTTCAGAATGTGAATTTATTCAGAAATGAAGTCATTAAAGATAACAGACTTAAATCTAAGGCATGAAACTATAAGAATTCTAGAAGAAAATGTTGGAAAAACTCTTATAGACATTGGCATAGGCAAAGAATTTATGAAGAAGACACCGAAGGCAATCACAGCAACAAAAAAAATAAATAAATGGGACCTAAGCAAATTAAAAAGCTTCTGCACAGCCAAGGAAACTATCACGAGAACAAATAGGCAATCTACAGAATGGAAGAAAATCCTGTCATGTTACACATCCAATAAAGGACCGATAACTAGAATCTATATAGAACTCAGGAAAATCAGCAAGAAAAAAATCAAACAATCAAACAATCAAAAGATGGGCAAAGGACATGAACGGAAACTTTTCTAAAGAAGATAGACTAATGTCCAGCAAACATATGAAAAAAATGCTCAATATCTCTAAAAATTAGGGAAATGCAAATCAAAACCACAATGAGATATCACTTAGCTCCAGTGAGAATGGCCTTTATCAAAACGTCCCAAAACAATAAATGTTGGCGTGGATGCGGAGAGATAGGAACACTCGTACACTGCTGGTGGGACTGCAAACTAGTGCAACCTTTGTGGAAAGCAATATGGAGATACAAGTAGAACTACCATTTGATCCAGCAATCCCATTACTGGGCATCTACCCAAAGGAAAAAAGACATTTTATAAAAAAGACATCTGCACTCAAATGTTTATAACAGCACAATTCACAATTGCAAAGATGTGGAAACAACCCAAGTGTCCATCAATACATGAGTGGATTAATAAAATGTGGTATATGTATACCATGAAGTTCTACTCAGCCACAAAAAACAATGGTGATCTAGCACCTCTCGTATTATCTTGGATAGAGCTGCAACCCATTCTACTAAGTGAAGTATCCAAAGAATGGAAAAACAAGCACCACATGTACTCACCATCAAATTGGTATTAACTGATCAACACTTAAGTGCACATATGATAATAACATTCATTGGGTGTCAGACAGGTGGCGGGGGAAGAGGAGATGGGTATATTCACACCTAATGGGTGTGGCGCTCACCATCTGGGTGATGGACACGCTTGAAGCTCTGACTCAGATGGGGCAAAAGCAACATATGTTAGTAACCTAAACATTTGTACCTCCGTAATATGCTGAAATAAAAAAAAAATAAAGAAAAAATAAAATCTTCTGAAGTAAAAAAGTCTGTTTTTCCCATACTTTTTAAATTGACAAAAATAATAGAAGACATGTACTTGAAGCAACAGTAATTTAGATTAGATATAAGGAGGAAATTCTTTACCATGAAGGAAATTCTTATGAGAGAAACTGGCAAAAGCAAAGATCGAATTAAATATTATGACATTCTTAGAGAAAAACAAAGAGCTATATACTTGGAATTATTTTTGAAGCTGGATTATTTTAATTAGTTCTTAATAATTTTATTTAGGAAAATAGCATGTGACTGAAATACTTGTAAACTGTTAATTTGTAAATTTTGTGGCATACGTAGGGTCCTTCTGAGAATATGGAGCCAACACTTCTCTGAATTGGGAGGAGAAATCTGCTGCTTCCTGCTAAATCATATCTAATGGTGAACTTAGTATTTCCTACCTCAGTCACTATTACCACATGTAAATATCATAATCATTGTGCCTAAATTAGAAGTTTAAGAATCCCAGGAGAAGATATTTCAAATATAATTGTCAGCCAATTTAGAATGGTGTTAGCCCCCCAAATGGAACTTAGATACAGAAAAATAAATTGTTTTCTTGAGATACAAAAGGACTGATTACTTCTGAAAGACATGTAGCCCAGTCGAAACTCCTAGGGATGACTGCATCAGTTTTTTTGATTTTTTTTATGATATAAAAATTGTTTGAACTTGCTCTAGTTATATTTAAATCATAAATTTCCCTGTTGCATGTGTTTGTGTGTATACCCCCTAAAGAAATTTTTATGTTTTATATGGTTAAGGGATTTCTTTTAAGCTTAGAAGAGCCAAGAAAGATGTGATTTAGAAGATTTCTAATACTTAAAACTCTATACCAATAAAATATCTTTCACACAATCTAGGCAATTTAAGATTTAGTAACAGAAATATCATAGTAAATTCTAATGACAATCACTAATCATTGTAGTTCTGTTGCTCAGTTTTCTTCAAAGAGAGTTTGGTGGGAGTTAATAAACAAAACAAAACAAAACTTACATATGTGCTAAACATGAAATAATCATAGGGAAACATCCAGAACCATTCTTGCTGTAAGAGTATCTAACTGTGTTACTCTAGAAATCTCAAGATACTCATGTTCCTGGATATGGGTGGAAAATCTATTTTAAACTCTCATTCCAAGCAAAATATATTTCTTTCCACCAGGACAAAACCCCTGAAAATTAATACACAGAATTGGCAAAATCAGGGAAATCGCAACGCTACAGAAATGTATCTTACAGTGTTTGATTTGTGGAAAAGATTGCTGTAAGAGGTGATGCTTTAAATGAAGCTGATGGTCATTAGACTATTACTATTAATAAAAATTTCAGATTATTCTCTTCTCTTAACATAGGATGTTTTGCTTTCTCTTTTGCAATGAATTTTAAATGATAATACAAAATATGGATATGTTAAGTGCCACTTTTTAAGAATAACATAATTTATTCATTCATCTGTTAATTTCATTGCTATTTATTTGCAACCTACCATGCAAAAATAATCAAAAGGTATTAGTGTAAGAATAGGCAAATATATCAATGGAACTTTTTTGTCCATAAATGCAAATGCACACAAGCAGTCAATTGACTTTTAATAAAAGCACTAAACAGATCAATAGAGTAAAGGAAGTTTTCAATACATGTAGCTGGAATAACTGGATGAACACATAGATTAAAAAATCAACAAAAACAAAAATAAAACAACCTTGACTTCTACCTCACACCATACAAACATATACACCCAAAATAATTTACAATAGACCCGAGACCTAAATGTAAAAAAATTCCTAGAAGAAAGCAGAGGATAATATCTTCTTGGTATCAGGGTAGTCAAAATTTCTTAGAGTAAAAAAAA
>NW_012136192.1:4591204-4596982 GCF_000956105.1 Propithecus coquereli
CCACAGCAATTAGGCAAGAGAGGGATATTAAGGGTGTCCAAATGGGGACAGACGAGATCAAACTCTTGCTCTTTGCCGATGATATGATATTATATCTAGAAAACCCCAAAGACTCATCTAAGAGACTCCTAGAACTGATAAACGAATTGTTTTTTTCATGGAGTTAAATATATGCCTATACTGTGACTCATATTTCTATTTCAGTGCATTTGCCCAGGAAAAATTATAATGTATGTCCTCAAAAGATTTGTAGTAGAAAAGTGATAAGACATTTATACATAATGGGCAAAACCTGGAAACAACTGAAATGTGCATAAATGGGCAGAACGAATAAACACATTGTGGCACAATGTGGTATGATAGAGTACTACTCAAGAGAGAAAAGAATAAACATTAATACATATAGCAACACAAATAAATTTCAAAAACATAATGCTGATTCAGAAAAAGTCTCACACGAAAGAGTACATACTGTGTAATTCCATCCCTGAGAAGGTTTAGAGCAGGCAGAATAAATCTATGATGATAGAAATCAGATCAGTGAATACTCCTGGTCAGGTTGGAGGGGCAGATTAGTAAGGGAACATTAATGAATTTTCTATGATTATGGAAATAGTGTAAATTATGACTGAATTGGTAGTTAAAATGGAATCTATCTACACTAGTAAAATCCTAGAGAACTCTGCACCTAACAAAATGTTTATCATATGTAGATTCCATAAAAAATATATTATGAAGAAAAACTGAAAAAATGATAGAAAGACATGGTAAAAACCTTGAATGCATGTTTATAGAGCTAAATTTCTCAACTATCTGCCCATATCTTCAAACCCCTGGATACTTTAAGAAATGTATGACAGTTATTTTTGTTAGTCATTTGCCATTATTGAAGGCCAACCTCTTTTAATTCATTTCAGTGAATGTATATGAAATACCTCCTCTGCTACAGACACTGAAGGATACTGGAGAAACAAAGATTAAAGATTTTGTATAGTCAGGTAATGTGATTAATAGAGCGTGGAAGACTCCAGATAGAACTTTTCAAAGGCAATTTTAAAAAATACTAAAATAATAGCTAGGAGAGATGACAATGTCATAATCGTCATGGTAGTCCTTGTACCTGGGACAATCTCTGAGATATAGGGTAGGGAGAACATGTAAAAAAAATTGTTATTAAAGAATAAATAAGATGACATTGTAAGGTATAATTAGAAAGCAAAAAACCTGACTAAAACAGAGTCTTCAGGCTTCTATTTGAGTCCTTGAGTAAATCAACCTGTCCAAAAATTGTTGGTTATGATAACTGAAGACAGCAATGAGGGAAGAGCAAAGGGACAATGAAATAATGCTCTTGAGCCTTTTTGTTTTTGGTCATAACTGGAGAAGTAGATCCTTGTAAAGAGGAAGTGAACTAAGTAAGTATCAGGTCAATTTTTAGGTAAATGGGAATTTGAGCATTTTCCTTTAGTAGACTGTGATCTATTATATGCTTTCTAGATAGTAAAACAAAACACGTATGATGACAGTAACAATACCTACAGAAAAGTGTAGTGTTTAAGGCCATTTTGAATTCTGGCTTTTCCAATTGTCAGCTGTGATGGAGTCATTTAGTTTCATCTTTGCATTAGCTTCTTGTCTGAACATGGGGATAGGTTGGTGCAAAAGTAATTGCAGTTTCAGACCTTGAATTTTAAACCATTATAACTAGGCTCAAACACATCTTTATTAATTAAAATGGGAACCATTACAATCAATACATTTTTGCCAACAAGAAATAAGTTTATTCCTGTATTATAAAAATCTGTGCTTCCGGATTCCATGAACTCTTGGAAAGCATTTTCTGCATCCTGCTGGTTGTAGAAGTGTTTTCCCTGCAAAAAGTCATCAAGATGCTTGAAGAAGTGGTAGTGGGTTGGTGAGAGGTCAAGTGAATATGGCAGATGAGGCAAAACCTCGTAGCCCAATTCGTTCAACTTTTGAAGCATTGGTTGTGTGACATGCGTTTGGGCGTTGCTGTGGAGAAGCATTGGGCCCTTTCTGTTGACCAATGCCAGCTGCAGGCATTGCAGTTTTCGGTGCATCTCATGAATTTGCTGAGCATACTTCTCATACGCAATGGCTTCTCTGGGATTCAGAAAGCTGTAGTGGATCAGACTGGCAGCAGATCACTAAACAGTGACCATGACCCTTTTTTGGTGAAAGTTTGGCTTTGGGAGGTGCTTTGGAGCTTCTTCTAGGTCCAACTGCTGGGCTGGTTGTCGCCAGTTGTCTTATAAAACCCGCTTTTCGTCGCATGTCACAATCCGACCAGAAATTGTTCGTTGTTGTTGTGTACAAGAAGAGAAGATGACACTTCAAAATGACAATTTTTTTCATTTTCGGTAAGCTCATGAGGCACCCACTTATGGAGCTTTTTCACCTTTCCAATTTGCTTAAAATGCTGAATGACCATAAAATGGTCAATGTTGAGTTTTTTGGCAACCTCTTGTGTAGTTGTAAGAGGATCACCTTCAATGATTGCTCTCAATTGGTCGTTGTCAACTTCTGATGGCCAGCCACTGCATTCCTCATCTTCAAGGCTCTCATCTCCTTTGCAAAACTTCTTGAACCACCACTGCACTGTATATTCATTAGCAGTTCCTGGGCCAAATGTGTTGTTGATGTTGTGAGTTGTCTCTGTTGCTTTATGACCCATTTTGAACTTGAATAACAAAATCACTCGAATTTGCTTTTGGCCTAACATCATTCCCATAGTCTAAGATAAACATAAAATAAACACTAAGTAATAAGCCATTAGCAAAAAAAAAAATAAAATAAAATAGAGAAATTACATTACAATGATGTATAACATAACCATATTTATTTAAGAATGTATTCCAATATCAAATGGCAAATTTCAATAATGCTAAAACCGTAATTACTTTTGCATCAACCTAGTGTTGATGAGGATAAAGTATGCTCTTTACATAAAACACATAGAAATTACCTGGGACATAAACTCTCCATAAATGTTTATCATTATTACTAAAAGAGACGTAAGTCCTTTGTCTACTGCCTGGCACGTGCTGACAACTTGATATATATTACATATAAAAATACAAATTATTTTTAATGTTATTAACCTCAGCACTGTCTATAATGCCTCATGCAACCAATACATGTTCAATGAATGAGTAAACATATATCAAACAAGAAATCAAAATTGTCAAGTAGACTGACTTTTTTTGTAAAGCAAACTAGCACCTTTCAAAACAAACTCTGCTGATATAATTAAATGCTCTGCAAATGACAGAGGAAAGCAAAATGAAAACAAAGACGTTCTGTGTAGTAAGAAAGAGAGAAAAATTTCTCATGCAAAATGGTCTGAATCGATCAGGAGAGATAATGGAATAGAGAGTCCTTTTAACAAACAAAATCAATACTATGATGGAAGAAAGACCATAGCTCAGTTTAAAGTGAGAAAATGGACAGAACAAAAATCTAGAACATATGTGACAGTGTTAGAAAACAAACCATGACTTGTCAAAGAAAGAAAATATCAGCGATGAACTTGTAACACAATAGTTTCCCTAAAACTTAGAGTGAAATGACATAAGGAAGTAACAGAATGCTGAAAACAGCTTGAAAAGGCACAAGCAGGAATGGCAGAGATGTAAAAGCAAGACATAGTGAGTGAGGTTTGTTTGATGCCAGATTACCCTGTTTGTTATTGATCTTGACTGCCTGTCAATCAATATCTTTTCTGTTTGCCAACCAGTTCCTGCAAATCTAGTGCTGCATGTACGCGCGCGCACACACACACAAACACACCCATCCTTGAAAGAGCATGAAACCCTGCTTCTTGAAGGTAGAAACCGTAACAGTGATCTGGAAACCACTCTTTTAACAGCAGTACTGTGAGAAGAGCAGACACTGCTTCCGCTGTCGAAAAGAAAGTTTTGGAAGCTCTCAAGAGACTTATCCTGGCTATTTATAGAACTTTTAAGAATGAAATATGAATATTAGCACTTGTCCTGACTCCCATGCTTTGAGATTCTGAGATGATGGGCAAGATCAAGGATGAGGTCACATCTACATCTTCAGATCTTTGAACACTTTGGAATCGTTACTATGTACTTCCCATTAATGAGTGTAATAATGACAGTTAACAACGTATGTCTTGTGGTTGGATGTTATTTCTTTTGTATTAGCCATTTCTCCCATTCCTTCTCCCTCTCCCATTTCTATCCCTTTTCAGAACATGATCTATTCTGTGAATACTTACCTTGGAAAAGGAATGTGACAACATGAACCATAAAAATGCCTTACCAGTAGGCTCTAACTTTTAACTTCCAAATGTTTAAGTATTTAGATAACAGGGACTACACAAATGTTTGAAATGGAAGGGGGAAAATACCTTTCCATACCATTAACTAAATTTCTCCCACTACTGTTCAGGTTAAAGAAAGGATTTTTTCAATCTGGGAAAATGATGGAGAAATGGAGGTGAGATAATGAAGGTTTTCTGGATCTGAAGAAGAGAGAAAAGCCTGTAGAAATTTAGGAAACTTGAGAGCAGAGAAGGTTTAGGGCCAATTTCGTGGGTCTTGGGTCCTCCATAGTTAGGCAGCAAGAGCCCAGCAATGGAACAGTCCTTGGTGTATCTAAAAAGACAGGGGGATACACAGCTTCATGGAGATTCTTTTAAGCCAGGATTTACATGGAAACACAGAGATATCCTAGTGGGGATGTACGCGGTCCTGGATTAATAGATTTATCAGTGGATACTCAAACTAGTAGATCATCTGAGGACCAGATGGCTCCTCATGTTCTAAGAATCTTGATCCTACATGAGCTTCTTCTCTCAGAACTCTTGAACAAATCAAGGGAACGAAGCAGGCAAAATAAAGTGACTGAGATAAATTTTTGCCACCATAGTTCAATGAGACCTGTAAATAGAATTAAAGATAAATTTCTTTTACTTCAGAGCCTGTACACTGAGATTTACACCTGCTGACTTTATTTTTTCTTTTTTAATTGTTATAAAATATGCACAACAAAAATTTATCATTTCAACCATTTTTAAGTGTAAAGTCTATGGAGTTCAGTACATTCACATTGTTGTACAATCATCACCACTATCTATCTCCAGACTTTTTAGTCTTCCTCAATAAAAATTCTGTACCCATTGAACACTAGTTCTCCCTGTCTCTCTCCCCCTAGCCAGTGGATATCCACCATTCTATTAATACTTTCTGTCTCTATGAATTTGACTACTTTCGATACCTTATATGGTGGAATCATACAGTATTTGCCCTTTTGTGACTGGTCCACTTTATTTAACATAATGCCTTCAAGGTATATCCATGTTGTAGCATGTGTCAGAAGTTTCTTCCCTTTTAAGGTTGAACAATAATCCACAGTATTATCATAAACCACATTTTTTGATCCATTCATCCGTTGATAAACACATGGGTTGCTTTAACCGTTGAACTGTTGTGTCTTGATTTGCTCAATCTATGAAAAGAAATAATACTTTTTGTCTTCCAGAAATGTATTTGTGTCTCTGGTCTTCTGTTTTATTTTCTCCTATTTGCTCCCTCATTATGGTTTTAGGACTTTTATGATTCGTCATTGACTATTTAGTATCTTAGAGAGAGGGTTAAATCAACTATGTTTAATTGGAAGTTAATGGTATTGATTTCTAGTTTCAAAGGCTAATTAAGTCTCTACAATTTTCCCTGATAATTGTTTTAATTTTTTATGAAGATGCTTGCCTTTTTTTTTTTTTTTAATTTG
>NW_012136192.1:4597862-4600182 GCF_000956105.1 Propithecus coquereli
AATTGTATTTAAATATACCTTTATTTACAAAATATTCATTACAAATTTTACAAATTTTTTCCTTTGTATGGAGACTTTTGGGATACCCTGTATATAGATAGATAGACACACACACACACACACACACACATGCAAAAGAGTGGCAAGTCCCATAAAGAGTACATATAAAATATTATGCTATAGCGGTAGTAAATGATGGGTTTAAAGAAAGAACCAAGCACCCATAAGATATGAGATCACAGGTCTCACTTATTTTTATTTTTATTTTTTAGCACGGGAAGCACCCTAGGAATAGAATGCTTGGGGAAGTTTGACAAGGGAAACATTATCTTTAAAAATAAGACACAGAGATCAAGAAAAACTTATTGTCATATTGGATTATGCTTCACAAATGGGTGGGAAGTCCCTCTCCACTTGAAAGGAAAACTGAAGAGGCAAAGAGTAAGGAGTCAAAGCTAATTAAAGAATTGCTTCTAGGGATGTGCCCTAGGTAGGGAGGTAATTGTTCTGGAGGCTAAAAATATCATAGCTTTATCAGATAAAATTGCACAAATGAAAGGTAAGTAGAACAATAAAATGCCAAACATATTAAAATGCACTCTGTTTATTAGAAAAATAAATTGTATTCTGGAATTCAATAAAAACCTAATTAAGGTTGATTTTGGCTGGGCTTCACTGTTGTTGCAACTATTGTTACTTAATTGTTCTCTGGGGTCCAAAAATCTCTACAGCGTTGCATATCTGAGATCCTAAATTTCCTATAGAGTAGTAATTAGGCACAGGGTTTTAAAAATTTTTGGAAATGTCCAAAATGTTAATGAGAATTGTACCTTTATTCAAGATCAGGCTGTATAGACTAATTAAAACATTCACTTTGTTTGCTTTGGGGTAAAATTATACCAATTCACTGTGGGAAAACTGGCTACTTAGGATATTTGTGTTACAGGTCTTCTATTAATAAAGAGTAGAAACAAATTAAGTATTCCCTAAACAATGCAGTCTGGCAGTCAAGATTTTTCTAAACATGGGATCCATTCATAAGTAGGAATAACAAAGGGAATATTTGTTAATGAGAATATCTCTAAAATTCTTTTAAAATTTGTTCAAATATTATGCAACCCAAATCCTTCCAGCTACTTGCAGTAACTTTGATTTCTCTCATGCTACAAAGCCTTTGCCTTATACTGTTTACATGAGTAAAATTTCAATAAAAATGATTAAATAGTGAATAATTTGGATTAAGCAAATGCTATTAAGACAATTATTGTTATTGTATAAGAGGCCTTTTATTTCTAAGTTATTTGAACTCCTTTGCTTGACTCAAATAAGTCATCCAACACTTCGCTATATATAGACTTTGCCTTAAAGTACTGTAAGGAGATTTATGAGCTCAAAAGACAGATTAGCAAATTCAATGTTACCAAGCACGGTAATATCTGGTTGCTTCCTAACAATTTATACAGTAGTTCCTACTGATTTTCTTTTGGATATAGCCTGACTGAAGTTCTCTGTAGTAGTTCTTCATGCTTCCTCTATAGCCCAGGCACACTCACCAAAAACTCTATCCTTAGCAAAGACCTTAAATTATTAATGCTTTACATTCTTCCAATATCCTTAACAAAGAAAAGGTTGAAAAACCAATATAAGGTACTAAGCACTAAGGAAAACCAAAGCAAAACAAAACAACCATGGCTGTGCAAAAGCTTTTTAATTTGATCAGATCCCATTTATTTATTTTTGTTGCTGCCATGATCATTTTGGGGGTCTTCCTCAAAAATTCTTTGCCTAGGCCTATGTCTGAAAGGGTCTTCCCAACATCTTCTTCTAGAATTCTTAAGGTTTCACGCCTTAGGTTTAAGTCTGTTATCCATCTTGAATTGATTTTTGTGAGGGGTGAGAGATGGGGATCCAGTTTCATTGTTCTGCATGTAGCTATCCAGTTTTCCCAGCACCATTTATTGAAAAGAGATTCTTTTCCCCAGTGTATATTTTTGTCTGCGTTGTCAAAGATTAGGTTACCATATGCAGATGGCTTCATCTCTGGATTCTCAGTCCTGTTCCAAAGGTCTATGTCTCTGTCCTTGTGTCAGTACCATGCTGTTTTAGTTATTATAGCCTTGTAGTACAGCCTGAAGTCTGGTAGACTGATACCTCCCAGTTTGTTATTTTTACTTAAGATTGCTTTGGCTATACGAGGTCTTCTCTGGTTTCATACAAAGCATAGAATTATTTTTTCTAGATCTGTAAAGAATGATGATGGTACTTTGATAGGGATTGCATTAATTCTGTAGATCACTTTAGGTAGTATGGACATTTTAAC
>NW_012136192.1:4601307-4602717 GCF_000956105.1 Propithecus coquereli
GAAATAAAAATAAATTAAAAAACACAATTATATTATACAACAGACAACTAATTCTTATAAATATCATTTTATAAAGTCCAAAGGTCTTTCATCACAGATGCGTCACCTCCCTGTTTGTTTCTTTGCAGTTGGTGGAGACACTTTTATTCTGATCTTGAGGAGATAATGAGATTCCCCCTGTGTCACATTTGACATATCTGTCTGCCGTGTTACTTCATCTGGCCTGTGATACTTCTAAGAAGGTCCATTAACTGATGATTAAGTAGATAAACATTGATTCATCCTCTGTTACTTCATTAGGCTCATACACCAGGCCACTGAGATTTGTTTTCTACTATCTTGGTCTTCACCTGTAAAGTTTCTGGTCTCTAGCTTCCAAAAGTGTTTTGTAAGTCTTCCACTCATGTCATTTTCCCTATTTGTTCTTTTGCTCAGCTGAGAGATCTGATGGAGTTTTCCTTTTGTTTTGTTTTATTTTTTTCTTGACAACAAAACATCAGCAACTTCACACTGAGATATTTCTTTTTAATTTGCGGTAGCTCTATCAAAGGGATGTGTCTTTACCACATCATTTCTTTTTCAGAGGAGGGCGAGTTTTGTTTTGTTTAACTGTACTCCTTTGGTGCAAGTTTCCTCAGTGGTCTTGTGTCAAGGAGGCAAAATAATTCGGTAAGCATGCATCACCTCAAAACCTACAACTCAGCTTTGGACTCAAAATATGATCTTTCACAGCAAGTGCTAAATTGGTAAAATCTAACTCTCCAAACATCAAAACAAAGAATACCAGATACACCCCAGTGAAAAAGAAACTGTACCAGCAAGTGGGAAAGTTAAGAAAACTGCTACCTGCTTTTAATTTTTTTTGGAAAAATCTCTGCTGTAGAACTCTTTTATGGAAGGGAAAGGCTGATGTCGATTTCTTTATTGTTCAGCTTTCCAACCCTGTAGTTATGAGAACTTTCCTTTTTATTTAATTTTTATGAAGTATGACTAATAGGCTATGGCCATCACAGAAAATAAATGTAAATAGGAGATCCTAATCTTGGTTAGAAGAATTATCAACAAAGAAATGGGAAGAGGAGATTGAAATCACATAACTTTTTTAACAAAAGAGAAAAAAAAAAGACAAGGACAAGGTCCTTTGCAGACCTTATTACATCTTGGATTTCCACATCTAAGGTAAGATTTAAAAAAAGAAGAAGAAAGTAAAAAGAACTCTGCAAGAATAACAATGAAGAAGGACACTCAAAACAGTAGAAAATCATGTGTTCTAACAAGGTGCAAGGAAGATAAGTAAAAAGAGATGAAAGAAGATGCAAAGATGTGGAGACACAGGAGAAAGGAGGAACTACATTTAATCCATCACAAATAGGAAATCTTGGCCCATTCTGTTCATTCTCTATAAAATAA
>NW_012136192.1:4604921-4605957 GCF_000956105.1 Propithecus coquereli
TCTACAAATGAATATGAAATAAAACTCCTCCACACACACATTTTTTTATGTCTTTTTAAATCAAATGCTTGCTTACATGACTGAATTCTCCTTTTTTGCCCTTAAACTCCAGTTATTTCAGTTCTCTTGTTTTCAACCATTTGTCATTTTCCAATTCAATCCCATGCTTCGAACCTGGTGTTTTTATGAGATGCCTTTGTGATTTGCCACTCCTTCTCTGTTTTTTAAATGTCTGTATGGAGATAACTTCATTGGTCCTTATTTTGATGTTGAAAACTTACAGTCAAAAGATGAGGGAGAAAAGTATTAATAGCACAACTTATGATTTGATAGATTTATTCAACAATTACCAGTCCCGTGCTCAGTCCCAATTGCTATAAAGAGTCTTTCAGCATGTGTTATCTTTTTTTAAAAATTTCAAAATATTAAAGGGGTCTAAATATTTGTGTTGCATGGATAAATTGAATCATGCTGAAGTCGAGGCTTTTAGTGTTCCCATCACCATAATAGTGTACATTGTACCTGATAGGTATGTTCTTTATCCGTCACTCGCCTTCTACCCTCCCCACTTCTTGGTTTCCAATGTCCTTTGTGCCACTATGTATGACTGTGTATACTCATTTTTTAGCTCCCGCTTGTTAGTGAGAATATGCAGTGCTTGTTTTTCCATTGCCGGGACACTTTGCTTAGGATAATATTCTTCAGTTTCATGCAAGTTGCTGCAAAAAGGCATTATTTCATTCTTTTTTATGGCTGAGTAGTACTCCATGGTCATGTATATGTGTGTGTGTGTGTGTGCGTGTGAGTGTGTGTGTGTATATGTGTATATATGTATATATATACACACACACACGCATACACTACATTTACTTTATCCTCTCTTCCATTGATGGGCACTTAGGATGATTCTCTATCTCTGAAATTGTGAATTGTGCAGCAATAAACACTTGGATGTGGGTGTATTTTTGATATAATGACTTATTTTTCTTTGAATAGATACCCAGTAGTGGGAATGCTGGATCAAATGGTAGGTCTG
>NW_012136192.1:4609800-4635032 GCF_000956105.1 Propithecus coquereli
ATATGCTGTTGAATTCAATTTGCTAGTATTTTGTTGAGGATTTTTGCATCTATGTTCATAAGGGATATTGGTCTGTAATTTTCATTTTTGTTTCGTCTAGCATGTGCTATCTTATTTAATCCAAACAGCAACACTCTGAGGTTCTTGTTATCTCCACATAATATTTGCATGAATGCATTCATGCTTGTTCAAAATGCCCCCTCTTTCTCTAAAATACTTTCTTTCTGCACACCCATCTTCCACAGTAATCTCATTAAGCCTAACAAAAGACAATTCTAACTACAAAGCCCATCGTGAATTTCTTTTTTTTATAAAACATTCTTACTTCTTCTACTTCCCAATATGAGTCATTCCCTACTCTCTATGCTTGTTGAACCCTGTTTATAGGTTCAATTCTATATTATAGCACTTATCACTGTGAATATAGTACATGCTACATGTACAAAGTCTATAAACTACTGAAAAAAATGTTAAAAACTATGTCTATTTCTTGTTGGCTAACAAGGTACGGAAGTTTCCATGAACTACCATCTTCTTTGTAAATCAGTTCTGCTCCGTTCAAGCAATATTTATTGAGTACCTACTGCAGTACCAGGAATTGAGATAATCTCCAAGAATTCAAATATAGATTGATACTGAATTTAGGATAGGTGTGACAGATATGTTTGCTGGCTATATCAATATGACAGAAATAAGGTAAATTTTTCCTTGCTGCAAAGTGTTATGTATCTTGACATAAGAGAAGACGGTCTCAAAACTGAAAGAGGAAAGTTCTAGGTATCAGAAGACATAGGGAAGAAAAAGAGTAGAGTGTGTGACTGAGCTAGGCAATCTTCTGAACACAGAAAATGTGTGTCTGTGTGTTTGTGTGTATCTGCACACATGTACGTGTGCATATGTGTGTATACATATGTGCAAAATTCATGTGTGTGCCTCTGTATGCGTGTGTCTATAAACAGAGTTATGTACTAAAGTTTCATAGAGATTCTAAAGCTGAAGATAAACATTGCCTAATGATAAACTATTGCCTTGTCAGTGAAATAGTAGTAATCCTAGGCCACTGAAATGCTTTTATACAGTGGACAGCAGTCACAGCAACAAGCCAGAATGTCAGGTTTCAGGAGCAATGGTAATCTGAGGCCAATTCAATCTAGCCAGCAGTGGGCAAGGACAAAAGCACTGGGTGGCCAGACCACCTGGGCACCAGACAATGGGGTTGAATGTCTTTCAAGACAATTCTGTAGTGTGGTTATTCTTTGTTCTATTTTATAATGTTGTTTTCTCATAATAAGAGTGATTAAGTCTAGCCATTTGGATTGAATAAGTAACTTGTACCTTAGGTAGGACGAAGTTTTACGACAGCAAAAAATAGGGTAAGAGTGGTTTAATTTGAACTGGGAAAAGTTCAAATTAACTGGCAGTGAACTGGGAAAAAGCAATTTCATAATGTTGTTAATGAATCAACCAGACTTGTAACTTTGAAATACAGCCAAACATTTAACCAGTGGTATTCCAAAGTCCTTAGTCAGATGAGTACATTTTTAGGGGACTTAAAACAATGCATGTTCATTATATTAAAACAGCAATACTATTCATACATGCATGTCCTTGGTGTTTCTGCCTCTTTGGCTTCCAGAGTGGGATCAGCTTTGTCCCTGTTATTTCTTACCCCTACTACCTCTCACTTGTGTCCAGAAGATTTCTACCACTGCCATATGCTGTCTTTCCATTTTTTTTTGAATGAGGAGGAAACGAGACATTGGGAAAATAGGGAAAATGAAATAAAATTGTAGTAGAGTAGCAGGAGTAGAGGGAGCATTAGAAGGACAAGTGTGCAAGGCTAAGGCTAGATGGGTGTATTATTATTATTTTTTTTAATCTTAAAGAAAAACACACTTGGGAAGCTGTACAAATAAAGGACATAAATACAAAAAGAATGAGAATTTTAAATGAGGACTATATATCTCCTCCACTGTGTTTTGAAAAATATATACAAAGAACTTGTGTTTTTTGGGTATTTTTTTCAAATTAATATTTTGTTGTTTGGGGGTTTTCTTTCTTCTTTTCTAATTGACACATAATACTGTACATATTCCTGGAGTGTATAGTGATGTTTCAATACATATAATATATGGTGGGTGATCAGATCAGGGTAATTAGCATATTCATCATCTCAAACATTTATTATTTGTGTTGGGAACATTCAGTATCTTCCTAGCTATTTGAAACTATATCATATAATATTGCTACCTATAGTCATCCTATAGTAATATAGAACACTAGAACTTATTTTTTTTTAACTTTAGCAGTGCTTTGAGCCTCAATTATATGGGTCATAGTTTCAATAAAATTGTATGTTTATTTTTTTTCCGTAGATGTTCCATATTAAATACATGATCTTACCCACCCACCTTGCCACTGTTAACACAAAATTCACTGTAGAATCTGATGACTTCCAAAAGAGGCCTCTATAAAGAGAATGGGGCAACTAGCAATGGTTTTGTTTACTAGAAAAGTGAATTACTGTCAACACTTAAGAACTGGTAGAATTTATTTTACCAGAAGCTCACATGTATTGGTAGAATCTTTGGTAATTCAAACAGAAAACTAGCTAAAAGTATAATGTTACTGAGAGGATGTTATCAGGATATCTATGGTTGATTTAATAAAACTGCAGATTGTATACATCATGTAATCCTAGAAGAAGTGGATGGAAGGAAGGATAATGGGAGCTATGACTTGTTCCATCTGCTTCTAGCTATGTGCCTAAAATTTAATTTAAAGTAGCTAAATATGCAATAAAATTTTCACATATATTTGTGTTTGTTTTCTTTGATGGTGTTTACTGATTTTTAAACAATACTTTAATTCATGCTCAATTTGATCTCTAGAAATATATGAGTTATGCATGTTTGTTTCCTCAACTAAATTTTTTATTTCTTAAAGTCAGGAATGTTATTTTATCTACCTTCGTGTCCCTAACGCATATCATCCATGGCTGGAATTGCAACTATTTGGGAATATGATTGACTTATAGGTGAATGGATAAGTGAATAAACACTAATTCACCATATTTTTCTGAGGAAGTCTGTGGCAGCACCTGAGCAGGTTTGTAAGTGGCTCTTATGCAGACTACGACCTCTTGTTCATTGAGATTCCAAAGAGCTGTGCATAGCAGTGAAAGAAACACTTATCCATTTGATATTGTTAAAAGATTTGGAAGTTATCTTGTCCAATAATGTTAGCTTAGACATTACATGGCTAATGCCTGAGGCAACAAACAGAATTCTCTAAGTTGTCTTTGATAACTCACAAGAGGTTTCTGGACAGTGAGGTATCAGGGACCTGAATGCCCCCACCCATCTGTGTGTAGAAGCCACACCTGAACTGAGCTTCTCATAAGACCAACGATTTGCTCTGGACAAAGGAGCTATACTATTCTGCAGGCCCAAAAGTCTCTTAAATTTGGAAGGCTAGATTTATTAGACAGTTCTTGCAAATAAGACTAGCATCTAAATTCAAACTGCTGATGCCCAAGTAGAGAATTTTCCCTTCACTGACAAAGTTGCTTTCTTGCTTGTTGCAAAGAACAGCAAAGAAGCAGTTTCTCCCTTCCCTGGACAATTTACCCAAAGCATGACCAATAGTGTACTCTGGCACTGGAATTTCTCTCTCCAGCTGTACAAGGGCCTGTGGGAACTAATTGCCTTCTCTTTTTGTCAATGCTGACTTTACATAGTTCCCCAGTAAATCTGATTCCTTATGCCACATCTTGTGACATTGTGGAATATGTCCCAATGTTCCATGTTCTGTTGAGAGATAGGTGGCGACTTCAAACAGACCAACGTTGCATAACCAAGTTATTCCTTAGATATAAGCATAGTCATTGTACTTTTCATTGGACAGGATGGTAGTGGGTGGGGGATAGCTAGAAAATTACCTTTTAAAATAAAACTCCCTGTGGGAGAAGTTGCTACCTTACTCTGAGTGAAACTTTCAGGAAATCATTTTCCTCCATGAACAACAATCGGTTCACATGAAGACATTCAGAAAGTGATGGCTAATTCTGTTATCTAATTGGGTCTTTCCAATAATACTGCATGATAGGTAGCCCCCAACTCACAAGAGTTAAATAAATTGGTTAATGCCAGAGTACTGAGATTTGAACTTGAATGTATGGGGCTCTGGCTTTGATCTCAGCACTTCTTGTTAATGCACAGCATTTAGACTGACAGTCATTACATAAATAATGATAAATAGTTCCTGAAAGATCAGGAGTATTTTCCCATGAGAAAAGATTTATATATTTTCTTTATTAGGTATTTCTTATTATATGTTAAAGAAATATATATGTGTGTAAAATTATTCAAAAAATGTCAGGCAATTTAAAGATAGTTTTTTTTTTGGATTTTGGCTAGGGTGGCAACATAGCACAGAAGATAGAATGTACTCTTGGAAGTCAGAAAGAAGGCTTCAAGTCCTTTCTCAAACTTCACTAGTTAGGAGAACTTGAACAAATTTTTAACCATTCTGATGCACTTTTTTTTTATATAATGTCATCATTTTCATGAGCCTTGTATTAATGATGCCTGGCTGGACTAGTGTAAATCAAACTTCAGAATGCACACACAAGGTCTGGGGATATCTTTAAAATGCAGATTCTGATTGAGGAGGTCTTGAGTGGAGATTGAGATTCACCATGTCTAATATCCCACCAATGATGCTGATGCTGCTGGATTTGGACCACATTTTGCAGCAATGGTAAGGTTTGTTATCCTCATCACTATTGACATTTTGGGTCAGATAATTCTTTGTTATGGGGGCTGTCCTGAGCATTGTAAGATGGTTAGTAGCTTCCCTGACATAGTTTTTGATATATAACAGGCATCGTCTTTTCACCCCATCTTCTACTTTGACTTGGTAGTGGTCAAAAAGTTTAGATTTATAGTCACCCTCAGGATGATAGTATTTTCCAGAAGAGAAGTCAACAAAATAATACCCATAGTCCAAATCTAGCCTACCACCTACCTTTTTAAAATAAAGTTTTATTGGAGCACATCCACAGCCATTAGGTTATCAATTTTCTATGGCTCCCTTTGCAGTATAACAGCAGAGTTGAGTAGTTCCAGCAGAGACTCTTTAGCCCACAAAACCTAAAATATTTACTACCTGGCCCTTAATAGAAAAAGTTTGTCAAGTCCTGTTCTTGAAACATGAAAATCCTAGACCTTTAACTCTTCCAAGCTACCAAAACAGAATTTTGCAGGGGGTTTTTTAGTATAAGTCAATAGATGTGAAATCAAGAACATTTTCTTTTGGTTGATCCCAAAGAGAGTGGCTAGAGTCTTTCTGTTTTTCAAATGAACCATTGTCTTCCACAACTCAGACATTATGCAACCTCTTCAGAAACAGTGAAAATAAGAACAAAACCCAGGTGTCAGAGAGTATTGGATAAGTTCCTTTTTAAAAAGGTTTTTCCAAGCCCAGATAATTTACATGCCTTATTACAATTGACAAGAGTCAGTTACTGAAGAAAAAAGAATCCCCCATAGCTGGCAACTTTATTTAACCTAGTGTGTTTGTGCTGCTGACTGGTAATTTGCATGTATGCAAGGTTTTGTAAGTCTTAGAGGAGCCAGACTGTTTTAAAAGCAAACTGAGAGAAGTTTTAGTGGAAAGCACATAGGTAGGAATTTGTCCGAGTGAAGATGAAAAATGTTTTGTTTATAAAGTAAGGTTTTGTGGAAACTATACGGGTAATCTGGATTCAGTTCCCATTTGTAAATATGAAATGTGTAACTTTAAGTATAATTTTATCCTGATGGGATCTCTGTAGACCTGATCAGGTGATCTCTATTATAACTGCTTCATAAGCTCTTAAGCTTACTCTGAAGCAAGATCTGTATTAGGACAGGCTAGGTCAGGGTTTTTCAGTGTCAGCACTGTTGACATTTTGAACGAGATAATTCTTTGTGTTGTGGAGTCTGTACTGTGCATTGCAGGTTGCTTGGCCACATTCCTGGCCTTTATTCACTAGATGTCAGTAGGAACTCCCTTCCCAGTTGCAACAATAAAAACTGTCTCTAGACATTGCCAAATTTCATCTGAAGAACAAAACCAACCCAATTGAGAAATACTGCATTATATTATGCCATAAGAAAAAATTTCACAATATCAGTGGTTTAAGCAACCCCCCCACCCCACCCCCCAAATTATTTCTGGTTCATACAAATTATACTGGAAAGGTCTCCAGGAAAATTGTCTCTATGTGGTAACTGACTATTCTTGGCTACTTTGATTTTATGGCACTTCCAATCAGCCCATGCTTCCTAGTTTATCATAGAAAGTAAAGAGAGAGTATAGAGCTGAGTAAAGCTCCTAAATACACATGCCCAGAAGTGATGTAGTCCACTTCTGTTCACATTTCATTGATCAAAGCAATTCATATGGGCATGCCTACCTTCAAGAGGGTAGGAAGTGAGATGCTCTCCAAGAAGAAGATTAACAGACATATTAGTGAGCAGGGGTAAGTACAGGTATTATCTGTTCATCTCTCACATCTTCAAAGAAATCTCGCTGCTACTGAGAACTATAGCATTGTCAAGGGTAAAGAGGTAGGATAGTATCTTGGTTGAGACCATCAGTTCTGTAACCAGAGTACTTGGGGCTGACCCCCAGACATACAGCTATGATCTTAGGCAAGTCTGTGATCTTAGACAAGTTAGGCAACCTCACTCTGCCCAAGTTTCCTCATCTATGAAACAACATCTAATAGAAATGCCTACCTCATATGGATGTTGCCAGAAATAAATGTCTTGACATTTGTAAGATTTAAAAAAATGCCTGGTACATAACAAGCACATTGTAGATATTTTTAAAATAAATACCAAGAAATAATATACATAGAGATAATAATTGTATATGTTTTTTATATAAAAAGTATTGAGAGACTGGAAAAAGAACCCTAAGTGGTATGTACTCAGAGGAAATTCTTGACTCTCAAATATAACACTTTCATGGCTGTACATTAGAAACATATTGTATACATAAAAATGTCCAGAAAGGCATGTTTTCTAATATAACTTGCAGCTTCTTACCAAGTTTTGGAAAATAAATCAGTAAAAGTTACCCAATGTTTGAAAGTATATTTTAAAAGTTCAACCTAGGCAAAATGAAATAGCAATATACTTGCTGTCTGTTCATTCAAAGCCCAATTAACACTTTAGCATTAACTATAGATGAAAGTGTATATCTTATCTTGCTTATTATTAGAATTTCATTAGAGTATTTCCCTTATAAAGGTATCCAATACCATTTTAAATATCTACCTATATAAAGATATTCAATGTTATTTAAATATCATAAAGTATTAAGTACCTAAGTGTTCTGTCTTTAGTAGTATTTGTTCAGCATTTTATTTCATGTAAACTCATTAATGTTCTGTGACCATTCAAAGAGATGCCACCCCAAGGAGGCTACAGGGCCAGGACCACTGATAGAAAATAACTCAGACTTTTCTCTTGTGGTACTTGGGCATTCTTTAGAATACATTTTAGAAACTGTTTCCACTGTAAAAGTATAAAAAATAAATGTACTTCCATATGCCCAATATTGGTAACTTGATTTCCTAAATTTCCCAGACTCAAATGCTTTGCAACTCTCAAACCATCAACATGGACCTTGGCTTCCATGTTGTTCATTATTTTGTCTCTCATCTTTCAACATAATTCTGGCCTAGTCTTTCAGATCTTCTTTACTTCTTGTTTCTTTTCTCTTTGATTGTTATAGTCACAGAAACCTACAAGTGAACGAATTCCATGTTGCCACCCAACTTCCAAAAATCTTGTTAACATTGGCCTGCCTGAGCTAAGAAGAAAGGACTCAGAAAGAGCAAATGATTTCTGTCATTAAATCATGTTTTTCAGAGTGTGTGTCAAGGAACACCTGTGTTAGGATCATGGGATGAGCTTGTTAAAAATGTATGTTCCTAAGCTTCAGCCTAGACTTCGTGTGTCACAATCTCTGAGATGAAGCCAGAAATCTATATTATTAACAAACTTTCCAGCTGATTTTTACATACACCACATCACTGTAGCCAAATTGTTTTAAGAAGCTGTCTTATAATAGGATCTTCTATACACATATCTAGAATGCATTTGTAGAATAAGCAATGGGAGCAAAATAAATTATTTGACATATTTGTCATTGTGCATATGAAATTATTATTATATTCCCTTTGCAGAATTATATTCATATGTCTTTTATAATTATTAATCAAAGTGTAGGTTCATGATTTGACCTGTTTGATTCTTTTATCAGGGTCAGAAATATGATCAATAGACAAACATCACATGGACATGCTTAGAGAAAAGAATAGCAATATTGTGTCTGTGATTGGGCACATGCAAGTTTTAGTATATTTCTTACTTCCCTGTGGCTTTATCTTCACAAAATTTTCAGAAACATTTCTAAATAATAGATTATAAGCTCTTGTACAGCAGAGGCAGTGCTTCCTTCCATCTGTAAAATATCCTGGTGTGAAGAAATGTCCTGAATTCTTGTTAAACGTTAATGGCGATAAGCAAACTCATCTAAACAGCCCTACTCCAGATCATGGTTATCAGAATTTCCTCTTGAAATGATTATCTATAATTAACTTATATATTAGTATAATTGACAAGGACAAAGAGGGTGCTAATCTCAAGTGTGTATTCAATATTGTGATGGAAACTCACTTCTCTTTTAAGGCCCCTGGTTTGGGCATCATTAAATTATAAGCAGAAATACTTTGGGATATGAGTAATCAATAGTTTCAAAATTAGCTTAACAAAGTAATTTGAACAAAGCTGTATTGGTCAGGATTCTCCAGAGAGACAGAGTCAATAGCAGATAGGTAGATAGCTATATAGTCAGGTTGATAGACAGATAGATGAAATGGGATTTATTATGGAAATTGGCTCATCTGGTTATGGAGGCTGAGAAGTCCCAGGACAGGCTGTCTGCAGGTTGGAGACCCTGGGATGCCAGTAGTGTGGCTTAGTCCAAGCCTGCAGACCTGAGAACCTGGAGTTCCACTAGTGTATGTTCTAGAGTCCAAACGCCAGTGAGTCTGGAGTTTTGATGTCCAAGGGCAGAAAAGGAGGAGTATATTCTAGCACCAAGAGAAAGAGACCAATTCACCTTTCCGCTGTTTTTGTTTTATCAGGGTCCCCAGCCAATTGGATGGTGCCATCCACATTGAAGGCAAATCTTCCCTTACTCGGAAGGAATCAGTCCACTCAGACTCAGTCCACTCTGACTCACAAGCCAATCTCCTCTGGAAACCCCATCAGAGGTACATCCAAATAATACTTTACCAGTTCTCTAGGTGTTCCTTAATTTGGTCAAGTTTACACTTAGAATTAACCATCACAAAAGGTATTATGGTTATGACCTTTTTCTATATTATAAATTTTTCCACCATCAACTTTCTTTTATATCAACATAATAATCACAGACCATAGGAAGCAGTGACAACATTATCAGAAGTAGGAAAACGAGACTAACTGAAACAATTTGAAGATATTTGTTCTTGGACATCTTATTAGGGTTCTACCTTCTTAAGAGTTTTGCACCCTGTGGTATCCAGCCTCAATCCATCAGCTTTCTGAAAATCCTCTGAGGGATCTAGGTAACACTGATACCTTTATATGAAGGATTTTACTTAGATCTTCGTGAGTTTTACACCAATATCAGTATTAATAGATGAAATACATACTAAAAACATTAATTATAGACATCAAATATAAAGAGGTAAAGGATCACACTCTGTTTCACAAAAGAAAATATAAAAATGTTCTAAGACAAAATTAAATACAGCTTAGATCTATGTGGGTCCTATCAGTACATGAAAAAAAGTAGGGTGTCAGAGTTTTTTTGTTTTCCCAAGAAGCTTGATGTGAGTATTTCCTGTTGGGCAGACCTGAATTACCCCCAACCTCACCAAAGTCATCACGTTATACTTGGTAACAGCTACCAAAACATACAAGCATGATTTGTAAGAGTGACTGGCGCAACATGCCCAACTCTGTAGCCACCTTGCTCAATCCAACCAATCCAGCAGCTACACAACCCACATGCAGACAAACTTACATTTTCTATCCTTCTCTGTCAGACCGAGCTCAACAGTAAGTGCTCCGTGCTTTCTCACGTCTCCACGCTATGTCTCATGCCCTTTCCTATGCTTGAAAAACTCTATTTTCTCTCATCTATTTGGTGAATGTTACTTGTCATTTGCCACTCAACAAGCACCACTGGAAAAATTGTCCTTATGTAGGCAGGATGAATTAAGTGCCCTTCACCAGTAAGTCTTTAAGGACTGTAAGTACCTCTGGTATAGTATTTATCACATTATATTGAAAGGTTTGGTGACCTTGTCTCTCTTCCACTAGAATGTAGGCTTTGCAAAGGTAGGATGAGTGCTATTGTGTTGGTGTCTCCAGAGGTTAGCATAATACCTCCCAAATAATAGAAACTCAAGGAATGCTTGCCAAATGAGTGAACATGAAAGTGTTTGATTCTCAGGAGATGGGGAATGGGGAGGAGGAGGGATGTTATGAGGACAAAGCTGAATTTGCAAAGGCAGTGTCCTTTATTTCTCCCCAGAGCAATTTAGTTACTGTGATAAATGTTTCCTGGTGCTTGTGGGGCCTCATATTTATGCTGACTATCAGATCAAGGCTTGTGAATCACACATAAATTCTCAATCTACTTCCCTTTCAAACCTTTCTTTTCTGTTTAAATGGTATGATAGATACTAAAACATTTATACTTGCCATGTGCACATTTTGCTTAATGATAATTATGAATGTATCAGAATAATGAATATCATATGATTAATTTGCTAGCTAGCATTTCTGAAGTTGTTTGATGTGGAAAACTGGCTGCAATGTTGTTGTTTTTTCTTTTTTTTCAGTTAAAAAGGAAAATGGTGAGGTATTCTAGGATAAATATATTTGAATAATATTTAGTTAAACATAATCTAAACATGTTACTTTAGTGCAATTTTATGTGGTTATCGCTATGCTACATTGTGATCATAGAAGAAAGTAAGACTATAAGCAATGATCTCCAAATCTACTGGACCACAAACATTTTTTATTTTTGTTTATTTGTTTATCTTCCCCCCAGAAGGAATCTAGCAATAGTAGATCTGTTGATACATTTTAGAACATTCTAAGAGTGTGCTCTCTGGCATGGACCAATGAGCACAGTACAAATTAAAGAACTTAGTTCAATCAAACATGCTCCTTTCTAACAAAAGATAGCTTGATTAATGTAATTCTATACATAATGATTAAATTATATTAAACCATGTTTACATATACTTAGAAGAGAAAATGCCATTGAGCAAGAGAAAAATATTTTTACTATAGAAAACTGAAATTGGTGCTTTATCTCTGATTCTTACTTTTTAATTATTCTAGTTTAACTTAAATTATTCGCTTTCTATTTCACTTGTTGAGGCTTTGCTTATAATCTCTGCAAAGAAAATCTGTTTTAAAGCATCAGCTTCTCATTTCTGAACTCCTCCCTCTTTGCCTTGCTATCTTGGGAGGTGAGAAGTTGTTTAGAGCAGAATTCGGAGGAACTAGTTGAATCTCAGTTCTACCTATTTCTAATTTTGTGATATAAACAATATAATAGCCCTTTCTGAGCTCCAGTTTTTTTAATTTTTATTTTTTTTTAGTTTTAAATGATTCAGGATATTAACTGACTCATTGGGTCTGGATGAGGATAATCCAAGCCTGATATGGTGATATGGCAATGTTTCTAGTCAGGACCTAGAATATTTTAGACACTTAGTAGTCACTTAATCCATCAGTTAGTCAGTCAATTGTCCAACCATTCTACAAGTTGCAAGGAAAGCTCTCCCCACTAGTTTGTTCTCATCACTTTTCCATATCACCTGCACTATGATGGATCCAAAGGGAGCCTGCCATCTTCATTCATCTTTTTCTCCAATCATGAGCAAAAATCATCTTAGTTATATCTGAACAAGCATTGATTTCTCACTTTCTAATGAAGCCTCTTTTTTAACAAGAATTTGATGGGAAAACATCATCTTATAATTTGGCTTTCTGCTAAATTTTACCCTTTTCAGAGACTTTGCATATGTGGGTATTTTCAGAATAAAAATGAAGATAAACCTACATTTTAAAGAAACTCCCTCTTCTCTTAGTGTCCTGTTCATGTAATTTGAATAGAAGAGAAATGAACAAGGTAATCCTTGCTTACATGGCTGAGCAATGTTCTACATATAAGAATAAAGATATTGTAAGTGGTCAGATAATAAATATCCTCTGAACACACTGTGGCATCATGCAAGACATTTTTCATGCAACGCCCCATTTGAATCTTTCCAATAGCACTTTGCAGTAGTTATCCTCATCACATTTACCAATAAAGAAGCTCAAAATTTAAGGTTGTGAGAGTTCAAATAATTTGTTGATATTTCGTAGCTAGTGAATGGCATAGCTGGTATCTAAATCCACATTTTTACAATTCAAAACTCACCTTCATTACATTCCACCATATTGCATCAAGAGGCCAAACTGCAGCCAGAATTCAGCTTTTGCTAACTCTCACTGTAACTGATAAATTTTACCAAAAGTTACAATTGAAATGTTTATGAAACAGTCCTGCACTCAAGCTGAAAGACAAAGTCATGACGAGAAAGAGTCAATAAAATTGAGAGAAAAATAAGAAATTGAAGGAAAGAAAATAAGAGAACTCTACTGAGAAGCACAAAAATACAAGTGAATTACAGCCCAGAGAGTAAACTCCTTTAAACTCATTGGCTTTAATGGAAATTCATCATATCAACCTTCTGTGCTATTTCGTGCTTTGTACGTGTACAACTTGATTCTTTGCTCATTCCACAAGCTATACTAAATCACATATAGATTCTAAATTTATGCATCTTCCGTATAGTTAATCAAGTTTTTACTACTTTTGGGCTTAGTATAATTATTTTAATGGGTATATAAAATATAGACCTATCAAAGATGATAGCTTTATAGGCTGGCTAATATCTTAAATTGAATATTATGTCATATTAAATTTGGAGAATTTTTGAACTTGGAAAAAATAACTCAACTTTTTATGTTGGAAGAATATACTGGCAACCTGAGTTTGAAAATACTGTAGTCTATTGCAGGTTATTGTCATGAGTGTTGTCTCAGACACAATGGAAGACAAAAAGAATTGATACTTTATAAAATAAATCACAACAACTTTCCTGCTAAAAGAAGAGCCTAAAATACAAGCTAGAAGAAATTTAAAATGATATGGAATCCATGTGGCCTTTATTATTACAACATATTCTAAACTCTATTTCCATGGAAACAAGGTGAAAAAATAACAGGGAATTTGATAGAGTTGAAAACAAGGGTGGTAAGGAAAGAACCTTTTATGCATGTCCTGCATTAAGTCTGTAGCAGCAGCCACGTGGGGTCAAAGGCCCAGTCCTACAAACAGCAAATCACTGAAACCTCAGATCTAGAGTTGTCCCTTCTATAGAAACCATCAACATTATGTCCATCAAGTCTACGTCCCTATCTACCAGAATTCTTGCCAAATGTAAAAGCCTGTCTTGCAACCTATTATATTTTAAATTTTCCTAAATTCTCATCCCCATGCTACTCCTTATATAATCCATTTATTAACCAAACTATCCTTTCCCTCCCAAACTTTTCAACTGAGATATTTTTTAATTGCCACCCAATGGTCATTAACTCCCTTGTATCCTTATCTTGGTCTTCAAAGTGCCCTCCGTGCCCTTGAAGTATCCTGATGACATCATTTTCCTTCCAGGCAGTGAATTTGAATTTTTTTTTTTCTCATACTGCATTTGTCTCAGGACATAGAAACAAAGTCACAGTCTTCCAAGTTTGCTATTGCTGCTTCTAGGCAGTTAAGGATTCTCAACCTCAGCAAAAAATCCTTGCTCTTTAGAGAGGCTCATCTAGCTAGAATCCACTTACTCCCTTCAATGTAGCCATCATTTACAAACCTGCTTACCATCCCCCTCCTCTTTTATTGATAACTTTAGTGTTTAACTCACAAAAGTCACGTCTTCTCCAATTTCTGTAATCACTCTAGGTGTCTTTGATGAGTATCCAGCACCTGGCATCCAGCTCCCTAATGCCCTCTCCAACTACATTTTCCTCCATTCCACTTACTTCCAAGGTTAATGTGCATGCTTTGTCACCTCCAGAAATTTCTCCTCCTCTGAAGTCATGAAGTCCAACATTTAGTCCCTAATCATACATACCTTTTGTCCTCTGAGTTGCTCATGCATCTCAACACAATTATTAAATCTTAAAACGGCATCAAGTTCATTATCCTGATATCCTTGCTCTATTCTTTAGCTCTCTCATGTATATTCTTCCCGTTTTCCCAGCATGGTATCTATGATTCAAAATTATAATCATCCCATTGTTAATAGCTTCAATTATCTTGTCACTCTCTTATTACTTTGAACCTGTTTTTCAAAACCCTGCCCTCAAATAAAACCCAGACATCACCTTTGCCACCTGTGCTTATGAAACTAGACATTGTGATAGAAAAAATTACAAAACCAGACACATTGGTATAATTAATAATTTAAGATTTTTCTGCCACAAACTCTAAAGATCACTTGAAAATGTTTCAAAAAATTACAATAAATTTATGCTCCTACATCTTCAGTGATTATTTGATACCTCCTACTGCTTTTCTTCCCATTTCATTTTGACAAAATAAGAATCTCTCATTTCTCCAGATCCACAAACCTGTCTTCTTTAGAACTCCTTATTTTTTTTTTGTTCCCCTCGTGTTTCTCTAGAAATAATTTCACTCCATCTGTCAGAGTTCAATCCTTCTCTATATCCCATTAAGGAAAGGCTTTGAAGGGGACATTCACACCATAGAACCTCTATTTTGAGAAAGGGCTAGTTATAAGCATAGAGTAGAGCTCTAGGCTATGTGTGTACTTACCTGAGGTTAAAAATCATGAATCTCTAGTGAAGGCAATTCCCATAAGGATGTTTCATTTTGTTTGTTTGTTTGTTTTCTGGTCATTCAAGATCACGTGAGTATATAGGAGAAGAGAAAGCAGGTTGATACTGAGTTAAAATTGGTACTGAGTTAAAAATTTTTCAAAGTGCCTCTGAGGGGAGGACATTAGGTTTAAAATTTGGGAATACTGGCAAGAGAGTAAAGTCATAGATTTCTAATCTTTATCTGGCTAGACAGAAAATGAATACAAAAGGGTCCTAATATATTGAAATAAAACAGAAGGGCCAATGTACTGATATTCTCAATGAATGGAGGAACAAATACAGTGAAAACAGCAGACAAAGTTTTGGAATGATTGGAGGTGGTAGTTTTAAAAAAGTGCATTTCAATGGGGTGTGGTGGCTCATGCCTGTAATCCCAGCACTAGGCTGAGATGGGAGGACTGCCTGAGCCCAGGAGTTTGAGGCCAGCCTGGGCAACATAGCACAAGCTTATCTCTACAAAATTTTTTTTTAAAAAATTAGCTGGGTGTGGTGGCATACACCTGTAGTCCCAGCTACTCAGGAAGCTGAAGTGGGAGGATCGCTTGAGCCCAGGAACTTGAGCTGTAATCAGGCTACTGCACTCTAGCTTGGGTGAAAGAGCTAGACCCCACCTCTAAAAAAAAAGAAAAAGAAAAAAACAGTGTATTTCAGGAAAAGTTGTGTCTAGGTGAGAGGTAGTTTTGGATGATGTGAACTTTCAGCAAAGAAGTTGAAAATATATGAGATTGTGTTTATATGGAATGGGGGCTCCAAAGGGTAAAATAGAAATATTTGGAAGGGAAGGTAACAATAATATTCAGGTGAGAAGAAAGAAGCATACATAATCAATACATGAATGTATTAACAAAAATACGGTATATGTATACCATGGAATACTACTCAACTACGAAAAACAATGGTGATCTAGCACCTCTTATATTATCCTGGATAGAGATTGAGCCCATCCTTAGAAGTGAGGTATCACAAGGATGGAAAAACATGCACCACATGTACTTGCCATCAAATTGGTACTAACTGACCAACACTAAGGTGTTCACATGGTAGTAATACTCACTGGGGGCTGGTGAGGGGGGTGCGGGGGTAAACCCACAACTAATGGAAGTGGAATGCACTGTATGGGGAAGGGACACGCTGGTAGCCCTGGCTTGGGTGAGGCAAACACATTGCATGTAACCAAAATGTTTGTACCCCAAAATATCCTGAATAAATAAAAAAATTAAAAAAAAGAATAGAATGAAACCCTAAATAAAAAAAAGCATACATAAATGTGGGAGCTGTGAAACAAAGGGAGATGGAAGTGCCAAGGGATTTGAAGTTTGGAACATGAACATGGGAAGGAACCAGATGGAATAGTGGAAAACAATTAGTCAATAATCAATTGATTAGAACGATGGCATGGTCAGAAATAAGTATTTCAAGTCTTTGTTTCCTGGAACAGATTGAAATATTTTATGTCCTTTTTAGTACTTTTTTTACATTTGGTTCTTTTGGAGGTTTTATTCTGACTCCATTTTATCTCAGCATAGTTTCTATCCATGTTTGACATAGTTTTCTTGAATTTTTTTAGTAAAATTTTGTCTCATTTACTAATCGATTTGTCTGAAATCAAATTGGTCAAAACTAAACATTTCCACCTATCAGTACATAGCTTAAAAGCTCTTATGAACCATAAGGTAAGTTAACAACTATTTCCTCATTTTGAAAATCAATCTGTAGGTTTTGTAAATTATTTGCTTTTATACTTTGAATTCATTTTAGATGGCAATGCCTACTCTTTAGCTATGTTGGTGAATTATTCAATTTTATATTTATATTTAAAATGTTTTGATGTAACTTCATACAGAAATTATAAATAAATTGAGAGAAGTATCTTCTTTATGAATTAGAAGACTCAATATCATAAAGACCTTTTTTTACTTCAAATTAATCTAAATATAAAAGCATTTCAGATAATCTTAATAGAGCTACTTTAATAATACTTGACAAATAAATCCTAAAATATATATAGAATTGCAAAAAGTAAAAAAAAGTCACTAAGATTTTAATAAGAAATATAAGGAAGAGAGACTTAAATTATTAGGCATTGATAGTTTGGCAATGCTAAATTAATTTTTAAAACATGATCTTAGTATATAAACATAAAGAGTCTAATGGGAAATAAAAGAATGTAGCAAGTCAATTTAGCAATAGATTGCATAAATACTGAAATGAATGCTTGATAATTGATAGGGTTTTGACAGATGAAAAAAGTAAAAAAAAATCATTAAGGTTTTGTCAATGATTGCATTTAAGATTAATATTTTTGAATGAGAAAGAACACTATAAATAAAATGAAGAAACATATTACCAAACATACAAATAACAAATGATTTGTTAACAGAACATAAAGCAAAAAACAAACATAAATAATCCAGTAGAAAGAAACTGACTGCATATATTAATGGATAACTTACCTAGAAAGAATGTTGAATTTCCAAGGAAGAAATAGAAAAAAATGCCCATTCCCTTTCTTATTTTTTTTCTATTTTTTTTCTTATTTCTGCATATTACAGGGGAACAAATGTTTAGGTTACATATGTGGCCTTTGCCCCACCCAAGTCAGAGCTTCAAGTGTGTCCATACTAAAATAACATTCTACCTGTCCATATCCATGATATTTTTTAAAAATTAATATATATGATAACAAGTGTTAACAACAAGAAGTGGAAATTGAGACTGTTACACATTGCTGATGGGGATATAACTTTCTAATACCACTCTGGAGAACAATTGAGCAATCCCTTCAAAAGGAATACGTGCATATCCTATGATCAAACAATACTGCTTCTTTCTGTTTTCCCTAAAGATATTTTGAGCATGTGTCCAAAGATATTTATTGCCACACTCTTTAAAAGCAAGACATTGTTGAAGATATACTTTTTTTCAGTAGGGAATGGATTAGTATACTATGATTTATTTATAACAGAAGGCTTTCAGCAATTAAAAAAATGTTAACTCTATGTAAAAATACAGGAAAATTTAGAAATATAATTCTAGTGAAAAAACAAGTTAAAAATGATAGTAAAATATGGTATATGTATACCATGGAGTACTATTTAGCTATAAGAAACAATGGTGATATAGCACTTCTTGTATTTTCCTGGATAGCGCTGGAACTCATTCTACTAAGTGAAGTATCCCAAGAATGGAAAAACAAGCACCACATGTACTCACCAGCAAATTGGTTTCACTGATCAACACCTAAGTGCACATATAGGAATAACATTTATCAGGTGTGGGGCAAATGGGAGGGGGAGGAGGGGATGGGTATATACATAAATAATGAGTGCAATGCACACCGTCTGGGGGATGGACACGCTTGAAGCTCTGACTGGGGGTGGGGGGCCAAGGGCAACATACGTAACCTAAACATTTGTACTGTCATAATATGCAGAAATAAAAATAAATAAATAAATGATAGTAATAATATGGCATCATTTATATAAAGTTTCAAAATACACAGAAGAGTATGTACTATGTATTCATAAATGCATGTAATAAAAGTATATATGAATGATGTATACCAATATCAGGGTAGCAGTTATCTCTGGGGTAGAAAGATGGGAAATGGATCAGGGATATGGCACTTTGGTTCTTGGTAAACACTGTTCCTTTAAAAAAAAGGGGGATTATAGATTAATAATATAAACTGATGACTATTGCTAGTGGTGAGCAAATATGCCTCTATTATATTATTTTCTGCATTTGGACTGTGTGATTATTAAAAAGCAAATAAACTTGGCAAAATTAAAATCCTAAAAATGTAGTAAATTATTTTTCCCTGATCCAGGCCAATGACCTGATATATCTAAAGTAAAAAAATAAATAATATGCCATCCCAATGATTCACAATAGTACAGTTAGCTCTTAAATGCTTCTCAATATACTCAGGGTGGAAGAGGTCAGGGAAGAAAGCAAAATTAAGATCCTGCACATGAAATTTTTAGAGGCGTACTTGGTTCACCTCAAGCTGTAGAGTTAGTATAATGATTAAATAAATAAATACCTGCAAAGGACGTAAAACAATGCCTGGCATAGTAAACACACAATAAATGTTGATTATTAGTATTAACACTAGAAAGAGATCATGGAAGTGACCAGCTCTCAAAATTAATGAGAATAAGTTAACAATACCCTGAAGCAGGGAAGAATTGAGGTTAGTTATACCACTCAGGAATAAGCAGTCTGCACTTATACCTCCTTTAGTCTATGTACCTCAAAGAATTTTTATGAACAGAACTATGCCTTTATTTTCATGTGAATAACTGAAAGGAATAAAAACAAAAACATTGGCACCAGCAATGATTCAGACCCGGCAGAGTGGTGGATTTACCTCTTATATTTACTGTGTATTTTATCGCTCCCAGCCCAGGAAAAATGCAAGTATCAAAAGCCTTAAAAAGTGTAAAAAATTATGACTTTGGAGCTGATCATTTCAGGATTCAAATCAGAGTCCACTTTACTAGGCAAATAATATTAAATAAAAATATTTAAATAATCTAGGCTTCAGAAAATTTATGTTGTAAAATATAATGCCATTACTAACTTCTCAAGGTTGTTGTGAGTAGAGAGCATAAATGTAAAGCCACAACCCAGAACATGGCACTGATCTTGGTAATGTTAGTTCCCTATCTTAACATATGATCTGTCTTCACAATATTTCGTGTTCCATTGCTTAGTATTTCTCATTATTACAACTTAGCCACTTCCGTTAAAATCACTTATCAATCAGTCAACTTGAAAATATATTCTTGTAAATTACCACAGATGCACACTTCCATGATACCCTCTAGCAACTCTATGTGTATTATTAGACATTTATTATGACCACCTTTTCTAATTTAAACCATTTAATGCATGCACATACACACATACACAGAGCAATTAGATTAACTGGAAGTTTTAAGAAAATGTAAATTCACATATGTAACTACTACCCATACAAATCTCCCAATGCGTGAGAGATAACACACAGTCCACCTAAAAGTATTTCTCCATTACCATGTATGGCAGCAAAAACAACCAATGCTCTGTCTATTGCTTTCTCTTGACATTTTCTTCTAGTCTCCTCACCAGAGTTCTTCACCAGAGGACAGTAACCCATCAACGAGAGGACCCATCCTAGTGGTTGGCACCAATTTAGAGTTGACGTTTCATTGCTTCTCTATCATGATAAACAGACCATTAATTGAGGATATGGGTATACCACCTTCTAATGCAGTTCTTAGGAAAAAAAAAAGCAATGGGACTGTTTATGAGGAATGATGATATATTAATAGCTTAGCAAAGTCATGCCAGTTGCCTTCCCTCTAACCCCTTCACCTCCTCTCTGGCCCCCATGTCATTGTGCAGGTGTCAATTAGAGGCAAGTAGCTTTGCAACTGTGACCTTGAATAGGAATTTCAAACATACAAAGAATTATTCTTTAGAGCTTTAAAATAAGGCAATTTGAATACAGTTTATTAAAAATAAAATAGAAGAATCATGGGGAATCAGTGAGGAACTAAAAAACAGTGTAGCAGCCTAATCACACATTTGTTTTCTCTTAAGTTTAGGACTTGAACTATAACTTAAACTCTCTTCTATTAAAAAGAAGTGCATTATCTAGATAAATGTGTAGGCAGTACAGTGTTCTTAGGTGAACCTGTGTTCTGACAGTAATGATTAATTAGTTAATTGCACTGGCTAATTTAATTTTGGCACAGTTTTAAAACACAATGTTGTGAAGAACATACCAGCATACTTGTAACTAGAAAAAACATTAAAATCTTTTAAATGTGGAAGGAAATCTAGAGTGTATCTAATACAAAGTCCTTAGTCATATAAAATGCAGCCTTTAGTAAGATGACAGTGTCTAATGTGGACTTGGCACATAGTTAAAAAAAAAAAAAAAGTTGGTGTTCAGTAAGGATGACTTCCCTAATGTCTCCTTACTGATCCTGTGACTTTGGACTACAGCCACGTCGAGTTAGTAGAACTTTCAAAAAGGACATGAAGAGAGTTAGACCTGGTTTCGGTGAACTTACGCCGATTGATGGTTAGTACCACTCCCTTTACTGAGAGTTTGTCTCCCACATGTTCTACAATTCTTTCCAACATTAATCCAGCTCTGATAATCAAGGAAAACCAAGAAATCTTTAGTTTTTCAATTAATTTCTCCTCTTTCACAGGAAAATTACAAATATTTTGAAATTTAAAAATAATTAAAACCCTTCCACGACATTGTATTTTCCTTCTGTCATTATCCTAATCCTTCCTCCCCATTCACACTAAAACTTCTTGAGTTGTTTCTCAGTCTCTAGTTTTTTAACGTCTTTCATACCATGTGCCCACAAATAACATCCTCAACGCAGCCAATAATGGGAGTGCCCTCTTGAAAGAGAACGTGCAGTCCACCTAAAAGTACTTTTCCATTATCATGTATGGCAGCAAAGAAAACCAATGCTCTGGCTGTTGTTCTCTCTTCGCATTCCCTTCTATTTAAATTTGAAAATCAAATTGTTGGTTTTCTTCTTGAGGAGCCCCTGGTGGGTTAACAATGTAGGTCTCTTGATGCCAGGTCATTTCCTGGATCCACTTGGGGTCTAAGCCCCAGGCTCATTCTACCTGACCTGAGATCACAGATCACACATCTTTCATAGACATTGCTGGCCTACAGAGGACAATAAGGAGAATGCTACTTGAGAGATGTGGTCAATTTTTCCATCTGACAAAAGAGAAAGGAGGGTCTGGAACAGTTTATAAGATGTGGTGGGATGCTGAGTATTCTGACATAGAATCTAGCATTGTTACAACCTGTAGTTGCTGAATCCCTTACCCTGTGTCACTCAAAAACTTTCTGATAATTTGGTGCCTCCTTTCAAGGGTCATTGTTTGGTTATGATTGTGTCAGAAAAAAAAATTAAATTGTCTTAATCACTGACGTGTATCCAAATAAGCAAAAGGAAGGCAGAACATTTAGTGTGGAGTGCATGTACATCAATTCAGCCCAACCCTAAATTATTTTCTTTTCTCCTTGTTCGATTTGTACCCAGAAAATCCATGTCCACATACTTAACCCAAAGTGTTGAAAGAACAAATTGGTAAATTCATCTTATTTATTCTAAATGCAGTTTCTTCTCCCGTACTCATAACTTCATTCCACCATTCAGGCCAAGTTGTATTCCAATAATAATTACCTGTTCAGAAACAATGAGTATTAACATATGGGAACAATTGTCAACTCTCTTCGACAAGGGTGGGTAATGTTTCCATGTGGTTGGGCCACCGGTTGACTTGCTATGTTTCATTGATGCTTCCAGATAGTCTCCTTCTAATTATTAGAATCTCACTCTTTTCTGATAAATGACTTGAAATATTTATATAAGCAACATAGCAGAATTGTGATGTAAAATAAAATTAAAGTTCAACATTTCACAGAATCTGTTTCTGCATATGCCCTACACTTCACCCCCAGTGTGCACATAAATCCAGCTAATTATATGATCAGTTAAATCATTTTCCTATTCCCTCTGCTGCTAGCTTTCCATTTGGGAGTGAATCTAGGTTGGCAGGAGAGGTTGTCTTACTTCTGCCTTATGTCAACCCAATAACTAATTCCATGTACCCACATATCCCTGAGCATCTGTTCTAAAAAATTAGAGCAACAGAAAACAACACTGAAACATAAGCACAAAAAAAGCTAGTTCACAGCATCCATGAAAGAACTAAACTGTCAAACCTCGAGGAGAGATTAACATGCCATCAGTCAGTTGGGTTTATGCAACTGTGGGGAAAGTGCTTTGTTTATGTGTGGACTTGCATCCTTTTTGGCATCCTTAGATGTCTTGAGCTACCATTTCAATTCATTTTTCAACTGGCTGGCTCCACTTGCGATTTACCCTAGGGGCAAACAGTAAGGGAAGGAGGGTTCATTCTGAGAATGGGAAACTTCTGCAACTGTTTCTGTTGCTCTAATTAATTTCTCTACTGACTACACCATAGTTGAGTTCTCCTTTGCTACATTGCGTTTCATATTTAATTATTCTGGGGTTCTTCTGAAAAACGACCTCTTCCTTTTTGATGGTCTCTTTTTTAACTGGAATAGGATTTCAAGGTGCTCAGTCAGAGTATTTAGCCTCATTTTAATCCCATCTTCAAGAAATTCTCTACTATTTTTAGTTCATTGATGAGGCCCATCCTGATTATTTAGCACAGTTATAGGTTTGTTTTATTAGTATATGTATTCTATCATTTCAATGCAATATTGTTAAAGAAGAGTAATAAATGTATTGTTTAACTATCACCCATCTTAAATCAGATATTAATACGACAAGAATTTTTAAACTCTGCCTAGTTGCTAAGGAATTGGATCACACTTCATATATGTGACCTCAAGTTGGTTAATCTTTTCTCTGATTTTAAAGATGCCAAAAGTAAGAATACTAATCCCAAACACCTTTCACCTAAACAAGAACAGATTTGTTAGATTGTCAGAAAAGGATTTAATTATGGCAGTAAGTCTATTATTATCAGCCCTAGGGCTCTTTGCTGAAGAAAATTTCCTCATAATTACTGATAAGTAGAAACCAGGAACCAATTACCTGGCTACAGAGGTCCACATTCAGGAAAAAGGCAGCATTAGTTGGTGGATGCAAACAGCATCAAATTAAGTGAAAGGCAATGCTGAAATAATAATTGAGACATATTTATGTTAAAAAATAAAACTCTTCATCACGTAGGGAAGGTAGTTATACAGGGGTTTATGAAAGAGATTGAAAATGGGGCTTCTAAAGAGGGAGATATTTAAGGAGAGAGAAAGTAAACTGTGCTTATTTCAGAGTGGGTACCTTCATTACTGGCTGTGTTGAGGATGTTCGGAGAACAAATGGCTGACTTAAGTTACAAGGCTACAGAATCAGACACTTCCTCCTAATTTCTAGGCCTGAGTTAATGTATAACTAAGAGCCTTTCAGACTTCTCCATGGCCACTAACCCGGGTAATGACCTGGGTCACTCTTCACTGAAAAAAGTAAGGAGCTACCCCCAAAGTTTTGTACCATTTGAATCCTAGAAATGGAAATGTATCAGTCAGAATGGGGTTCAGGGAAACGTGGTGATAACTGAAGTTCTCACTTCCACACACCTTATGATATGCCCAGAGGGACTCCAGACACCTCTGCTGGTCACTTCTCCAGTTTCTGACTAGATGGTGACAAGAAAGCGTCAGCAATCAGGAGAAACTTAGCTCCATGAATTTAACATAAGGGTTAATATAGTAATAATGGCAAATCGAAGGCCATTGGATTTTCCCTCCAAATTAAAGCAGCAAATTAAAAGAAATATTTTATCCTTGATGAAATTGCAAAGATATCTTGAAGGATTTGATAATATAGAGATGGCAATTTCAAATAAATTCCAATTTATTTCCTGAGTTTTTCCAGTGCTTATTATTGACAGTTCTTCACTATAATAGGATTATGGAGAACTTAATCAGGTGGTGACTTCAAATGAAATGAGTGTTCCATACATGAACACCCTAATGGAGCAAAGGAATAAAGCCCCTAGCACTTAAAATGAAATTATTGATCTGGCAAATGAATTTTTCTCCAAATTTTAGAATTCATTTTCACCTAGGCAGAACAGCAGGATACTGTTAAAATCCTGACTCAGGGATACGTCAATTATCTTTCTTTTCTATCACAACCTAAATGACAGGGACCTTGACTACCTCGTCACCCCCAAGAAAACATTTTCTCCACTATGTTAAACTATCATTTGAAGATCTAGAGAGTAGAAGGCAGCAGACACCTTAGATATCTTGGTAAGATACATGTATCACGTAATTAGAATATGTATCATTGGAAAACGTACTACCTAATGGGATTTTCCGCAAATCTAGTGTTCTTAAACATAGTAGGATATGTCTGCATAAGTGACAGAAAATCTGGTGTTTTTAAACATGTTAGGATAAGTTCTCTAAATTGAATGATATTGCCCTTAAAAGGGATATTGTACCTTACACCTCCTTTCACTAAAAAGAAGGTGGAGTACCTATAAGAAACTCTTTAAATTTTGGAGGCAGAATAGTCTAATGGTTACATGGTTCAATATTAATTCATATACATATAT
>NW_012136192.1:4635382-4693531 GCF_000956105.1 Propithecus coquereli
CTTCATATATAAATGGGTAAAGAAAATGTGGCAAATATATACAACAGAATGCTATGAACCTGAGAAAAGAAGGAAATTCTGTAATTCACAACAACATGGATGGAACTGAAAGACAATATGATAAATGAAGTAAGCCAGGCTCTGAAAGGGAAATATTGTGTGATCTCACTTATATGTGGAATCTAAAAAAGTCAGTCTCATAGAAACAGAGAGTATATAATTTTTTAAAAATGTAGCCCATGGAATCTAAATACCACAGTGACTTGATACCATTAGCTACTTAGAAAAATACATGAAAAAGTTTCCCTTTAGCAGCCATAAATTTTACAGCTCTCCTTATCCTCCTTGCCCTTGTATTTGCATTCTATTTCGCTTACAGAGTTAAATACTAGCACAGTATCTATTATACTTGAATGACTTTCTTGATTACACTCTCACACTTCTTTGCTACAAAAATATTTTAATAATAAAATATTCATTGAGATTATAAGGCTCTCTGCATTAAACAATTCCTTCTACTACATAGAGTCATCATAACAATTACAATTAATGAACAATTGAAAACAATTATACAAATATATTAGGAACTTTAAAGATTATTAAACATATCATGTATAATTTTATTAGAAATTCATCTCTTAATAAAATAAATAGGTTGTTTTCTTTTAAATCAGCTTTCTTTTAAATTTGTGGAAGAATAGCACTTACTCTAAAAATGAAAAAGGACTCAACATTAATTTTATTCTTTTTTGCTTGAAACTTTTTAAGCTCTTTGTGCAGAGAAATTCATATAGACAAGTACATCAGAATGGATGAAATAATCTTATTGCACGTCAGTCAATTTTTAAAGCCCTACTGAAATATAAAGCTCTCCAAAACAGAAAGACAAGTTCCAGTATATTATCAAAAATTATCCTTAATTATTATTAAGGATAGACAAGGAAGGTGGGCAGAAAACAGAGTTTGACATCCAGATGACTAACTTAACTTTAATACGTCTCACTAATACTTGCTTTGTTTTGAGTTCATCATATTGGAAAATCATTTCGCCCCTGGAAAAGATTTATTTTTTAACTTTGGTTTGGAGAAGAAAGACCAGGCTGTTAAATAGAAACAATCATTTCTCTTATCATTAAACTCTGTACAAGGATTCCACTCTGTCTCTCTATGGCCTATTCTCAGACAGTGAGATCTTTATTTAAAAGTTTGATGAAGTCATACCAATTACCTTGTTATAATCATCTAATGGTTCCTTATTACACTTAAAATAAATATAAACCTCTTTCCAAGTTCCTAAAAGATCTGGCTTCTGCTCAATACTCTAGTCTAACATCAGAGTGTTCTTATTCTGGACACTCAACCTATATAAACTTATGTGTGTTCTTCAAACACTTCAAATTCATTTTAGCTTTGGATCACTTGCTGGGTCACATGCTTAGATGTCTCAATCTAAATGTTTGCTTCCGGTTCCCTACTTTCATTCTGTATTCCCCAACCTAATTTTATATGTTAAAGAGTAATTTCATACATATGCATGTGTGTTTGAGAAATTTGAGAAATTAATGAATAAATGTGTTTACCTCTGCATAGTGTATCAGTATATTTAGTATGGAAGATATTTTATCTAGTTCATATCTCTATCCTTAGCACTCAGAACATTGCCTTTAACCATTAAAAGAATGAATAAATGAGAATAATAATCATGACTGCTAAAATGTATTAAAGGCAAAGCATGGTTCAAAGTGAGTTGTTTTATTTAATCCACACAATCTTTAAAACAGGTCTAATTCATATCCACATGGATAGATGGGGAAATAGGGGCATAGCATTAGTAAGTATCAATGCAGAAATTTGAACTCAGGGCTGTTTTATTCCGTAGTCAAGCCTTCAACCACTTTCTAATATAAGAAAAACTAGATGTTAGTAGTTACAGCAGGTGTACACCTCTCTATTGCCCTGTTTGGATTCTAATCATTGACAGAAGACCAAGGTTCAATAAGAATATAAAAGTATAGTGTCAGCATCATTAATGATCTAGCTAGATCTCTAATATTCTCCAAAGTCCAGGGCATCTCAATCATGTTAACAATGGATTGGAGAATATGGTTTTTATGTGAGACAAGGACAATATCTTTCTTTATCTATATCTCAAAACCCAATCATGGGCCGGGCGCGGTGGCTCACGCCTGTAATCCTAGCATTCTGGATCCCGAGGCAGGCGGATTGTTTGAGCTCGGGAGTTCAAGACCAGCCTGAGCAGGAGCGAGACCCCGTCTCTACTAAAAATGGAGAGAAATTAGCTGGACAACTAAAAATATGTATATAAAAAAAATTAGCCGGGTGTGGTGGCGCATGCCTGTAGTCCCAGCTACTCGGGAGGCTGAGGCGGGAGGGTCATTTGAGCCCAGGAGTTTGAGGTTGCTGTGAGCTAGGCTGATGCCATGCACTCTAGCCTGGGCAACAGAGTGAGGCTCTGTCTCAAAAAAAAAAAAAAAAAAAAAAAAAAAACCCGTTCATGGGCAAAGTAGGGTAGGCAAGGCAGACTTCACATGTTACCAGCTAGCAATCTGGCAAGCCATGGATTAACTCTGATGATTGCAGATTGGATGGAAAATGCAAGGCAGAGAAGCTGGTCAAAATTACCATTCTCAGTGTATTATCCACACCTCTTTCATTAATAAGGTGAGTCCCTCAATCTCTCTGCAAGGGACGGTAAAGAAGTTTAGAGAAGAAAAAAAATGCTAAATCTAACACTCCCTAGGTATGAAGAGATGGAAAGAAAGAAAGAAGGAAAACGTCTTTCTAATAACACTGTTCTAAGAATGTACATGTTGGATCTGGCGTGGTGAAGTCAGTGCAGCCACAGGAGAAAACAAGAATGAAGCTTGGAAGGAAAAAGTTTATTATAGTCACAACTTTCAAAGAAGGGGGTAACTGCCTGCCATGCAAGGTGAGAGGAAAAACCTCTCCTGCTGGTCAGGAGGCAGAAAAGACTGAGGGAAAAGTCTAGGTATAGCCATTATTGGAGTTTCCAGGGAAAGACAAGGCAGGAACAGGTAAACATTTTACAATTGGCTACTTTGCATAATTCCAGAGGGCTCTGGGCTACGGGGATAGTCTCTAGTTAGCTGATACCTTGCCCTGGGACAATTTAGGGCAGGGAAAATATTGGCTTGGTGTGTTAAAGTTAGATAAGGAAGTAACTGAGGGTAGAGACTCCAGAGTGGTTGGTTTGCATATGAAAGTTGTGCTTCTGGGAAATTTGTTATTATCTTCAGAATTAGCTAGCATTGGGAGGGGTAGTCTCTCTCCCCAGGTTTATAAGGCCCCCAAATTCCAGAGCATCAAGAATACAGTGAATAAGAAAATATAGTTAACATAATTAGCCTGGCAATAAGTGGATACCAAATAGACAAATACAGACTCTAAGAAAACATGGTTACAGAAAAACAAATTCTTATCCTGCCTGCAACAAAAGCAGCTAACCTTTAGCTTCATTTGGCTGTTCATGATCCTTACACCTGTGGACAAATTATGTAATTTATAAATAAAAAACAAAGTATAAAATACAATCAAATATATTATCAAAGATTATGTCCAAATTGTTAGCAATAATTTTCAGAATTTATAGAAATTTTAGCTTTCTAGGAATGGAATGACGTTATTGTGTTGTTTGATTTTCACATATTAATTTCTGTGGATGCTTCCAGGACTGCAATAGCTATTACATTAGGGATTTCACTGGAAGAGGTCAAGGTCTTTGCCTTCAAGGACCTTTTCAACTTTTATAGAAAAGGAAGCTTTCCTATAAGAATGTGGATGATACAAGGTAATGTAAGGCAAAAGTTTTATGAGCATTAATATTCACTATAATACCAAGATGGGGTGTGGAAGAAGGGGTGATAGCTCTGAGCTTGGAAAAATAGGAAGTATTTGGCAGGCAGGGCATCACAGACAGAGGACACATGAACATAGGAGGGGAAAGTGCAGGGTACGTCACAGGAGAAACACATGGTGAGTGTCCATGTAGTATGAGGTTCAGCAGAAGAGCTGTGGGAGGTTTGACTGAATGGGAGTGGACAACACATGTATGTGCTCTCGACTATCAGACAAGAGGTGCTCTATATTCCAAAACGAATGACTTATAATGACAAGTGCATTCACCCAGGCCAAAAAAACTAATCAAAAAATGGGACCCCAAACTGCAAAGGTGGAAATGGGGATAGACTATTATTAATTTTTTGGCTATAATTTATTTTTATAGGTTAATAAGTATGAAATGTCCAAATTCCTTAAGTACTAAATTTAAGAGTTGATATTGCTGACATTTCATTTTGACACTTCTTGTTTTATTTTTATTATGAAGGTACATCCTTAGTCTTTCAAACATACGGTTTGGCTTGTGATTATCTTTCAAAAAATTTTTAGAGCAATTTTTGTGAAGCCACAAATAAGTAAAAAATTCATGTTATTTTCAAATATGAGTTCCATCGTGGAACCAATGCAGCACAGACAGCTTGAAATATCAAGGAAGTGTTTGGGAAGGATGTGGCTAATGAACACACATTATTACATCGACAGTTTGAGAGGTTCCATTCTGGTGATTTTAATCTTGAAAATGAGCCATGTGGGTGACCTGAGACCCAGGTGGATAATGATGAGCTGAAAGCTGTAGTGGAAGCGAATCCATCTTAACCTATGTGTGAATTAGCACCAAGGTCTGATGTTACTATTCCAACAATATTGGACTATTTGAAACAAATCGGCAAGGTAAAGAAGCTGGATAGATGGGTTCCGCATGAATTAAATGAGCGTCAGAAGAGAAATCATCTTGAAGCTTGCATTTCTTTGTTGTCATAACATAAAGGCGAACCATTACTATACCGTATTGTTATGTATGGTGAAAAATGGATTATTTTTGACAATTGCAAGTGTTCGGCACATGGTTGGATAAAGATGAAGTGCTGAAACATACTCCAAAACCAAATATTCATCAAAAAAACCTAATGGTGTCTGTTTGGTGGTCCAGCGCTGGTATTATCCACGACAGCTTCATGAAACCTGGTCAATTGATTACAGCGATGTCTGCTGTAGCCAGTTGAATGGAATAATGAGGATGCTTGTGATTAACCAGCTCAGATTGGTCAATAGAGACAGGCCAATCCTCTTGCAAGACAACACTCGACCACTTGTTGCACAAACAACGCTGCTCAAACTATAGCAGCTGGACTTGGAAACGGTCATCCACTGTATTCACTAGACCTTGCACCAACTGAATATCACTTCTTCCGGACTTTGGATCACTTCTTGCAAGGAAAAATATTCAATTCCCAACAAACTGTGAAAGACACCTTTTTGTGATTTCATCGCCACTCGTTCTCCAGGCTTCTTCGCTGCTGGCATAAACAAGCTACCATTAAGATGGCAAAACTGTGTCGATAGTTTAGGCGCATACTTTGTTTAATTGTACTGCTTCTTGTTTGAGATATAGTAAACCACATTTTTGATTTGAAATTGGAATCTCATATTTAATGACCAGTAAAATGAGGGAAAGTTTATCATTAAAATTGAAGTCCTTTCTTCCTTTCAGCAATCCCATTTATCTCCTCTCCCCTCTTTACCCCAGGCAACCATAGTACTAGTTCGCTGTAATTCATTGTGTATCCAACCAACAATTTTCCACAGTGCTCTCTAGATATATCTGTTATCCATTTATGCTATAAATTTTTGACATGTATATAAATGCTACATACATGTGCGTGTGTATGTGTCAATCCTCATTATTTGCAGTTATGTTCCCATGAACCTCTGGTCATAATCAATACATAAAAGTGCTGTATATGTGTTTCTGTTTAAAGGTACTTATTTAACATAGATCACTAACTAATTCATTAATACCGAAATCAAAGCCAACACCTGATAACTCATGCCTGAACAAAACTTACTTAACATATATTTTCTCCATATGTAACACATTACAGCCTACTTGTGCTTAGGAATACTACACATCAGTTTAGCTCTACACTTGGGATCATTTTAAAATGTAATGCCACCAAGGAAAAAAGCCCAAAAAATGTGAAAGATGCAACACTATATATATTGTACAAAGGACACTTGTTCACAGGATGAGAGCTAAAACAATGAGGCAGAGAATTGTCTTGTTAAACCTCAGCTGAGAACATGTGGATTGGGTGAGGGTACTCAAATGTTGCTCTGTGCATGTCTGTGGATAACTGTGACTATTGATTTAAGAGTTACCAATAAGTTTTATCTAGTAGGTGACTTAGTGAATACAAAATCCAAGAATAAGAAGGACCCTCTTTCTCTCTCTCTCTCTCTCCCCCTCATGTATATATATGCATATGTAAACAATTTATATATCTCATATATATGTATATCGTAGATATGAGGCTATCATAATATTTCTTTTTTTTCAACATTTTGTTTTTCAGATCTATAAGCTATTAATTTTTATGGCTGTATAGTATCTCATTTGTCAATCAGTTTGACCTTTCACATATTGAAGGAATAAGCAATTTTATAGTATAAAAAACACCCTCACTTGCATGTGTCATCTCTCCGTAGCATCATTTCACTAGCTATATGGAATGGAATTAATATTTTTGTTATGAAAAAAGCTTTGAGGAAGTATTAAGCTTCCTTGCTAGGCCTAACTATAGAGGGAAACCCAAACACAAATCTATGCAAAAGGTTTTAAATTCCCCATCTTTAGCTAAAGTCAGCTGAATCTGTTAATAAATATTTCCTACAGTTTGTATTAGTTAAAGGATTTAAAGTAGCATGGAGCGCATATAACTTTGATAAATAGTACATACAAACTCTATATAAGATATGATACCACACTGGTGGAATTTCTAGCCCAATATGGGGATATGAATTGACATGTATGTAAAACAATGAGTTCTGTTAAGTAGTATAAGTTCTATGATTTGGAGACTATAATCTGGGGGAAAAAATGTGGAAGATCAATTAAAAATTACAAGATCAGAAATCAGAGAAATCATTAGAAAATAATGCTTGGAAAATACGTTAAGTGCCTTCTAGACACAATAGGCTTATTTAGACTAAGAGAGCTTCATAGTCTAAGGCACAGAGGTAAAAAACCAGCATGGCCCCAAAACAGAATCCCAAATGATGCATTAATGGTGGAAGCACAGATGATGAGGCAGAGGGTGGTGAGTGAGGAGGCTGGCAGGGTAATGGGGGACTGGATGACAGAGAGCGTTTTATACCGTGACAATCCATCTGGATTTTATCCTGTAGATAAAGGGGAGTTTTCGAAGTGTTTTCAAGCATGGAAATGGCTTAAAACTTGGGTCCTAGGAAGACTATGTTGGTGGCAGAAAGAATAGATTGGAAGGGGTGGTTAGACAAGGAGTCAGAATACCAGTTATAAAGCTATTACGATAGCCCAGGCAAAGGAAAATGAGGCCCTGAAATGAGGCAATATTCTCTCCTGATGGAAATGCATTTAGCCTGATAGCATCCTCAAAGATTGAGGAGTGTCGAATTTGAGTTATCAGTAGATCACTCATTTGTTGCTTTTGTAAGTAGTCTGGGCCAATCTTCTTTCAAAAATATATTTCTCTATTAAGCAGACTGTTATCCATCTCCACAGGTGGAAACTTGACATCTCTATGGGCCATGGCAAACATAATATCTCTAAGTTATCATTCTTTTATTGCATCATTTAAAGATTTATTTGGTCTTCATGCTTGACTGCCTTTGCCCTCTTCCTTTCATAAAGAGTAGGTGCTATTTTTTAATGCCCGGTTGGCATCATTCAATTTTGGCTTAACTCTCCCCACCATCAAATATCAAAAATAAAACTAAACATCACAATGAAAGAAAATATATTTTTTCCCAAAATAACCACCAATCAAACTCAGATGCGAGTGTCATTGCCTCTCTTTCCTTTTCTTGCTTTCGGATGTCTGAAGCTGTTATCCAGCTTCTGTAGAAAAAGTATTCATTTCTCTTCAAGAGGTTTTTAGATAGGCATACAATGGATAGAACCTTCCAGATAATACCAGACTGGGTTCAAATCTCAGAGAATTTGGAACCAGAACTTGCTTGAATTATTTCCAGATTCTTATGAGGATGATTCTGTTTTCTCACGTTACTGATCTGGTCAGGAATTCAATCCCTGGATTAAAATTCAAAGCATTTATCAACAGGTCTTCGTTTCGAAACTTAAATATCTATAGGTTCCAATAATCAATTGCAAGTTGGTTTTACTCATTTTTATCTTCTATGTCTATCATATGGGTGTTTAGATAACTTCTTCTTAGGACTGCAGGTTTAGTTATGGCCCCTTGTGAACAAGAAGTTCAGTTTATTTATAATCAAATCACATGCTAATCTAACAGTTCAGCACCCAAACTATGATCAGAGACTAAACCCTATAAGAGCCCAGTGTAAAATGCTTTAATTGAATCACGAAGGGGGAAAGCTGTAATCCTATAAATCAGACTCAGGAATTTGACATGCTGAGAATGCTTTTCTGGAACTTTTTAATTGCATGACACAGCAGGAATCATAAGCCTATAAAAAGGGATGCATTTCCTATAAGCAATCATGTTATATAATTTAAAATGCCAGGCTAGTAATACAAGTTTTTGAGCCCAGTGCATCATTCTCATTAGTCAATACAAATCTTTCAGGCTTATAAAAATGTCTGTGTGAGCAAAAGGATAAATGGCTATTGTATTCGGGTATGCTGGTGATAAAGTCAAGGTCCCAAATGCAACAACAAAGAAGATGATCTTTGGGGAAAATCCTGGATCTGAATCTCAGCTCTGCTATTTTCCACCATGTGTGCTTTGGTCATTATCTATCTTGTCCAGGCAGGCACAACCCCAGAAATTCCATATAAATAGTTCACAAGGGTGACAATTTGATAGAAAGAAGAAACTAAAAGAATTGCCTTAAAGCTGCCTTTTATGACAAATTTGCTCTTTAAATTTATATTACAGGTTTATTTTGGATACCTTGATGTAAAATGTGTTGTATAGTCAAATCGTTCAGCCATCCCTTCATCATAGGCTTTAGCTATAAAATTTTACCACCCAGAGGTGGGGAGTTATCAGAGTTACATTAGATAATGTATTCTGTGCCTGACTCAGACTATGAGCTCAACACAGCCTAGTCTCCTTCCCCTTCTACTCTCTTCTCTTCTCTCCTACTCCTCAGGGCAAGTCCCAGGTGAGGCAATCATATTAGTTCTCTCTTCGGCCCAGAGACATATTCCTTCATCAACCATCCATGTTGGAACTTGTGATACCAGTCACCAAGACAACAGTACACTGAATGGATGGACTCTACAGTCTATAGATATAATTACTCAAGATTGTCAGTGCTAAGCATTAGTCTCTTGAATAAATGATAGCACATTTTAGAAGGCCACATTAGGTTTGTTCTTGCTTCATTAGCATCTTAGTCTGTTGGGGTTACAATAACAAATATCATAGACTGGGAAGCTTATGAACAACAGAAATTTATTGCTCACATTTCTGGAGGCTGAGAAATCCATGATCAAGGTGCCGACAGATCCAGTGGCAGCCGAAGGCCAGTTTTCTGGTTCAAATGCTGTGTCTTCTTGCTGTATCTTCACATAGTGGAAGGGGCAAAGCAGCCATCTACCTTGCGTCTCTTTTATAAGAGCACTAATCCTATTCATGAGGATTTCACCCCCTAGACCTAATCACCTTCCAAAATATTCTACTTCCTAATAGCATCACCTTGAACATTTGAATTTCAGCATAGAAATTTTGGGGGACACAAACCATGCTGACCATAGTAATTAGTAATTTAGAAAATTAAACACAGGGCAGAAATCCCCCCAAAACTCAGATTTTTTTTTGTTCCTTTTAATTTACTTGTACCAAATAAGGTAATAGCTTTATTCAATGATTAGATCATATTAAAATGGTTTTTAAAGATATTCAACAGTTATAACCAAAGGTAGATCCTGAATAGGCTCCTTTTTAAATATTTTGCCCTGTGTCTGCTTCATAATGAAACATCTCTCTTTAATGCATAGTTCATCTGTGAACTTCAACCCCCAAACAAACTTCTATCTAATGGGATGGTCAAACTAAGAATACAAATGACTGGCAGTCACTTCAAAGGGATGCATACCACAGTTTTGATGTTATTTAAAACCTGCACATGAATCAAGAATTGTGTTGGCTCAATAACATATACATCATGCATATGTGTGGATACATACACACAAATACATATATAAGAAAATTTTATGTATAAAATACACAACAACATGTTTAATGAAACTCACTTGGCCATTAGTGAATAGAGTCGATGTGTTCTTGATTTTCTTCTAAAACACATTTTTCACATTTTTACCTTTTTCTCTCTTGCTCTCCTAGAAATATTTTTATTTAAGAGAGAGGGGGTCTGACTGTATTGCTCATCCTGGCAGCAAACTTAAGCAATCCTCTTTCCTCAGCCTCCAGGGTAGCTGGGACTACTATTGGTACAAGCCGCCTTGCCTGACTATTCTCCTGCTGATCTTATTGTCCTACTTCATGCCTGGTTCCAACATCACCACCTCTTGAATATCTACTCTGTTAATATGATTTACTTTTTTTATACCAGGCAGAATTTGTCTCTCTTACCTCTATACTCCCGCAGAAATTTGTAATTACCGTATAGTACTTACCACATCATTTTACAATTGCTTATGGATCCTTCTTCCCCTGGGTTATGTTCTCGTTAAAAGATTATTCATTCGCTGTGTATCATATTCATTTAGTACAATCTAGGAGTGAAGCCCTCTGATAGGCACTGGTTCCTGACTTCAAGGACCTTAAATCCCCATGGAAGAAGAATGTTAATCAAATTATCACACAACTCATTATAAAAGTACAGCTCTAATTAGTGCCACTACTATGGAAAGACAGATTTTCTATGAATGCATAAAAAAGATAAATTGAACCTAGTTATAGGGATGAGAAAAGGATTCCCTGAATAAGAGACAATTGAGTGGAGATATAAAGAATGAGAGGGCTAAGAGGGAGAAGGCTCCCTTTTAAATAGGCTGAGGGAGAAGAGGTGAAGTCCTATTCTGTCTAATTTAACTGTTTTTTAATGATAAAAAAGTATGCATTGTGTATATGTGCATATATACATGTACATGCATATACATGTGTGCACGTACATGTACATACACTATCCTAGGGCTCTGTGTGATAAGATCGCTGCAACCATGTTGACAATACCAAGTGTACGGCAAACACATGTGCCCTCAGCCCTTTCTGTGTTTGCCTGCATCTGCAGTGAACAGTCCTCAAGCACCCAGTCTGCTTTTCACTTCAAGCACATATGTTTCTTTACTTTAAGCCCCAAGGGTTTCCTCTAGCTCCCTAGGAGTTTGCTATACTATGGCAGAGCAGCCCAGAAAACGCTGGATTGAATACAGTCCCCAGAGGCAACCATCATCAAATGAGTGACAGGAGTTGGCAGATAAATACCCTGCTTCCTCAGCCCTTGGTGGGACAATTCTAAGACGTATTTTACCTAGTTCCTCAGAGGGTCCCCAGTGGGATTGAGCCTTTATAGTAGCCTGCTTACTCCAGCACCCATTCCTGTGTTCTCTCCCTTTCTGGCCCTGCTGTCCTCACTTCTTCACCTGTGCTTCCTGGGGTCATCTCTCAGATAAATGACCTGTGCACAAGTCCTTGTCAGGGTGTGACATTGGGGAGAGGGGGAGACTCAAACTAAAAATGTAAGATGATTGTCAATCAAGGGGCACACCTAATGTCTATCACATATACTGTGAAATGTTTATTTTTAATATCCTGAACTTTGATATAACTATAATCACAAGTGGTATTAATCACTGATTGATTTTTGCATGAGGATTTACACCCGTTGTAATGATAATCTGGAAAATTGATCCAGCACTTTATAATTCAATTGATTTGAAGACGTGATCTGGTGATACATCAATAGCCAACATAGTGGTTATATTTTTCCTGTTCTCGATACTTGGAAAATTGTTTCTCTTTTTAACTATTCCTTTTATCTTCTGATGAAGATAATAACTCTTAAAATGGTAGCTTGCATAAGGATTTTGTAGTCAAACAAATTACAGTTTATTTTTCCATATCCTTAATATAGAGCGTAACAGCATTGTATTTACTAATGTAAAAGCCCACAGTTTTGGCTATCACAGGTATAATGAAGCCTAATCACAAAACCCAGCTGATGGTTAGTCACAAAAAATGAAGCTATTAACCATAAGATGTGAACAGCAATTCCCAGCACACATACAGACCTTCTCCTAAATAATTGCAAACTTGCTCTTCCCCCTCCTTCTCTGTCTCCCAAACAGAAGGTTGAAAAGAGAGTAATTGTACCTAAATATTTTAAAATACTTAGATTTATAATTATGTGCTAAATGATAGCCCCATAAAATATAAACATCTTGTTTATGGACATTAGTATAATGTGCTCTGTAGAATTTCATGACAATAGGACTCCTAAGACAATATTATATTATTCGGAATGGCATTGTGTTCATGTTTGCTCAAATACATAGGATTTTCTAGACCTCAGATTTGATATTTATTTTCTCACATTATTTGGTTTGAAACATGCAAGATCTCTGAGTAGAGCATGTGAAGTCCAATCTTAGAGACTCCCATTCCTCAGTTTCGCTAATGTTAGAAATGTGTGTTAAAACCTCCCAGAAACCGATATTTAAAGCCCTCAATTCTTCTTTCATTTACAGAAACAGAGAGCAAATTTCTTCTCAAAGACCAAAATTAGAGTAGTGTTACTTGCTCCTGGAAGAACAAGAGAAGTTTACTAACTTGTCTTGTTAACCCTTTCTCTCTATTAAAAAGACAAAGCCTAGAGATAACTAAGAGAACTGTTAATGAGTATAATCTGTAAATTAAATATAAATTAAGGTCAGAAATCACCAATTATCAGGCACAATTCTATTTGGGAAATTGCATCTTTTTATTTTAGGATATAACATTTGGCAAGTAAAAGAGCTAATCCATATTATGTATTTTTGTGGAAAGAGATTTGCTACCAAAAAGAATCGGTTCCAGATAGCTAGGAATTTTTGATATGTCCTTGAAGGCTCATACCCATTGCTTTATTAGAAGAACATGCTGGTTATTAGCATCTAAATATTAAATGGATGGCTAAAGTGGGCTTTTGAGTGAGAAAGTCTAGTAATACAAGAAGCATTGCTTTAAATGTCAAGGAAATTTCTAACACTAATAGTATTTTTACTTAATTTCAAATTTTCTGGACAATTCACAACCTTATATATTCACCAATTTGAATCTTACTGTCAGATTTACAATGTAGCTCAGCTTAGTTGAAATGTCCAGGACTCTCCAGGACTTTTAGTTTTATAAATGGCATGCTAATAGAGAAAATGTGCAGTTCTGCATTCAGAAAGATCTAGGTCCCAGTCTCATCTTTCACTTACTAGCGATGGAACCTACATTGAGTTACTTAGTCTATGTTTCAGTTTTGTTACGTATGAAGCAGTGATCTAGTACCTATTCCATGGAGTTGGCGTGAGATTAAAATGGACATAAAACATTTTATGCACATGAAGCTCACTGATGTTAATTCTGATTTTAAGAAAAATTTATTCTTATATTATCTTGGGGCAAAGAAAGGTCAGGGATTATAAGGACTGATTCTTTCTCCAAGACTGTTGTCAAATGTGTGCCGATAAAAGATTTGATCTAATTTAGAGAAATATTTCGATTTCCTAATGGTAACATTAAAAAAAAGCATTTTTTTTGCCTGACTCAAAGATGTGATGATTGGACGATGTGAGTGAAATATCCAATATTTGCTTAAGATGTAAGATTTACCAATTTACGCACATATCTGTATTTCAACATAATTAACATATAACATAAATTAATTTAAATTTTTTTCTTTTTATTCTCACATTTATCTTTGGTGTCAATGCCATTGACACCATTAGTGTCACTCTTTGAGTTATCTTAGTCGGTCTCTAGAGCACATTTTCTTTCATTATACCTATGTAATCTGAGATATGACATAGTTTAAATCCGTGTATAGGACAGTCACTGGAAAATTTATCCCAAGCCATAAGAACATATTTAAATTTTATTAGGCATTATTGGTTTTCATTTGTCCTGTAGGTTTATGTTTATTATCACCACACTATTTGCTGTATTTCTTTCAAAGCAATCTTTTTAAAGTCTTTTGGAAACTAAAGTTGCCACAAGTGAAGTAGTGTGGGTCAACTAGTGTAGTCTTGAGAGACAAAGAAGTCTTCCCAGAGGAGGTAATATACAAATTGAGCCCTAAACAATGTGGCTGTTTAGTGGAGGATAGTGGCAATTGTTTCCAGGGTACATGAATGCCAAGAAGACCAGTCAAGAGCTACTGCACTAACCTAGGAATGACTTTTCTAGGCAGCAGAGAACCAAGAAACAGAGTGGAAAAGTCAAATTAAGCAGTCGCATCAAGGGAGGCAAGGGCAACATACATAACCTAAACATCTGTAGCCCCATAATATGCTGAAATAAAAAAATAAAAAAAAAAACATGCATATTACAAAAAAAAAAAAGATGAAGCACATAGATGTTATCAAAGATAAAGAATGTGCAATGGTCCATGAAATATAAGAGATGAAGGAGAGGCCATAAGAAGTTCCCAAAAATTATGTGCAAAATGTACAAGGAAAGGATGAAAAATAAACTCATGTTTTCAAGCCGGAAAGGATACAGTTGACAAAAAGATCTTGTTTAGTTCTCAGGAAGGTGAGATTTCCAGTCACACATTGAAAGTATGGGATTGAAGAATAGGAATAGGGGAGGTACTACTGATGAAGAATTAGATGTAGAAATCATCCATGCATGAGGTGCAAAGAAAATGCAGCGTGGCTGAGACTAAAAGCTATGCGTGTACCGTATGGCTTGAGTACAACTCTTTTATGCTTGAATGCGTGTGTTACACTTATGGAAAACAGATGCAATATGGTAGAAACAGTACTGGATATAAAATCAGGAAGAACTGAGTTCATATCTTTTATTCACTATCTATGAGCTATGTGACCTTTAACAAATTATTTAATCTCTCAGCTGGTTTATTTTTTAATAAATTATGAAAAAAACACCATCTCCCTCAACAAGTATTTATGAAAATTAATGAAATAATCTATACAAAGTCTGTAGCAAATTGCCTGCTGCTTAGTAGGTAGTCAGTTATTATCTGTTGGATCTTAGTCTAGAAGGAAATGAAGTTTGAGAAATATCTAGTATTTCCCTAAAAGTACCTGTTTAACTGAAGCACTCAACTTTAGCCAACATAAGTAATAAAATGGAAGTATCTAGGATGGGAGAGACATCCAATCAAAACAGAGAATCCTCTACAACTTTTGTCAGAAATCGTCAAATGACATCTGAATTTATGATTCCCTCATGGTGACACCTCTGCTACTGTCCTTTGCCTAGTTAAAAACACTACTCCCTCTCCCAGTTAAGTAGGCATATGATTCACGTTTGCCCAATTGTAGACTTTTCCCAAGATTTTTGAAATGAAGCTAAATGACAGGGCTCATTTTCTTTTCCAATTGCTGAACTGGAAAGATGGAAGCCTCTAGGTAAACAAAATATTTTCTTGTACTTGAACATGTGTTACATTGGGATATACATGGTGCTTTAGTGGTCTTGGAGATTTAATGAGTAAAATGGATAAAGTTTCAGCAATGTCTATGTTACAGCAGTTGATGTGGTAGAACAGACCATCATCAGAGGTGGTCATAAAGTGCTCCGAGACAAAGATGGAGGGAAGGAGGATGATAAGTGGCCTAAGAAGAATTGATGAGATGACCAAGGACAGACCTGGCACCCACAGTCCAGAATCATATCTGTATTCTCAGCCCAAGGCCCCTGAGCAAGCTTGTTTGGCAAACCAGCCAATGCGTTCACACCAAGAGTTGGTCCTTGAGGGTCCCTGAGGGACTGCCTTGGATATTATCATTATTATTATTGCTGTTGTTGTTATTATTCCAGAACATAGTAAGAAGCAGAGGTGCTCAGTAAAAGATTTGCACATAACAAAGCTGGTGCTCCAGCCACTTTACTGGGAGAGAGAATGAGAAAAGCAAGTGGACAGTGGCCTGAACAGGTGGGCGATGGACAGTAGCTCCCTGGGAGCTCACTTTCAAAAGAAAGAAATAAAGGTAGATAAGTTGGTTCCTTGGCCTCAGGGCTGCCTCAGGATTCATCCATGGCAGTGAAATGGGTTCCTGGAACCAAGCCAGGGTCTCCTTTGGTGCCTGGGCCCCATCCTGGCCTAAAAAATCTGCATTTTAAAAATCTATGCTGGTAAATCTCAGACACATTGAAGTTTGGGAACTCTTGTTCCATAGTTTCAGACAACAGAAATGACCTGCAAGATAACTGGCCAGATATGTATTGAATCTCTTCTAGTGCCTTCAGAAAGGAGCAAAGTTGGCATTCTCACTAAAACCCCACTCAGAGATTGGCTATCAAAAGCATTTTCCTGGGCATTGTGTCCTCTGGAGAAGCAAAGACTATCTAGAAGATCTGACTTCTTGCTTTCTGTAAAATAAAGGAAAAAAATTCTTTCTTTTTGTTCTTCATTCTGATCCAACAGCAGAAAACGTTTAATTCTCCCATTCTTACCACTTCGGCTACATGGAAACTGAGTGTCACAGCTGCATCTGGTTAGCCTGGCCCCTGGTCATTTATTTATACCTAGGAGGCATTGATATATACTGTTCAACAGCTGGCCTCGGGTTATATCCACACTTACTCCCAGCAATCAAAAGCCTACATGTTCAGCATCTTTATAATCTCCTCTGTTTCCACTGAGACAGGTATGACACTCTTTTCTCTACCTGCCATTTAGTAATAGTAGTCAGGCTGAGTGACAAATGCTCTAGTCCCTAACCCTTCCTACTTTGACAAGCTTTTCATAATAGCTCCCCCTTGCTTCACACCTTTGCTAAAAGGTGACTGCGTGTTGACATATCACATTCTTTTTGGGCATCTCCCTAGCAGCTGTCAGGATGAGCTTGTATTTTCTGCTTGTTTCACACATTCTGTCATAAAGCCCAGGAGAGTCTTTGCTTTCTGATGTAATGCAATCCCCACACTTGGAGTTTTCCTATTTCTTTCAGACACTGTAATCCTGGTTACTAACAATTCTGCTACACTATTCTAATTCAGGATTAACTTGGAAACATCCAATGACTCCTTTATTGTTTAAAGAGATGCACTATAAAGTCAGAATCAACCACGCGAATATTTCGTGTTCTTCATTGTCTTTGAACTGATGCTAACCAATTCTTCATGATTCATTTTATGTGAGCAGTACATGTTCATAAGACAGTGGACAACCAGACTCATGTTGATGAGGATTTCCTACCAAGATGCAACTAAAGAATTTGAATAATTTATAAGAGAGGTGAATGAATGTGTATTTTTCTTAGTGTCAGAAGAGGACTGAAATGACACTCTATAGCAAACAGAGAGTTACAAACAAGCCTCTAAATATTAATCTAGAATTTGACTAACATATGTTAAGGGTTAAAACTACATTACTTATAAAATAAGAATCTGTGGTCATTATTTGAATTAAAATTATTGATGTGGAAAGGAGAAATAGTGAGAAGAAGTAAAGAGAAGAACAAGAAAAAATAAAAAGGAAGAGAAAGGAAGGAAATATCAGCGTGTCATTGATAGAACAGTAACTTTTGGAAGACATGGACAAAGGTTTGAATCCTGGCTGGCCTGCCTACCACTTGTGTGACACTGAGTACATCAATAGCATTTCTGACCGTGTGACCCACAAAACTCTAACATCACAAACGCATAGGTGATAACTCCTATTGGACCAAAGTTGTTGGTGACAGAAAATAGAAACAGAAAAGACTCTAGCTAAATTAAACAGGAGGATAATTTATTGATGAGGTATCAGGGAACTCCCAGAAGACTTAAGAAGGTGGGGGTAGGAGAAGGCAGGAACAGAAAGAAGCCATGTGCAATCACTGTCCTACTGCACTGTTTCTGATGGAGCAGTGGATGAAATGCTATTGTAGATTCTCTGCCACAGACACTGCAAACAGTCGTTGCACCTTTCAGTAACTCCCTCAAGATTTAGCTTGTAGGCATGTGGACAAACCTAGGTATCGTGGCTATGCCTTAAAGCAACTTTCTGCTTCTAAGGAACCAAGAACAGATCTATTTGATACCCCATTTCCCAGGCTTTGATAAAAAGAGGCCAACCCTGCCTCCCTCCTATCTCTGGAATCCCCTAATCTAAGAAGAGGATACAGATGCTGAAGGACTGTGATCACAAATTTCTATTACAGCATATCACAGATTATTAAAAAGGAAGTCATAGTAAAAGAAATACTTTGGTAAAAGTACCTTACACTTAGCATGCATTCAATGAACATCATTTGCAAGGTTCTTTTTTCCTGGTATCCCATTCACATTTTCACATGTAGAATGAGGATTGCTATTTTCTTGTTAACTATGAGAAAATTGAGGTAAATACGGAGTTTTTGACCTAGGACCTAGGTGACATGGTAAATTGATGACAGACCTAAGAAGGGACTCCAGTTTCTTAGAAGTGCTTAGACTTGCTATTCCAGGAAGAGAGAAAGAAAAACAAACAAATGAAACAAAACAAAGAAAACTTTTATGTGTTTCTCCTATTCAAGGATGGTAGAGAAGAAATGTCCTTTTTTCCTATTTGATTTGAATTCAGATTGAATTCTTTAGTTTTAGTTTTTGTTCCCCAATGCTTCAGACTTGTTGTAATGAATAGTAGAGCAGGACAGCAGTGGGGGGGGGGGTTAATATTCAGACATGATGTCACTGACAGCTGAGTAAGTCACAGTGTCAGTTCATAGGTATACTTGTAAAATCCCCAAATTCCATCTGTTCCTCGATTCCCTTAGGTGTTCAGAATTCGTTGATAAAGCTCACCTCAACCTACCATTGTTAAAGAATACTTTATTCTTTCTAGCATTTAAAATATCCAAGTAGCTTAACGACAAAGTGTGGAAGTAAGAAGGAAAAGGAGGAATTACTTATTTAACAGTACTTTACCCCCCCAGGGCTTTATTGTATAACCATATATAAATATAAGTGCATTTTAGTGTATCGTTACCCTAAGCAAATATATTAAATTAATGTGTCCATTTCGATCAACCCCAGGAACAATGTATTCAAAAAGTAATCCACGTATTAAAACACAGCCCATCTCTGATGGAAACTAAAATGTATCATCCTATTTTTTTCATGGTAATAAGCACTGAGAACTGGTCAGCACGTCTTTGCTTGGCATCTCTTAACTTCCACCCTGTGCTATAAGGTACCTCCCTGTGTCCTAGATGCCTCTCTAGATCTTTGTGTTCCCTGCCAGGCCCTGATGCTGCTCTACCACGTCCTGCAAGGGACTGTTGCCGATGTCCCCAAGCTGTTATGTGTCCCAGGTGACCAATGTCCCAAGGGATACTATATTTGCTAGATGCCATCATTCCTCACGGTCCATCGCAGACACTGCCATTCAGCTGCTCAAATGCCAAAAACATATTGGGAAGGAAGCTCTACTTTTGTTAGTAATATTTTTCTCTAAGGATCTCAGAAGTATGTTCCTTGTGCCCCATTAATTTTTAAATTCTAGCTAAGCATGTATTCCATTTTTTATGAATAAATGCATTTGGAGACCTCAACTCAATTTCATCTACAATAGTGTTCCAAATTGTTCCCTTTCCTTTAATTTCTATTACCTCCACACCTACTAAACATACTGTTAATAATAAAACCTTCCTGTTGTCACTTTCCTGATTGAATCCTTTATTCCTTATGCGAATAAACTTGTAGAAGGCCACTGGAATTCCAGTGACGAACATGGCTTACAATCAAGCCAGAACCCTGTTATATCCCATATCTAGTGGTCCAATAAATTCACACCTAATGGGCATTTCTCATCATAAGAATGCTTAAGATTTGTTGTTTCTTTGGTTGTTTGCTTTTCGTGACTTTCTAGTGCAAGTATGTATCAAGAAGCAGTTGCTGCTTCATTTGGAACAGGCCCTTATGGCAGTGTTGTCCAACACTACTTTCTGTAATAATGATGTAAATGTTGAATACCTCTGCGGTTCAAAACAGTGGCCACTAGCCACATGTGACCATTGAGCGAGCATGTGATATATGCAGAGTATTACTGAGGAACTCACATTTTAATTCTGTTTAATTATAACTACGTTAAGTAACTTAAATAACGTAATACATGTGTGTAGTGGCTACCACATTGGACAATACAGCTGAGGAAAAGATTAACAGCAGAAAATTCTCATTCTCAGTTCCATTAGATGTGACTTTAAATTTTAACATTGTATACCTTTTGAAGCAACACTAAGAATAAAGCAAACAAACTTTAATAGGTAAGACCCTAACAATATTAAATCACAAATCAAATCAGGAAAGAAAAGAAATAGTAAAGAATAAGATTTCCAAAAAGACTATCAACAACCCATAATTCAAACTATACATCATCAATAAAACTAAAGAAGTGACAATTTGGGTTTAATGTCATTGTGCAAAGCATAAAACAATTAAGAGAAACTGTTTCAAGAAGTAAAATAATTTGGTCTCAAAGTGTAATGGGTAGAAGTAATTGCCTTGGCTGGAAGGCATCTATCTAATTTCCTGATTTTAATGCCTTAAATACAAGGCATACAAGCACTAAAGCCAATTTTAAATAAACTCACATTTTTTTTTCTTCCTTTGGATATCAAACACATTTAGAATGGAGAATGAAAAAGAAAGTGATAAACAAAGGTAACATAGACCACCATGTGACGTGAAGAGAAAGTTGAAGTATAATTGGGAAGTACATAAACTCATACAGGGAGAAATTATGTACCCCCATCCATAGAATTTTCAATTATTCCACAATAAATCTGGTTTAAAGTGCTATATGGGAAAGGGTTTAGCTATGAGAATAAAGAATGGGGCAGATCAACCAAGGCAGGTGGCTTTGTTTGCTCTGCCATTGTCCTTGTTAACTCTGTCGCATTGCTTTTGAACCCCAAGGAAAGTGAGAGGACGTAAAGGTTGGGGAAAAGCGCTATTCACAGCTGCGTGCACTGTTCTTCAGAGGGTCACTGATGATGGGGAGCTCGGTTCTTGGAATTCAAAATGGGAAGGAAGCAGAATATTATAATCCTTGAAGAATAATGATTGCCAACCCTTAATTTTGTAGCTAGACACCCTGCTTAATATATTAATATCTATCCATAAATATTATATTTTAATTTTTAATTGAATGAAAATTTAAGATAAGAGTCACACAGTGTACAAAATATTAGCCATCATGATATAGTGAAAATAGTTGCTTCAGAGCCAAACAGTCCTGGGTTTTAATACCAGCTCAATAATTATTTGTTGGAAATTTCTGAGAAATTTACTTAAACTGTTAGAATCTCAGTTTACTCTTCTATAAAATAGGGCCAAATACCTCCCCTAAAGGCTTATTGTGGATGTTAAAAGATAAAATATCAAAAGCACATTGCTGGCCCATAATAGGCCCTGAACCAAGGTTAATTTTATTTTTCCACTCCCTGTTCTCTGTCCACTAGGCACAAGCCCTAAGGAGGTCACATTATTTTTGACAAATGTATACATAATGTATGCATAATTTGTTTTCCTAGCCAGAGCTGTTGCCCTAAAGTCTTGCCCCCTTGCCTACCCTGGTGAATCAAGCTACAACAACTTGAAGGAAAGCTGAAGTTCCCATTTATCAATTTCTTCTTAAGCTGGGAAGCTGGGACCAGTCCTGAGCAGCCAGCCCAGCTAGCTTTCCCCTGGCTCCTTTAACTTAGTGGAGCCAAGACTGAAAAGCAAAGCAAGGAATTGACAGCCCCAGAAAGCAGTTACTCAAGTCTTCCCAAGCCCTAGGTACTCAAAGACCACCTCTTCATGCTTTTATTAATACCCTCAGTGCTCCCACGATGCGTCCCCATTCCATTCCTAGAGTGGAACCTACCTCTGTCTCCCCAAAGAAAGAAAAACAATACATGCCTCACTCTCTGCCAAAGGTTCTATGTCACAGCACCCCCTGGTTTTCTGGTGTCTTCCCCTCTGCTATATGTGCTGTTGCACAAATCCCTGGGTGCCTTTGTAATCATGATGATAGTGACGGCTATGCTACAATCAGCATCTATCGTGAGTGATTTCGGGGCACTGGTGGGGGTGATTTAGATGCACCGATTCTCTAATACATGAAGTGTTAGCTTCATGTCCATTTTATATGGAGTAAAGCTGAGCCCTACAGTTTAATTTGCACTTTCGTATAGTTAGTAAAGGACAGAGCTGCAGCTCACATCTCAATCTTAAATCCACATCTAGGTTCTTATTGCATTGTCATTTCTAGTCTTTTCCACCAGAATTCTGGCTTCTGAAAAACAGATTCCCTAATTGATTGGAGTTGGAGCTAACATTGAAGAATAAATGGCATCCTCAGAAAAGATAAGGAGACATTATGGGACAGTGGACAGAATTACAAAGTAGAAATAATTTAAAAGCTTGTCACTGTCAATGCAATCTTGAAAATGTCTCTCTTTTTTTATTTCTGAGCCACCCTACTCTCATCTATAAATGTAGTTGATAACCTCTGTTCTACTTATCACAGAAGTGTGTTGGAAGGATCTAATAAGATGTTTTATGTTAAAACTCTCTAAAAAACTGTGCAGACTTACATAATTTGGTGTCATTATTAAAATTAGATATTATTAAATTTTAATAATCCCCTGCAGTGAGACCCTCTACCTTCATCTACAGATCATATTGAATAGAAATGCACCTTTCTTCTTGTTTCATTTTCATTCATAAGAAATCTGTTTTGACCATAAAGCTAGAGGCCATTATAAAAAGATCATGATCTTTGCGGGTTGTCAGACTTAGATTTGTGCGCCAGCTCTTACAGTTACTTATACTTCACTGCTGCAGTTATTTACATAATCTGTGTCTCATTTCTCTCATTTCTATAATGACACTAACCTGGTTCCCTCTTTCATAGAATTTCCTGCAAGAATTAATGAGATAGCCGGCAAACACCTAATCCTGTGCTTTGTATACAATAAGGATCAATGTCTGCTGTACCTGACTTAGGTAACCTGGGAACGCTGTGTGCTAAACAGGAGGACAGCTTCCTTGGCGTTATAAATCACCTTCCATTTTTTAGACACATGATTTAAAGAATCATTTGGAAACCTGTGCAAGGACAGTTGCACCAGGTAATGGGTGGGGATTTCATTAAAAACACAGATGCCCAGGCCCCATAGAGGGATTCTGATACTCTAAATCAGGGGAAAGGCTCAGGAATATGCATTTTAAACAGGCAATTCGTATAGGAAAATAAGCTTCAGTACCATGTTCTTCAATGATAAGACTGGTAATCCTTTGACACTGATGTTTGCAGTTCTTACTATGTCTTATGCTGATCACATTTTAGAGAATAACAAATCAGTGTGTCACTCCATGGCTTATAATTCAATGGAAGAATATTTCAAGCCTATCATGCAAATATTAGGTTTTGAGAATCAGTGGGAGTCAACAAAATTTAGTTTTACCTCATGGTTCCTTGAGGTCTTGAAGGCCAATTTCGGATGTAATCCTCTTTTCACCTCTCTGGTACTATTAGGAAAACGAAATTCCTTGAGCAGATTCTTGTTACTTCTACCACCAACTCCTCACTTTTACATGCATGATGACTTATCAGGGACAGTGCAGGTTACTATGGAGACCATGACTCTTTTTTTAGTTGATTGACAGTTTGCACTTATGTAGCTCCTTTGCCGTTATGAGTTATAGTAGTGAAAAATAGCGTGAAACAGTGATAAGTCTTTCCAAATCTTGAAATTAAATGTGTCTCAAGTTGACATACTTAGCAGATGAAGGCAAGGAAAGATTCACTTCAATTTCTCCTTCCTTTTTTTCCCTACTTGCTCACCTTGTCTTCCCTTTTTCTTTGCAAAATAATAGGACTTAATCAAAGACATGGGTTTGATCTCTTGTTGAACTATTTTCCATGGTGGGCTCCTGACTGCCTTCACATCCTTGAGAATCTAAAAAATTATTATGGCATGAGCATTTGCAGTATGAGCTTGGGTTAACCAAAATCTTTGTAACTCAACAGAAAAACTCCCTCACTCTCACCCCACTGCTCATATTCTCAGGAAGTTGGTAGGATGACAAAGAAGCGTGGGTATATTAATTTGCTAGGGCAGCCATAACAAATTACTCTAAATCGGTGGCTTAAAACAACAAAAATTTATTCTCTCACAGCTCTGGAAGCCAGAAGTTCAAAATCTACATGTCAACAAGGGTGATTCTTTCTGGGGACTCTAAGAGGGAGTCCATTCTATACCTCTCTGCTAGTTTCTGGTGGCTACTGGCAATCTTTAGTGTCACTTGGCTTATAGACACTGTCTCTGCTTCAGCTGTCACATCAACTCATATGTTTTGCTTCCTGCTCTTCTCCAATAAGGATATTTGTCATTGGAGTTAAGGCTCATGTGAATCAAGTATGATCCCATCTGGAGAATCTTAACCTAATTACATCTGCAAGGACTCTTTTTTTCAAATAAGGCCACATTCACTGGTTATAAGTGGATATACATTTTTGGGGTTCTACCGTTTGACTCAATACAGTGAGTCATCTGGGATTTCCTAAGATACAGGGCTTAGGAGGATGTGTGACATTGATGGGGGTTGGGACAGGTAGAGGAAGGACTGGTAGAAAAAATAAAGTGGGATTAGGACAGGGAAGTGACTGAGAACCCAAAGAATAAGAAGCACAAGGAGTATCAGAATAATGAACAGCAGGTCTAGAAAACTTCTTGACTTAATCCTTCACTTAATCCTCACGCTCATTTTTACCATAGGCTAAATCCATTCCTGATTCGTATAATTAGCCATCTGTAAACACACACATTAACACTTTCCTTTTTCTCCCTTGTCATTGAGATATATTAATAAAACCACCTTTTTAAAAAAGGAATTAGAAGTAAATAGACAATCAAACCTCTCTTTCTGTTCTTTTAGGAATCCAATGAGATAACATAATAAATCATCTCAAGGTATATGTGTAAGTTGTTAGAGGATCACCTTGGCTTCTAATATTAAGTCTCATGTCAGGTCATGTTTCAGACTATATATACGTGTGTGTGTGTGTGTGTGTGTGTGTGTGTGTGTGTGTGTGTAAAATGACTTTGGACTTTAGTAAATGAAATAAGTGGAATGAGAGCATGTAACCAAAAAATAGTGCAGAATTTTTCAGGGAAGCTAGACACTCTACCTGAATCTGGGGACTTGGATGTGCTATTTTTTATCTTTCTACCCCCTTAAATATAAAATGAAAAACACATTGAACTAGATTTATTGGTTTTATTTTTTAAAAGAAGTGACCCCTCTTTTAAAAGTAAGGAAAAGAATAGCAAATAATGGACCATTCATTCATGGAAAAACATGGAAAAATAACTCTCCATTCATAGTTATTTCATGATTTATAAGAAACTGTTCATATGCTTTATTTTTATCTATTCATTTAATCCTCATCAAAAGTCCATTTAACAGATATGAAAACTGGAATATAGGGAGGTTAAGTGAGTGGCACTGCTGGTAAATACAGAGTGGGATTTGGACACGAAATTTGACTTTAGAGTCTTTTTTTTTTGATAATACACTCTATTTAATCTCATATCTCAAGTAGTATCGTATCCACATCAATATAAAATTATTGAGATATTTTGTATTTTTTTCCTACTAAACCTTTGCAATCTGATGTGTATTTGACAAAGCACATCTCAAGTGTTCAACAGTCATACATACCTCATGTCTACAGTATTGGGCAGTGCAGGCTTAGAAAACTAGCACGTCCAGGTATTCAATATTTGCTGAATAAATATGTGTGGAAAGGATTTGGTTGGGACCCAGGGTTTTCTATCTTTGTGTCAATTGCTCCAAACCCTTTGTTTTCAAATCAAGGAACTTTAGAATTAGAACTTTAAGCATTATTCCCTCTCTCCCTCCCAATAGAGATGAGAAAACTTTGATCCAGAAAGGGGCAATGTTCTTGTTCTAGGTTACAATAGGCCTGGAACTCACATTCTCCTATTCTAAAATGCGTACTGTTTCAAATACTCATGCTGATCTGGAGATTAAAAAACCATCCTCTTTGATATATACTGCATGATTTTATTTCTGAGTACAAATGATTGTGTGCAATACTTCTTGAAATAATTAGGCATAATTTTCAGAGTTTGGCATCAAACAAGTGATCAAATTTTAGTTGCCATTGTTATGAGATGTCTTCATTTGTACCTTGTTTAATTAAATCATTTAACATAGATCACTCTGAAAACTTAAGAACTTTAGCTAAAAGCTTTAAAAACAAAACTATTCATTTTCTTTCTAGGATTTTCAAATGTCACCCACACACTTACAGACCATGTGGCCACCTTATTCACATTCCTTCTTCTCTTTTTTTTTTTATTTTTATTTTTTATTATTCCAGGGTATTGTGAGGGTATAAACATTATAGTTATACTTCATGTCTTTGCCTCACCCACGTGCAGGTTAAAGTCATGCCCTTCCCTCTCTTTAGTGCTTCCCGTGTCCTTTAGTTGCAGATTTGCCCCATCCCCCTAATCCCTAGAGAGTATTTCTGCCATGTGGTCAACCTAGTGTTGATCAGTTAGTACCAATCTGATGGCCAGTACAAATGGATCCCGTTCTTCTGCTCTTGTGGTGCCTCACTTTGGATAATGGGATTAAGTTTAATCCAGGAAAGTATAAGAGGTGCTAGATCACTGTCGTTTCTTATAATTGAGTAATATTCCATTGTAAACGTATACCAAATTTTAATAATCCACTCATGGATTGATGGGCACTTGGGTTGTTTCCACATTCTTGCAATAGTGAATTGTGCTGCCATAAACATTCGGGTGCAAATGTCTTTATCGTAGAATGTTCTGTGCTCTTTTGGGTAGATGCCTAATAGTGCTATTGACTTTAGAGTCTTTGAATCTAATCCATTTGCTAGGGTTCTTCACATACTGTATCATATTTGCTTCAGACATTTTTTCTTTTAAAAAATAAATTTGAAGTTTCTCTTTTCATTCCCTAGAGGAAAGTAACACCGGGTATGTGGTATATACACAGTGTTTTTATACATTTTGTACAGATAATCTAAAAATATAAATGATATCTTTATTTTATTTCTTTAAATTTACATAACTGGTATAATTTCAAGGATCATTCTGCTAACATCATTGTTTTGCAGATTCAGCCTTGTTAGCACATGCAGATGTAATATGTTCAATTTAACTGCTATATGTTCAATTTAATCTATCAAAATTCATTCATTATTCCTTTACTGATAGACATTTGGGATTTCTTATTATGAATGATATTTAATGAACATTTTTTAATACATCTGCTTGGGCACATGTACAAGTGATTTTCCTAGAAGTAGAATTGTAGGGTCAAAGTATATGTACATTTTCATCTTTATTAAATATCTCCAAACTATTTCCCAAATGTCGGTAGACATTTATTCTGCCAAAATCAATGTATAAATTTCTTTGTTTATATCTCCACCAATATTTGATATTACCAGACTTTTAAAATTTTTTTATTTTTGAATTTCCCTAATTATTGGTGACATCAAATATCTTTTCATGAGTTTTTTGGCTACCTTTATTTTTAATTCTATGAATTGTCCATCAATACTCTTTCTTTGTTTTTGTTTTAAATTGTCTTTTCCTAAATTATTTGTAAGCGTATTTTACATATTGTGGACACTAATACCTTGTTGGTTTTCTGTGTTACAAATATATTCTAACACTCTATATTTTGGCTTTTAACCTTGTTTATTGTCTCATTGTTAATAATGGTTTTATTTTTGTTATGATCAAATTTTTTAAGACTTTTCTTCATGCTTTCTGGTTTTTTTGTCTTATTTAGGCAATTCCACTGTGCCTCCAGATCCCTAACATATTCTTCTTCATCTCTGAGTTTTGTTTTTCACATTTAGGCACATAAACTTTTGGAAGTTTAGTTTTTGTATAGTGTGTGATAAGGAGATTTAAGGCCAAATGTACAAACAGTGCTAATTATTGGGTAATCTAAGTCTCTCAATAAAATTCTAAACCAGCTCCAATCTCCAAAAGTTCTCACATATGCTTCAGTCTGTTGCTGAACCCCCTATTCTGCCACCCTGATCTATTTACCTATCCCTGTGTCAATATCACACTGTATTAACTAGCATAGTTTTATAAATATTCTTGCTATGTGGTGGGTCCAGCCCTATGTTTATTTCCTTCTTCAGAATAACTCTGGATATTGTTTAAACATTATTCTTTCATATGAATTATTAAAATTATATTACTATATTTAATGAACAGTCCTCTTAAGGTTTTATTGCAATTAGAATTAAATGTATACACTTATTGAGAGATAACATCTATATATTTGCTGTTGATATATCCATCCATTACTTGAGGTTAACTCTCATTGAAATCAGGTCTTATTTCAGATAAATATAATACATTTGAAATGTGGGGCCAACCTTTTTGTTAAGTTTATCCCTGGATACATTATATTCATGTTATTATAGTGAATGGTATTTTTTTTAAATCACAAGTACTATTTTTATTACTCATGTTAAGAAATAAAATTAAATATTTATGTTGATATTCTATCCTGAAAATATGCTAAGCTCTATTATTAGCTCTATTAATTTGAATGCTTTTTATACTGAATTGTTTCAAGCCAAAAATAATATTATATGCATATAATGACATTTTTGTCTCTTTCAATCTTCACAATGTTTATTTCTCTTATACGTTTTATTTCTTTGCTTAGGACTTGCTTTACCGAATTAAATATCAGGAGCAGTGGTGATCATCCTTATCTTTTTTTGTGACTTTAATAGAATTCTAAAGTTTCACAGTTAGGTATGTTGTTTGCTATAGAATTTTTTTTTTCAGATTTTTTTCCAAATTAAGTACATTATTTAAAGCAATGTTTGATACTGCAACAGATATACTCTAAAATATCAGTACTTACAGTAAAGGTTTACTTGTTCACAGAAAGTATTATTGACAACAGATATAAGGCTATTTCTGCCTCACAGTTAGTTACCTGGAGACCTAAGTCAGGGGAGGATTTGTCACTTTTAATCTTTGGTTTCCAAGGTGACCTTGGGCAGTGATATCTAGCTAATGGCAAATAATAAGTGAAAGGATTTTAATGGCTAGACTTGGAAGTGGTGCACATTTGGCAGAACTTGGCCACATGGCCACCTGTAATTATAATGAAGTCTGGGGAAACCATCCACCTGTGTGCCCAGGAAGAAGAAAAAATGTGTTTGGCCGGGCACGGTGGCTCACACCTGTAATCCTAGCACTCTGGGAGGCCAAGGCGGGCGGATTGTTTGAGCTCAGGAGTTCGAGACCAGCCTGAGCAAGAGCGAGACCCCGTCTCTACTAAAAATAGAAAGAAATTAATCAGACAACTAAAAATATATAGAAAAAATTAGCCGCGCATGGTGGCGTATGCCTGTAGTCCCAGCTACCCGGGAGGCTGAGGCAAAAGGATCGCTCGAGCCCAGGAGTTTGAGGTTGCTGTGAGCTAGGATGATGCCACGGCACTCTAGCCAGGGCAACACAGTGAGACTCTGTCTCAAAAAAAAAAGAAAAATGTGTTTGGCAGGCACAATACACTCCTGGCCACCTTAGGGAAGTTCCTTTCTCTAACTATTTAAAGAATTATTATGAATTATTAGTTAATATGTTCAAATGCCTGTGTCTATATCTATTGGGGTCATAGTGTCTATTTTCTCCTTTAATTATAAAGAGGTGAATTCCACTGACAATTTTTTTTGATTTTGAGCCAATCTTAAAACACTTGTATGTGAAGTATTATTTCATCAACATATTGTTGGATTTGATTTGCTAATACTTTATATGAAATTTTTAAGTTTGTTTAGTGTAAATTTTTCTTTTCTTTGTTGTTGTTAGGCTAACCTCAGAAAATACATTGAGAAAGTGTCATTTTAGTCATCGAACAAATTTGTATGAAATAATAAAATCAAGATAAAACTTATTAGTTGCTTGTCTTTTCCTTCCTTCCTTCTTTCCTTCCTTCCTTTTTTCCTTCCACTCCTCCTTTCCCTCCCTCCCCTCCTTTCTTCCTTCCTTCCTTCCTTCTTTCTTTCTTTTTGAGACTGGGTCACCCTGGCTAGAGTGCAGTGGCATCATCATAGCTCACTGCAACCTCAAGCTTCTGGGCTCAAGCAATCCTCCTGCCTCGGCCTCACAAAGTGCTAGGATTATAGGTATGGGCCAGTGCACTTGGCCTGTTGCACACAATCTGTGTCTCACGAGGGGATATTTTACTATCGTTATTACTGGTTGAATTTACTGCTATTGATTTATACAAGTTTCTTATATCTTCACACTTTAATGTTGGTTAAATTTTGTTTTCTATTTAATTAGTTTCTGTTTTTATATTTTCTCCCTTCAGCCTCCTTTGAATTACTTTTTCATAACTATATTTTTTGAGGTGAAAGCTTTACTCATCTTTGAAAAATTCTTAACTTCAAATAAATATTTTAAAGACTATAAATTTCCCTATATGTGCTGCTTTTGGTTTATGCTATTTTCTTCTTAAATGAAACTTTTTAATCTGTGTCTTAAATTTCAGACTTTTCATTGTGATTTTATGTTTAATCTACATAGTTTGTAAAATGCGTTTTATTTTGCATTTATATGGTATTTATTTTTCACTAGATCAAAAACACTGCCTCTAATATATTTTCTTTGTAATCAGAGAAAATTTGCTGTGGAATACCATACTTTGGTAGTTAGTTAAGATTTTCATTACAACATTCATAAATGTTTTTATATGTCATATTCGTTTTTTTTTAATTCAATATATTATGGGGGTACAAACATTTTGGTTACATGAAATGCATTTGCCTTGCTCAAGCCAGGGCCACAAGTGTATCCTTCCTCCATACAGTGCACCCCATCTCCATTAGCTGTGATTTAAAAAGATGTTTTTATTTTTCACCTCAAGTTCCATTTTGTCTGATATTAATTTTATGATAGTAGCTATCAATATTATTATTATTTCAGCATCCGTGTGGCATGTCTTTCTATGTGGACTTGTTCTGGATATAATTCCTATGAGTACACATTGATAGATTTTGTGTTCTTTAATCCAAAATAATAAATATTTGTCTTTAAAGTGTGTTAATACATTAACAATAGCTCTGATAAAGAATATGTTGTTAGAATTTTTTCTGTAGTTTGTTTTCTGTTTTTCAAATCTTTTCTTTGCTTGTTTTCTTTTTCTCATTTTCTGCCTTCAGCTGTATTAGTAAAGTTTGTGTACTTGCCCTATCTCCTTTTATTCATCAGTTATTTAGAAAATTCTTTTTCTATTTTTATTAATGGTTACCCTCAACATTTTAATAAACATAGTTAACTATAAATATTAATAATTGCAAACTTTTCCTTAAATAGACTTTCTGTCTATTTTACTCTCTCTTCTCCTCTGGTATTTCCATAATGCATATATTGTTTCTCTTGATTGTATCCTGTAGGCCAGTAGGCTTTCTTTACTCTTTTTCATTCTTTTTTCTTTCTTTTTGCTCCTTTGCTTGAATAATTTTAAATGACCTGTCTTTTGAGTTTACTGATTCTTTCTTCTGCTTGATAAAGTCTGCTGTTGAAGCTCTCAAATGAATTTTTCAGTCCAGTCATTGTACTTTTGATCTGTGGGATTTTAAAAATTAATTTCTATTTCTTTGCTGAGCTTTTATTTTGTTCATATATTGTTTTCCTAATATCATTTAGTTTTCTATCTGTGTATTCTTAGAGTTCATCAAACTTCTTTAAGAGCCTTCTTCTGAATTCCTTACCAGTCAATTTGGTAATCTCCATTTCTTTAGTGTCTATTATTGGAGTGTTCTTAGTTTCCTTTGGTCGTTTCTTATTTCTCTGATTTTTCATGATCCTGTATCCTTGCATTGGTGTCTGTGCATTTGAGGAAGTGACCACTTCTTCTGGCCATTACAGATTTACTTCAGCAGGAATAGACCTTCACCACTTAGTTCAGCCTGGGGTTTTGGATGAGCCAATGGGTAGGCTGGGAATTAGAAACTGATACCCCAAAATATGGCACTTCGACATGCTGAACTGAAGAAGCCTCAAGATCTCTGATCTTTGCCCCTTCCCTTCTCTCAATTCTTATCTCTCCCAAAGCACAAGATGAAGTTGTTTTCTGAAGTTCCTTTATCTGCCTGAAGTTCAGATAAGCCAAAGAAGAAAACGATTACTTCTGATCCCTTTCCCGAGTTTTCATTAACTGAATTCATATTGCAGGAAGAAAGACTGTAGTCTGTCAACAAGCCTGTACAGTCTTTTTATTACAAGCCATTGTCATATCTACGGACCCAACAGACTTTGTCTGAGGCCATTGTATGTTCTCGAATCCCACTGAATGCCCCTAAAAATCATTTACTACCCCCTCTTAAGTCATCCCCATTTCCCCATCTCCCTTTAACCTAAGAAGAAGGGTATATAACCATCTGTACCCCATTGCGTGGTAGGGTTATAACTCTGATTTTTCCCCTGTGCACACTAACATATTTGTATGCAATTTCTCCTATCAATCTGACTTTTGTCAGTTGATTTTTCAGTGAAACTTCTGAGGGTGAAGGGGAAGTTTTCCCTTCACCTCTACCGTAGGATCCCCAGGTAGGCAGGGCTTGGTTTCAGGTTCTCTAGTTTGACAGGATGGCTGTCTATGCTATGACGCCAAGGGCAGCTGTTGGCTTGATTCTACAGTCAGGTGAGATCACTGGCTGGGCTCTGTGGTCAGCCAGGGTCACTGGCCAGGCTCCTCAATCACTTCTGGTAGGGGGCTAAGTCTCAGGCTGTGTTCCATGAGCAAGTGGTGCTGCCTAATTGAACTCTGCGGTTGGGAAGAGCTAAAGATTGGGCTCTGTAGTCATCCTTAGTCTTATGGGGTCTCAGGCTATACTCCCCAGTCAGATGGTGCTGATGGCTCGACTCCATGTTCAAGCAATACTACAGAGTGTCCTCTCCAATTAGATGGCACCTCAGGCTGTGCCCCATAGTTAGGTGGGACTGCAGGCTAGAATCTGTCATTGGGCAAGGCCATGGACTGTGCCCTGAGGTTGGGCAGGATTACTCGCTGAGTTTATTTCTTACTTAGGCAGGGCTGTCAGCCTTACTTTATGGTCACTCCATTTGGACTTTGCATTTCTTTGGGACTAAGCCTTTTGCCCTGAGTGATCATGGAGTGAAGCTGGCAGCCCTGTCTCATTAAGGTTTTCCTCTTTGCCCAGATGGGGACTTAGGCTGGGCTCTGAGACTAGAGAGAGAGCTATTTGGGCTTCCAGGTCAGACATAACCAGAGACTATGATGTGCAGAAATGCAAGATCACAGTCTGCCTACCTGCTTGGGTAGAGTCTTAAACTTGGCTGCAAGCCTGGGTGGAGTGACTAGGGACTCAAGCCAGGTAGAACTGCCAATCATGCTTCTGGGGGAAACCAGTTTGGCTCTGTGGTTGGGGAATGCGATTGGCTGGTCTCTCTGGTTGGGTGCCACTGCTAGGAGGAATATAGTGCAACTGTCAAGATCTGTGCACTAGCCACTGTAAACACCACCCTTCTTTTTTGTTTCTAGTTTACCCCAAGTGGGCTAGCCTTGCTGATTCCTCAGTGTTTTTCATAAAGCAAGACAAAAGCGGGCCTCCTTGGGAGCACCTCTAATTGCTAGGGAAGCTGGATATTCACCTTGGGCTCTCTTTTTCCCCCTAATAAAACTACAGGCCCAGGGGAAACTCTGATTGTGGCACTGTATCAGCTTGGGAGAGGGGCCCCACGGTCAGAGTAAAACTGTTTACTTACCCATCTAATGTGGCTTTTCTTACTTTTTGATGTCCAGGAGGGTGTTTCAGCTTCACCCCTGGGTTCTGGGCTATTCACAAAGGTGTATCTGTCTGCCAACATTGCTAGTTTTACTTTCTATGAAGGAGACTAAAGCCAGGATCTCCTATTTTGTCATCTTGCTGATGTCCAGATAAGTAACTTAAGATCATGACCATAATATCATCCAGACTACAATGGTCCAAAATCTTTTCTTTAAATTAAATATGGTTTTGAAACTCAACATTTTGTATATCTGCAAGCAAAATTGCTTTGGTTGAACTAAAGGCTGGAGACACTGAATACATCTCAAGCAACCCTAAGGCTGCTCCTGAAGCACCTTTAGAAAACCCTAAAGTATCCTACAAGGCAATGGCAAAAATCAATCACTGATCTATCGACTCATTCATCAATTATGTCATTGATCCTAATAAATTGCTCTTTAGTGTTTCTTGTTTACTAGTTCCTAAAATAAATAATCCAATTAAGGATTCATTTAGCTTCAACATTTTTATTATTATATAATTATTGTCAACTCATTTTTAAAACTTTGCCTTATTGGCTATTTAGAAATGCTCTATCTTTGTCATTCATACCTTAAAATGAATTTAACTCAATGTATTCTCCTTTTAGTGAAAGTTGCACACTAAACATTTCCACTTTTAGGGATGGTTTCAAAGAACCTTTTTCTTGTACTTGAAAACTAAGGCAATGTTACTGAGCAAATGGGCTTGCTGCCCAATGTACATAGAAACAAATGCTATGGCAATGGCTTTTGAAAAAGAAAGGCTTTATTGAAAGGCTGATTAGCAAGGAGACAGGAGGCATGGCTCAAATCTACCTCCCCAGTTTGGGGTCTGGGTAAGTTTTAAGGGGCTGGAGGGCAAGGGAAAGTATTAGGATGTTGGCTTACTGGGGTCTGATTGAAGGGCTTTAAATTTGACCATTTATGGTAAGGTATATTGAAGCAGATTTTAGCACCATATTTTCCTGGCCAATGGACCGCTTGCTTCTGAATGGTTTCCAGTGTTCAGGTTCTGGTCATGTCTTAGTCTTCTTGGTCTACAGGGAGGAAATGTTGATTCTGTGTGTTGTTAGTGGCCAGAGCTCTTTCTATTACACATGTCCAGGCTACATGATTGTAATTTTGGCTCTGTTATACCTACAAGATAACTTGACCTTCTGATTTCAAGAGTGGGGCCAATTTGAGCTGGTCCTGCAGTTACAGAATTAACAAATGCTAAGAATTGTGAAAAGGGGGATGGGAGAAGAGCTTGATGTTTCTGAAATCATGCACCCTAATCTATCTGCATGTATTTTCAATCCATTCAACACAAGTAATTTGTTGGCCCCATTGTTTGGAGAAAGGGATAAAAAATTTTTTGGAATAATGTAAAAACTACAGACAGGCTATATATCTAGGGCTGTTTTCCATGGATCCCTAAGGCTCTACTACCATGTTCCAAGAATTTCTTGAACTTCTGGTACTGACTTTATTTGACTGGCATACTTTTAATATTTTACCTATTTTAATTAACTACTGTGGTAAAAATTAGCATATATACTTATATAGTTAATCATTTTTAACATACGTGAGAGTAAAAAAACATTAATTCTGATACCAAAGCACCTTAGAATAGAGTTTTGAATAAGAGTTATTCAGCTATCTCTGTACTTATATTAGAATTTCTTTTAAGTGAAACATCAAAAAGGATTGCTGTGAGTCTGCATTTTAGTTTTAATTTAAGACTTCTAAATCCAGGAGAAATAAGAAAAGAAATATCCACCATTCATTGTTTTTTAAATCTATGTACTTGTTATCTTATGTGTATTCATCCAAGTTGAAAAAGGGAAAAGCTAATTCTTAAACCATCCTGAAATTCTTGGTTTCTGCCAAATCCATCCTCTACTTTAAGACATGATATTGTACCAAATGATTCTCTGTAACCATCCCATCCTTTGTTGGACTACAAGAGAAGTGATGGCTGTCTCAATAAAATATAAGGAAAATACAATACACATGGAAGTTCTTATCTCCTGATTACATTTCAAAAGATCCATTTAAGAGGTCACTCATTGAAGAGTTTGTTTCAAAGAAAAATGGTGTATCCCATGTATCTTTCTCTTGGCTATAGTACTTTCTGTCAGCAGAAGAAAAGATAATTCTCTAAAAAAAAAAAAAAAAACAACAGTGAAAAGCCAGCAAGGCACCTAAGAAAAGAATTTAAAAAAAAAATAAAAAAAGGACCAATCAAAATTTTACTATTAATGAGTTTTAACTCTGGTAGAACTATTTTATTTTTTGTTGATATTGTTGATATTCAGGAATGGTATATTAGCAATTGGCCTAAATTGTTCCTCACTGGCTTCTCCCAGCTCCTATCATCCTATCTCCCAAATAACTTGCTGCCTCAGACTTCCATCTGAGATAGGTACTACCTTGGATGATTGACAATGTGGAAGAGAAAAGAATGCACAATGTGTCCTTTCCCTCTCTGCTGAGATGTTACAACACTGAAAAACCACCTGCTGAGAAAAGTTTTTCTGGTTCACAATTTTCATATAAATGATAATAACTTACTTAGTCTTTCATATAGGAGAAAAACCAAAATACCTCCTCTAGAATTTTCTCTTGTGCAAAATAAAAATGACCAAAATGGAAAGATGAATTAGGACAGCAGCATTTTTTTAAAAAATATTTTTAATTATTATGAGTATATAATAGTTTTATGTCTTAATAGGGTACATGTGATGTTTTGATACAGGTATACAATGTGAATTAATCAAATCAGGGTAATTGGAGTATCCATCACCTCAGACATTTAACATTTCTTTGTATTAGGAACATTCCAATTCCACACTTTTAGTTATCTTAAAATACACCCTAACTTATTATTGATTATAGTCAACTGCTTGCTGTGCTATCAAATATTCATTCTATCTAACTATCTAACTATATTTTTGCACCCATTAACCATTCTCACTTTATCCCTCCCTCCCCTCTACCCTTCCCAGCCTCTGGTAACCATCATTCTACTCTCTGTCTCCATGAGATCAATTGTTTTTAAAATTTGGCTCCCACAAATGAGTGAGAACAAGTGAGATTTATCTTTCTGACAGCAGCAATTTTTAGAAAACTATCTGACTCTTTTTAAAGTGTCACTCTTACAAATAATATACAGGAAAAAAAATCTGATGGGACATCCTCCAGCCTCAAATCAATATTTTCTTATATGTTGTTATTTCCGTGAAGCATTGATATATTAATGTCGAATGCAAAATTTAAAATATTAGATCAAAGCAAAACATCCTAATAACATAGAATGACTACGCTTCAAATTATAGTTTTCAAAGTGGTTTATGTTTAATTACAACCCCAAGCCTCAATGCCCATCTAATTTGTTTATAACAGAGAATTTGTTGGCACAGCAGTCTGTAATACCAAGTTCTTTCTTGTCAACTCTATTTTATACAACCCTTTCTCCCTTCCTCCCTTGAAATACAGTGATTTATAGGCTGCTGATGTGATTTTTTTTTAAATTGGAAAAAGTGTATAAAACTTACTTTTTCTAGCAAATGTGTAAAAATAGCTGCCATTCCAAGTCAATTGTATCAGCAATCACTCTAAAACCAAACAAATTCTGCTCTGTATAAGAAAAGTGTCTTCATACTGTGCTGCATTGTATAACATTAGCTCTATTGTCTGTTTTCATCAGTCTTTGAAAAATGAGTTGTGTGTATGTCTGTCTTTAAAGATTCTAGAGCTTCTTGGCTGCTGGGTGATTATTGCAAGGCAGGGAAATACTAAGTACAGATGGAAAGTCATCCCCAGTTGTGGCTCAGACAGATGGTCTTTGGAATCTAATTCAGGGAGCTGTGAGACATGCCTGAGAGCTTGTTGCCTTTATAGCAGTTGCTATTAAGAATGCAAAGCTGCTCACCAACACAACAAATGTGTTAGGATGCTTCTGATTGGCTTCTCTCTTCTTCTTTAGTTCCTCAGGATTAGAGTGTATTTAATGTTACCTGGAAGAACATTAGGTAGAAAATAGCTTTATTCCTGTTTCCCTTTATTTCTGTAGTGACCACTCTCTGTAAAATTAGAAAGTCTAAAATAAACAAAAAGAAAGGCCACCTTGTTACTGGAAGTGTTGTCTATGACCAGGTGCATCAGCATCAACTAGAGACTTGATAGAAATGCAGAACTTCAGGCACTTCCCCAGACTTACTGAATAAAGATCACTTTTTAACAAGAGCCCAAGGTAATCTCTATTTACCTACAATTTGAGAAGCAGTGCCTTAGAAATCATCACATTGTTGCCCGTCCTTTTTACAGAAGGAGAAAAAAAGGTATTTTTTATGTCCAAAGTCACATAGGTAATTGGATAATTGGCAGCAGAGTGGGGACTAGAGCTCTGGGTTCCCAGTGTAAGCATCGACTTTGTAAACAAAAATGCCTGGTTCAAATCAGAGATGTGCCATGTATTAAGCTCCCGATTTTAAGCATGACATGCACTGTGACCTTGATGGGATCAGCTTCCTGGTCTCTGAAGTGAGAAGAACTTCAGGTAGCATACTGGAAGACCCAACCAGTCGCACAATAAAGTGAAACAAATTAGTAAATTTGAGAAAGGTCAATATGTGGGGTTATGATCTACACCTTGCAAGGTGGTTGTGAAGATCGCATGAGGTGATATTTGCAAAAGCTTATAGCACAATCCAGATATTTTCCTGATTCTTAGTCCAATGCACTTCCTTAGACTTAGAACTTTCTTTCAACAGCCAAAACTTATAGCTCTTCAGGGCCATTGTTGACAATGGACACCCGAGAGTGAGAGCGTAAGTAGATGGGAGACGTCCAGCAGTATTTTGACTTTGTGGAGGGAAAGAAGGGATGTCAGACGTTAGATTGTGTTTTGTGGCTCCTTTAATTTTGAGAACAAAATTTTTCAGTCATAGATCTTTGCAACAATTCCTAATATCCAAATGAGAGAAGAGCTAGAAGACTCCAGAGCAATGAGAGGGAACTCCTCTGCAATGCTCAGCACCGTGACATGAAGCAGGGACTCAGACTTTGAATTCATTCCACATGCAGACATCCAACACCTGCTGCATGCAGGACACTGTGCTCATGACTAAAGCACAACCTCTGTCTCTAAAAGCTCATCGTATGGGAAAAAAGAATGCACAGCAACGACAAAATAAAATCCAATGCTATTGCGCAAAAATTAAAGGCATATACAAAGTGCTCTTGGAGCAGAAAGGATTTGGGATAGGTGATTAGAAAAAGTTTCACAAAGTAATACTTTTGATCACAATTTTGGTAAAAACCTGCTCTTAATAAAAGCAGGCACTACAGCAGAGGGAAGCACAAAGAATGGCTGCTGAAATGGCTAGTTTTTCTCATTCTGTTTTTCCTTCTCCTTTTTCTTCTCTTTTCTTCTCCCCATGCTCCTCTTCCTCCTCCTCCTCCTCCTTCTCCTCCTAACACACTTAGAAATTTAATTATAAAGAATTTTATGAAACCATTTATCATACCTTTTAGTTGGTGGAGCTGATGTCAGAAGTCATGAGACCTACATACAGGGGCATATTATTTATACCTCTGAAAATAAATAAATGAAAGTAAATAATCACCCTATTTCAGCCAAGTCTCAGATCTTAACTGTACCCATGTTGAGTTGCTTGAGTCCCAGCAGTAGGTGTGGCTCTGTCTTTGTCTTTAGCTTCTCTCCAGCATGTAGATGTTCATCCCCACTTATAAAGTAGGCTTCAAAAACCCAAATTTTGTGCTAAACCTAACATTCATTTTAAGTGATAAGGCCAGATACTTTAATTCAGAGCGAAAGAGATCATTTACACCCCTGAAAGTGTCAATTAATGAATTCTTAAAGTCTCTTTTCTGTATCAAAAATGAGATATCCTTCCATTATTACACAGGCAAAAAAAAACTCCTCCAATCTCTGTCAGGAGAATTATTGTACCGTTCACCTTCAAATGCTTTGGTTTGTATTCATTTTAATCTCTGTGCAGTGATGCCTTCTGGTTCATAATTAAATAGTTTCTAGAAATGAACATGTTATTCATTCTTTTTAAACTTTTGCTTATGACATTCAAATATCTGTGTGCATTCTTTATTATCTTATTTGATACCCATTGTTGACCACAATTAAGGCTGTCGAGACAGAAATAGTTTGCCACAAGTTTATTGGAAGTCAAATGTGAGAACTGATACAAGAAGACACACTAATAAAGTTGGGCGTGTTCTAGAATCTGCTACGAGTTGGAAGCTTTTATGGGTAAATTTAGAAGGAAGGAGTGGGGGCTCCTCATACCAGAGTTGTTCTTTTCATCGGAGGGTACAACACACAGGTTAGGATCTACAGGATCTGCCGGCTACAGATGACAATATACAGGCTAAAATGTTCTACATGCAAGATAAGTAGTAAAACTTCATGATTCAGAAGCAAATCAGTGTCCTTTTCAATATCAATCGGCTGCATATTAATCAGTATGTTAAGAGTTTGAAGAACTCATGATAAGGTTTGAGAGACTCATGATAAGCTTCTTTACTTGGGGACAGGATGATCCACCAAGCAGATTAATGTGGAAACCTGGCAAATATGACATATACGTTATCAACAATTATTCTGTCAACAGCAACTAAAATATTGTACAAAATTGAGTCTTTGATACCAATAATCTGGAATCCAAAGAACATATATCTTTTTTTTTTATTTTATCCAATGTAATTTCTTTTTTTTTAAATTTCAGCATATTATGGGGGTACAAATGTTTAGATTGTGTATATTGCCTCTGCCCCATCTGAGTAATATCTTTTTCTGGCTTAGCCTTTGTCATACAGGAATTCACACCATATTAATATATAAGCTTTATATTATGTATCTTAAAACTTTATTTATAAATTCTGATAAAATATAGACAAGCAATGCTCATGTACATAAAACTATTTGGACCAAGAGCCAATATTAATTAATTTTGGAAACTCAGGTCTTAGTGCTATTTTTTTTTTTTAATTTTTTTTTAAAACCACTCAGACTGCGTCCTCTCCCTCTTACTGCCTCTAAAAGAGAGAGAAGAACGATCACCAATGGCAAGTGGCAGTTGCAGTGAAGCAACACCAAGAGCCGGCTTCACGCTCAGAAGAGAACACTGCGCCTCCTCCTCGTGGTTTCCGGTGCTCTACACGTTCAGAGAAACTTCTCTAGTAACGAACTATAGAAATGATCCCTGAAAGTATAGTCTTAGTGCTATTTTTAATATTCTCTCAAGTTATACATTCTTAAAAGGAATCTCATGAGTAATTTAAAATAAACATAGTCGTACCTTAGATTTCTTCTTTCTTAAATTTAATATAGGTTGTTACATCATCAACACAGATCTAGATTTTAAATATACTATATACCATTACATTCTTTTTTGTCAGTTGGTAAAGATAATCTTTACACGTCTACTTATTTTGCAGTTCCAGATAAATAAGTTAAAGAGTAGCTGACAGGGAAAAAAAGAAGGCATATTTTTATTATATAAATTATTAACAAATATAATGTAAAGGAAGCATTCTGCTGAGTTTTCCCAGTTCTTAAAATTTTAATTAAAGGGAATGAACTGAAAGGTCATCAATAATTTTATAATATCATTAATAGCATTTCCTTTCAGAGAAGAGAAGTTGTGCCTACATACCAAGTTGGGGAAAATCAAAGCAAAAGAAATATGTTGAAGTCAGTCCATGGAGGAACTAATTAGAACAGAAACCTGATTGAATCAGACACTCTAAATTACTCTGAGTCCATGTTAAATCAATTAAATAAGCATATAATTAATAGTTGCTAATTCAGTCTTTTTGACCTATCATACATATTCATGGATTATTTTAAAATCAAACCCCACCCTGTTACGTACAAATGCACATGCTATAAAATTGAATTGGTATAAGGTTTTAAATCAGTAAGACTTAATCAGAAACACCTGAAATGGTTGAGAATATCACAATATTTTTATTTCTAAGGAATGGCTGACTTCCTGTGTCAAAAACCAAAAGTGAAGAAAAAGCAATAATTTATAAAATTATTGGGTGGAATCTTGGATTGACATTTATACATTATTAATCTTAACTTCCTGCTGATTCCTGTATATCACAGGCCATTTTCTGCCATATCAACTTCCACATCATTATCCACTTCCTGGATTAGCCAAAGGCGTGGACAATTGGTGGTTCTTTGAAAAGAGAAAACCCTTTTATATCCCTCTGCCTCTTTTTTTTTTTTTTTTTGAGACAGAGTCTCACTGTGTTGTCCGGGCTAGAGTGAGTGCCGTGGAGTCATCCTAGCTCACAGCAACCTCACACTCCTGGGCTCAAGCAATCCTTCTGCCTCAGCCTCCTGAGTAGCTAGCTGGGACTACAGGCGTGAGCCACCAGGCCTGGCTATACCCCTCTGCTTTTATGTATGCTTTCCCTTTGACTAAATGCTCACCTCATGCTTTTCCACTTCTGTATTCATTGGCTTCCTAGAAAACTTCTCATTTTGTGATGGTCAGCTCAGGCATCATTGCCTCTAGGAGCTTTTTGTCTCTCCATTGAGAGCCCTAATGCAGGTAGAGGACATCATCTTTCTTTGTCTTTCCCCCTTTCCTTGTCTGTTAGCTTCTTGAATGGAGACATCTTCCTGTGCTTTTAGCCCTATTTATCTTTTTTATTGGGGGGGGTCCCCATTACCTTATAAAATGCTTGAATCATAATCAAAAATCAACACAAATTTGAACTTGAGTTTTGAATTAATCAGTTCACTAAATACAAAGTGTGTCTCCATGTTTCAGTTAGGATTATTTTTCCCTACAAGTAATATATAACCCTCTTTTTTTTTCTTTTATTTCAGCATATTATGGGGGTACAAATGTTTAGGTTACATATGTATAACCCTCTTTTGAATAACTTAAATGATGAGGATAATATATAAATTCACATAATAAGGAAGAGGAATATTCCTTTGAATGTGATAAAGCGTCTATCTTTAACAGTTTATTGGCTTTGTAAATGAAATGATTTTTAAAATAAAATTTCTATGAAGTACAACTCATAGCAGTTGAAATTCTAAGAAATGACAAATAATCTTACAACTTATATTTTATTCTATTCTTGATAGCCAATTGGCCATGATATTTTACAGCTTCTCTCAGAAAGATGTGGACTCCATTGGAACTTAACTTTAGGGTTAAATTTAAGCAAAGGGGGAACATGTCAAATAAGTATTAATCATCAATATGGAAACTGTTTTTAGATAATTTGATGGACAGCATATTTTTATTGTTCCCACTTAAGTAAGAATGATATTTATTAAATGAGGCTGAATTTACAGAGGTGTCCACAGAAAGTGTATCAGACCTCAGAAGTGTTCTATTGTGTGAATATACCACAATTTGTATATCCATTCACTTATTGATGGAAACCTGGGTTGTTTCCAGTTTGGATTATTGTGAATAAAATTCCTATGAACCTACAAAAAAAAAAAAGATGTGGACTCAGTTACCCTCATCATTGAATCTAAGTTGCCCTTGTGACGTATTGCAACCACCAGAATACAGCAGAAGTGCTATTGCATCACCGTACAGCCCGAATCTCAAGGAGTGTTGCAGTTTCTACTCTTGCTCATCTTGAAATTCACCGACTATCACAACAACCAAATCACAGTTAGCCAGCTGGAAGTTGAGAGACTACACAGAGAAAGGTCCCAGTCATCCCAGCTGTCCTGGGTTATGCCATCATAAATCAGCCATCTCGCTCACCAACGGATAGCAGGTGCATGAGCAAGCCCAACCAGATCAGCCAAGCTCAGCCAAAACAAAAGAAATACCAAATCAGCTCAGCCCTAGTTGTTGACATGTACAATTGTATGCTATATAAATGGTTATCATTTTAAGCCACTAAGCTCTAGAATGTGTTACACAGTAAAAGTAGCTGAATATAATTTCTATACAGCTCATTTTCCAACTTTTAATTTTTATTGTCCTTATACAAGGTAAATGTATTTTTATGTTATATTATGTTTTTTATTAGTTTATGTACATAGAATCTGAACATGGAAGACGAGCACTCGAGCAGTATATTTTTACTGATCCTCATTAAAAAGACAAAAAAAAATAGAACTTCCTTTAAAGCTAGTCACTGTGTAATTTGTAATTGTGGATCAAATGCTACTTCACTGTAAAAATTATTCAGAGTTCTAAGCATATACTGTTCAACAAACATTTTTCTTTTCTTTTTGCTTTTGCATACTATTCTTTCAGGTTGCTTTTTTCCTAACTCTGCTTGAAGCAGATATATCTTTACAAAGCTTGTCTTTTCTCCCTCAAGGATAGTTAGAGAGCTCTACTTCAGTAAAGAAAGACACCCAATGCCATCTGACCCTTTTTCAGATGTTTCTCCCTTCTCTCCTCTGGCATCTGTTTGCAAAGTTTTAACCTGTAACACCTGATTCAGAGTATTTGCTCAGATAGTTTCATCACATGATTTACTGCTTCTGAACTTTCCTGAAATTGAAGACATCTTTCAAAAAGAAAAAAGAAGTTTTATTTTTATCTGAGCTGCTTCCCTCCAACCCTCTACACACACAGTAAAACCATGGATATGAGTATGCTCTAATTAGCTGTTTCAATGTCAGTCTTAGTCCCAAAACTTCCATCCTCCATCACCTGCCTATCTCCTTTATCAATACCATGCTAAACGTTAGCTCTCAGTCACCTAACTGCTTTTACTGTTTCCATACTGTTCATTTCAAATTTTCTTCAACATGCTATCAAATTATTGCCCGAATGTCCCAGATTTTGGCTTATTGTTTCTATGACTAAAATGCCCTTTATTTATTCCCTCTTTGTATTTTACAGTCTTAATGCCTTAACTATTCATTCCTGAAATACACATTGAGCTTCTAACTGGTTCAGATATGTTGGGCTATATGGAAATAAACACCTTTCAGATCTTGTCTAAAATGAAGTCTGGCAGTTCCAGAGTTAGTTCAATGACACAGTGATGCCTTCGAGGATCTAGGATCTTTGAATTGTTCCCGTCCATTATTATCAATACGTAAGTTTTTATTCTCAGATGTATCACCTCATGGTCACAAAATATCTGCTCTAGTTTCTGGCACCACGTTTTTGCACATTAATGTTCAAAGCATCAAGGAGAAACAGGCTTTCTATTTGTGAATTCTCTCATTTTATGAAAGAAAATATCTTTCTCAGAAGACTGTTAAACAGATTTTAGATTATATGTCATTTTCCTGCTACAATAGCAGAGTTCAGTAGTTATAATAAAGATTATATGGCCTACAAAGCCAAAAACATTTTTGTTTATTTTTAGTTTTAGAATTATCATACAATGATATTGACTTTTTTCTTTTAATGTAATGTTCAATAAATTTTTACCAAAAGTATGGATATGGGTAACCACCACCACAATCAAGATACACAATGATTTTATCACATAAAGAGCTCATGTGCTATCCTATTATAGTCACTTTCTATTTGCAAAAAGAAAACAAAGAAAGAAAACAACTGGAAAAACTCAAATGTCCTTCAGTTGATGAATTGTTAAACAAATTGTGTATATCCATACAGTAGGATACTCCTTAGCAACAAAAAAGAACAAATTACTGGAACACCTGGGATTAATTTCAAAGATGTTAGGGTGAGTGAAAGGAGGCAATTTCAGAAGGTTACATAGTATACGATTCTATTGATATGACATTCTTGAAAAGAAGAAAAAGCCAAAAATATTTACTATCTGGTACTTTATAGAAAAAGTTCGCCAAACCTTGTTCTTGACCAAGATATGAAAATTGCAATGAAAAACTCTGGTATTACTATGATGGACATAAAATAATCATGATTCACCTCCTAGGTACATTGGTAATTGAACAAAGTTGAGATGCTATGAATTAAGGAAAAAGGCTGTTGTATAGGCAACCAAAAGTCTTTGCCATAGCAATTATTAAGTGGCAGATCTCTGTGCTTAGCTAAGGACATAAAAATAAAATACCTAATCCTCGCTTTCGAGGTAGCTTATGGTCTAAGGGAAGAAGTAAATAAAGATAATTTCCAAAAAGTATGATAAATATTCTCTATGATAGAGGTATGCACCCTAAGCTGTTGGAGTTCTTTGTCATTTAAGCCCCTTTTATATCTTTCTTTCCTCTTTTTCTCAGTGAGAGTCACATTTAAATTTCCTTTTCTCAGTGCTGAGCCACAACCCCTCTATAAGTGCCTCTCCCATTCTTCACAAGAGATGCTTGGACTGCTCCAGCGTCTAACACTACAAGTTTCCTCCACATTTCCATGACCTGGCCTTAATTTCAGATGAAGTAAGTCAACAGAAAATAAAAAACCCTCTTCACCCTGAACCACCTGTAAGTAAAAATGTCTATATGTGAACTGATCTTTCCTCTATTTTAGAAACTTCTTTATGACCATCTTTTATCTTAAAGCCAAGCATTTTGGAAGAGCAATGTATTACCACTATCTCAATTGTCTTGGTTCTCACCGACTCAGCCATTCACAACAATCTGCCTTAACCCTCGAAACTCAAAAGAAATTGCCCTCATAAAGACCAGCAGTGGCTTCAAAATCATCAAATCCACTCTAAAGCTTTCAGTTCTTCTCTTAAATTCTTTTCTTCATTTCCACTATTATAGTGGTGCCCTCCTTAAATTTCATCTACTCTACCTAAGCCTTCGATCATAATCTCCTCTTTTTTCTCCCACTTCTTAATTGTTAGTGTTCCCAGAATGCTCATATTTTATCATTTTTCTCTGTTCATTTTGTATATTTGTTCTGCTTGATCCCAGATATCTGTGCAACTTCTAATTCTTTAATCCAATGACTTGCAGTTGTGTTACTCAAGCCTGTGTACTGTATCTCAATTGATTCTGAATTTGGGCAGAGAAACATGGAGTGGGCGATTAATTCCCCCAATAGTGCTGACTACAATACTGATTACATAAGAAAATGTAGTTAAAGCGCTTAGCACAGGGCATAGCATAGTCTAAGTGCTTAGTTGAATGTTAATTAATATTATTTAATATAATTGATCTTTTTCACTACTCAATTTTTAACAGCAGAAGGCATCCTTATGGGATAACGGAAACCAATAGAAATATCATGCTAACATTAGCAATACTAACACCCCTCAAGAAGGCATTGATTTTATTTTGTGGTAACAATCTGTATTTGGAACTAGCCAGATCCTAGGTGCTTGATATCAGAGGGACAACATGTCAAGACAGAGGACTCGGTGTTTATTGTCATGTGGATAATTTGTCATTATGGAATGGCACAATCTGTGAGAACCCGCCTTTAGGGTAGAATGAAATTAGGTTTATTTCTTCCTGAAATCAATATTTCAACGTTTCTCCATCAAGATCTGCTTTTTAGAGTTTCCTTTGCATTTTATTACCCCTTCATCTTGTCTTTCAATTTTTATTTATTTTTTCTGTTGCCCCAAACTTGGACATATTTCTATCACTCAAGCCTATGAACATCAAGTGCCTCTGGTAGTTATCACTTTGAAACAGCTTTTCCCATAATCACCATCAGGAGCAGTAAACTCATAAAAGGTGTCAAGATGATGGATGACTCTCCCCAGTGACCTTTGATGCCTCCAACATACTGGGCTGTGTAGATGGGAAACGAGGAATCACACGTAAAGCAATCTGGAGCAAAAGTGATGCAGAATCATCCTAACTCAAAACTGAAAAGCTGTTTTGCTATAATAAACGAGTAAATTAAAAATGTTTTTTTTTATTTTTAAAAATATATATTTATTTTTAAATTTACAGATAGAATATTATGTATTTATCATGTACATCATGATGTTTTGAAGTATCTGTACATTGTGGAATGACTAAATCTAGCTAATGAACATATGATACCTCACATAGTTATGATTTCTGTGATGAGAACAATTTATATCCACTTTTGTAGTATTTTTCAAGAACACCATATATTGTTATTAACTATGGTTACTGTATTGTATGGGTGATCTCTTGAGCCAAAATTTTGTATTTTTTCGACCATCTCCTGAACACCCTCCCACCCAAACCATTCTACTCTGCTTCCATGAGATCAACTTTTTCAGATTCTACATATGAGTGAGATGATACAGTATTTGTCTTTCTGTGTCTGGCTTATTTCATCCATGTTATCACAAATGACAAGATTTCCTTCTTTTTTATGGCTGAATAGATTTCCATTGTGTATATATACCACATTTTCTTTATCCATTCATCTACTTGTAGACACTTAGGTTGATTCCATACCTTGACTGTTGTGAATAATACTGCAATGAACATGGGAGTGCAGGTATCTCTTCAATATAATGATTTCATTTCCTTTGGATATATACCCAGTAGTGGAATTGCTGGATCATATGGTAGTTCTATTTTTAATTTTGTGAGGAACCTTCATACTGTTTTCCATAATGGCTACACTAATTTGATTTCCTACCAACAGTGTGCAAGTGTTCCCTTTTCTCCACATCCTCAGCAACACTTGTTATCTTTTGTCTTTTTGATAATAGCCATTCTGACAGGTGTGAGATGATATCTCATTGTGATTTTTATTTGCATTTTCAAGCAAATGAGGATAACACAGGTCATTTCTAAGTAAACATCACTTGGATGCTCTGTTATAGAAAAAGAGACATTATCCTCTAAGGTCAGGGTAACACAAGAGTACTAAAGGAAGGGCAAAAATGAACATTCTCATTGGCAATACGAAGAGCACAATACTTAGCATTTACTAATTAAAATAGCCCAAGAATGCATGTATTATCTGCCCATTTTCTTTTTTATAGCCAGTAATTCTGGAGTACGGAAAATTTAAGCAAACATTCCCAAATTCACCAGCAAATTGGTGTCAGAAACAAGATTTAAAACCAAAGTATCTCCTTTCCAGGCTAAGGATTGAATTGGTTAATATTTTTAAAGACCAAAAACAATTATCTGGCACATAGTCTGAGTTCACTAAATTATAGTTATTATCCTTGTAGTATCTCTACCTGCAATCTCTGACTGAAAATACTTCAAATATTAGAATATCTAATCACTATGCTTAGCAAACATTTAAGCAGTGTCAACTCTGTGCCAGAAAATTAGAGTTTAAAACAAGGTTCCTGCCCTCATGCAGCTTACAATCTATACAAGATTCATGCATAGACCTATGCAATCTATACCTGAACATTACGCAAGAATTACAAATTGGGATCAATCTTTGGCTTGGATCTTCATTAGTATGCAACTAAAATCATATTAACATTGATTCTATATTCTTCCTACTCGCACAGAACTCTAAATCCTTGCCAAATCCTCTAGCTCTATCAAAAACTTCTGAGAATTCCCAAAGGATATTCACTAACATCTTTTTTTTTTTTTTTTGGCCATTGGTCTTTCTAGGTATTTTTTTTTTTTCAGTTTCAAAGTATCACAGGGGTACCAATATTTTTGGTTACATGAATGGCTTTTGTAATGCTTGAGTCGGAGTTAAAAGTGTGCCTGTCACCCAGATAATGTTCATTGTACCTATTAGATAGATTATCGCCCATTCCTCCTACTCCCTACCCCCTGCTTGATTTCCATTGAATTCTACTTCCCTCTATGGGACATATGTGCACATGGGTTAGTTTCAATTTGATGGCAAATACATGTGGTGCTTGTTTTTCCATTCTTTAGATATTTAGGATAATGGTCTCCAGTTCCATTTAAATTATTGCAAAAGGCCTTAATTCATCCTTCTTCATGGCAGAGTAGTATTACATGGTATACATATACCACATTTTGCTGCTGCCATTTTCCCAGCCAGTTTCCATGATGTCTTCACCATATTCACCAGACGTTTGTCTAAAGCACTGATGCTGCAGTTGTCAAAGGCCATTCATCTCATGGGGTACAGAGACCAGGGGGCTTCCAAAGCTACATTTTGTGACTGAGGTGACTCTCCATTACTGTGGTCCTAATTGAGCCAGAGGCAAGTCTCTGTTCTCCTCAGAGGTGGTGCACATTCACTTTTCTTCACGGAGAACAGCCATGGCCCTTGTGACCGGGCTGGGAACCAGAGCCATGTCCTCTCTCTCATCTTGTTATTTATTTATCAACCACTTAAGAGCTCTCAACACCTTGTGCCCAGTTCCCACATATTGCCTAAACCTGACCTAGAATAGGCTTCATAGTCAATATTCAGTGAATAAATGTTTTGTGTTTAGGGAAAAAGTAGAAATTGAGAAATAGAGACATATTTAGAACAGTTACAGCTGTGGATATAAATTCTCTCTTCAAATTCTTTTTTTTTTTAATTTTTATTTCAACATATTATGGGGTACAGATGTTTAGGTTATGTGCGTTGCCCTTGGTTCCCCCCCTCTTCAAATTCTTATTAAAGTTCAATTGCTGACTGACAGTGGAGAAAAAGGTTGATTACGTACAGCTCTCTTGGAGACTTTCACAATGAAAAGATTGGTTTGTACCATAAAAATGGAAATGTGGAGCTTCTTTATGTGTTTATAACCCCTAAAGCTATAGGGATATGTGAGAGGTCATGACCTGCCATTGTAATTATGGTTGTCATCATCCTGTGAGAAGGAGATCAGCCACCGTAAATACTCCATGGGCCGTAATGGTTTGGAAATGACTTTTAGAAGAACTATTCAAAGGGAAGGAAGTGGAATACTAATTCTTAAAAATGAATATTTTTAAAAACGATGAAGAAGTGGCCCATATTATGATGGCCGTGTAATCCAAAAACTTATACATGATTATCTGGTGGCTCTTAATGTTTTCAACTCTTAAACAGCACACCATTCCAATGAACTCACCTTAGGTTTGAACCATTAGGGGCTAAAAGAATGCAAAATTCTAAACAATAATTCAAGTTCCTTTCCTGCCCTCCAAATATTGTAGTATGAAGTATAAAACTGTAAAACTCTCATATTACTTTGTCAGTACTCCCCTTCTGGCTGTTAACATTTTCTATTTTGTGTTATATTATATTTGCTTCATTCCCCCTGTTGACCTGTAGGCAACAGAACAATAGAGAAGGAAAAACAAAGGGAGGGGTGGACTTTAGGAGTTAGCTCCTGGCTCTGTGTCTACCAAATGAACAAACTTGTATAAGTTAATTATTCAGTTTGATCATTTATCAAATAAGAAAAATGATACTTCATCATAGTGTTGTGGGACTTAAATGAGTAATATATGTGAAAATGCAAAACATCCTGCCTGGTTTACAATAAGAATTTTTAAAATGTTTGTTCCTTTTCTCTCGCTTTTGCCCTCTAGAAGAAAATATCTGTATATGATTTATCCCAATAGCCATTGCTAATACCCAGTCTTGTGACTTGGACGTGTCAGGCACTCAATATTATTTATGAATTGAAAAAAATAAGAGAATGAATAAACTACTTTCTGAAATCTAAGAAAAGGGTAAGGGGCAAGTTAAGGGCAGTGCTATCTTCAGAATTATCTGAAGTTAAATGTGCATCTTAAAATTCATGGAATTTGGGCCATTTCACCACCTATAAAACCTTTACATGAAACCAATAATTATGAACATCACGGAACTTAGTGCACAACTCTATTAAATAAATTAATTTAAAGGTTTTCCCTAGATTTCCTGAGTATTTTGTAATAATCCACTTCCATTGCTTTAATGAAAAGAAAAAATCAGCAAAAGATGACAGCATTTTACTTCAAAACTCTCTGAAATAAGTGTGATAATGTATTTCCTATTAAAATGAATTTACCATATGAATAATTTATTTTGCCTAAACTACCCACCTGTATAGCTCAAAGCAGCACAGTTTATAGAAATACAATGTCTAAATGCACATGGAATGATGGTCAATTATATAGGAAAAACAATCATTCAAGTCTACTTGCAATATACACAGTTCAAATGTTACATTATCCGGAGACTTCCTACAAGATATGAATTATTCAGGAGAGGTTATGTGCATATTTTAACATTTCCTTGTAAGCATCTTTACTGGCATTTTAAATGAATTTCAGATATTCACAGTTTTACTACAAGATATCCCATAAAACTTAAACTATTAAAATGTGAATATGTGTGCTTCTAGCTTGTTTATATATTAGAAAGATAGCTGCATGTTAATGCTACTTATTTCTATTAATAACAACAATGAAGAAAAAATGAACATCCATATACTTCCTTTTGAAAAGATTCCTTTTTTTTTTTACTCACAAAACACATACTGTGGAAAATAAGTGTCACTCCAATATTCAAGTTAATCCCTGAAAGCTATCTTCTAATTAGTTTATCAGAAAGGACCACTTCTATGTAGGCATATTTGATGATATAACCCAATCAAGACAATTTTGATATTTTAATACAATTGTATTCATGGAAACAAAGATACAAAAGCCAATTATGAATTATATGCTAAATGCTGAGGGTACGAAGACGAGTAATATATGAACTCTGCTCTCAGGCATCTCACAGAACTGGTAACATACAGAACATACATTAAAACCAACAATTAATTATACAGAAAAGAATAAAATGACTGAAAAATTTTAGCATAATTTAGAACAATGCATTGTTTAAATCTTAAAATTTTGCAAAGAGTAATTTTTTTGTCTATAATGCAGTATCTTTCATGAACAATCAGTAAAAATAATTTATTAGGCATCTGTGACAGTCAAGGGGGGAAAAAGGGGGAATTTGAGGTTTGTTCTTTCATAGCATATTGTTTGAGGAAAATGTAGAATGTAGTTTTCTGCTTTTGTCCTCTAAAAATAGTTACTGTTACCTGGGTAAGCAGCCTGTACTGGCAATAGTTGTCCAAGCACAAATGTTGAATGTTAAAATGGGATAATATGTTTAAAATGACATTCCTCTCCCGACCTTGTTCCCATTCCTTTCTGAGAGCTCTTGAAATGCGTGTGGTCCCTGTAGCCAGCCCTGTGGCTTACAGAAGCCCACCTTCGTCTGTGAAAGATGAGGACAGAGCAACGTGTTGCAAGACACCCTGTCTATTCTTTTTCTCCCCTTCCCCAAGTCCACCCCTGAGTATTTACATGACCTAACGTTTAGCCAGCCCTGTGGAAGAAATGTGACTCTGAGATCACACAGGTGAGGGGAGACAAGAGACACCACACTTCTTCTCTAAGAAACATTGGAATCAGGGATTGGCCACAGTAAATGAGAATTATTCAAACAGTACAAACTTGCTCAAAGCACACATGTTATTGAGAATTCCAGGGAAGTGTCTCCTCGCTTTCATTGAGGAAGGAACATGACAAAATAGAAAAGAATATTGAAGTTAAACTCCCATTTTGTTAGACCTTCATTTTTATGGTGATTCAAGGAGCAAATAAAACCTTCCAGAGCAGAAAACAGAACCAAAGGGAAGGCAAGGAAAGTCCCAATCAGCACCCAACTGCTACAATGAACCATGTTTATGGATACCAGAGTCCTAACGGAAGTAGCTGCTTGCAGGCTGGAGGAGAAGCTGGTGTGAAGAGGTCGAAGTTTCTTTCTAAACATAGCTTTTTGTGGTCTTTTGTAGAAATCATCTTCAGCAAAGACTGAATCAATAAAGAGTATCCTGTTAAATCTAAATACCGTGTTTGGAGTTGTTATGGTTATATTAGTGAAAAATAATTACAGAGAATCTATTGAATATGATAATGAGGCTATTTGTCAGTAATCTGTTCTAAGCATGAAAAACAGGCAGCTTTTAGCAATAATTACGATATTCTGAAAAAGTGGTCTGTATCAACAAAAAGGTATATATTCCTCACCAGTTATATATACTCATATATGGCCACATATACAAATCACTGACATTTGCTGGGCACTATATACCAGCAACTGTTCTCTGAGTTTTCATGGATTAAGTCATTTCAATCTTAGTACAGCCCTTTGAGATAAATTATCATCTTCCTCTAATAAACAGTGGAATCAAGAGTTTTATCCAGATGGCCTTGCTTTATAATATAAACCTACCCACAGACACAGAATCTCGCTAGCTAGCTAGCTATCATCTATCTATCAATCAACACACCCATACGCCATCCCCCTCCACACACACACACACACACACTGCTCCAGATTCAGTTCTCCAGAAGCATATAGTGATGGAGTTTGGGATTCTTGTGTTCCTATGTGTTTATTAGGAATCAGTATCAGTGAAGGAAAAGGATGAGTAGTGGGATTGAGCAGAGAAAGAAAGGAAAATTGTGACTCAGGTCCAAGAAAGCCTCAGGCAGCTTGGCAAGCAACTAGGGATCATAATAATTCCCTTCATGTGGCCAAACTGACTGGGACTTCATACTCCCACCTCAGTCACTGGATCTATGCTGGTTCTGGAAGTTCAAAACCTTGGGTAATGTGGATGTCTGCAGTTGGTTAAGGTAGAACCTGAAGGAGCTGACAGCTGGAGATTGTTGACTACACTCCCCATAACTGAGCAACAAATTCTTCCTTAAAGAGGGATCTAAGAGACACATTGATTAGTCTACACTGCCTCCCCACCACCATACACACATGCACATATCTGTGTATCTAGACACATTGTGCAATAATTTAATTTATGAATGAACAAAACATTTGGTAGTATAACATGTATTTTTTTTCTTGGTCTGCCTAGCATATTGGCCTTTGGAAAACCACTTTTCCCTAAATCCATGTAGTTGGTTTAAACTTATAAATTGGAAATGATAGTTTTCATCAAATTTTTCAGTTATTAGAGACAAAATAATTTAAGTTGATGTATCTAGATTTTTAATTAAAAGTTTCTGGTGAATGTTGTAAAGTATTTAAAACAAAGCATGGCTGATTTTAATTCATTCACCCACAAGGAATATTGCATTTGAATTTGGTTGATTCTACTGGACTATGGACTTCTAAAAAATGGATACCAGCTCAAGACATAACAAAGCTTGGAAGTAGAAGCACTAAACCACTTCTCTCTTTCTCTTTATCATTTAGTGTTGTAACTCATCAGTATCTTGAGAATCCTCTATTCTCCCTGATAACACCTATCTAACTTCCAGGATAACATTTCTACCATAGTTCACTGCCACCAGGTCTTAGTTAGAAAGCTTCTATCTAATAGTTCCCCATAAATTCAAAATATTAGGGAGAACAGGTTGGTAATGTCATCTTCGCTCCCTGGAGTCTTCATAGAGTTGGTAACTCTTCTTCATTGATTTCCTCTGGTCCACAGTGATTTACTCTTTTGACCTGGCACAAAATAGATGTAAGTTAAAAAAAAGAAAATGGAAATAAATCTCTGGTCCTATTCCTTTTTGTCAAGGCACAACACTAAACTATTTACCTATCGCTGGTGAATACCTCTTACCCTTCGCCACATTGTCATCTAGAAATCGGTTGATTAAATTGTGAGATGTTGTCCCTTCTTTGGTATGAGGGATGTGTTGTCTCTGCAATGTTTATTAATGTGACAAAAAACTACCAAGAAAAACATCTATTTGCACATAATTAAAAGTGACCATTTAATGTGGAATATCTGTATAATTTCCAACTCATTTATCACAGATTATTTCAATGGATAATTATGCAAGTTATGAACTAACTGAGGAAAAGCTGAGCTATCTGCTAATATCCATTAACACTGACTTCAAATGCCTAATTTTTTGTAATTACTTAAGGTGACAGAAGAATAATTCTTCCCTTTAATTTTGTTATAGTAACCTATATGGTTTCTCCATTATTATTTCATTCATTTCCTGAATACCACACTAACAAAATACTTATAGAATTTTTGTAGCTATTTGCAGTATATCTTTAGGGAGTTGGTAAGATTTATTATATTATCAGTTTAGGATTATGTGGCACAAGGTCATGTTTTAGATGGTACATGTTAGTGGTGATTAAATCTTTGAAATATAACCGTCACTGCTCTCGTCATTATGCATCTAAGAAAAATTTGCGGGAAAAAGATCTGTGATTGCCCCTTGCATAAATATCCTTGTGTCTAAGGAATGAAACTAATAAAGAGAACATTGACTCCTTAGATCACCTGTTTTGCTGCCAAGATTGGCTAACAGCTGGAGTGGTATCTCTATTAGTTAGGATACTTCCATCTCTAGGTAATATAAATCTAAGTCAACTCTGCTTAAACAATAAAGAATTATTTCACATATCTCAAGAGGAGGGGTGAGTGGACTTCAGGTGTGTTTTGACCAAGACTCCATTTCTCTGCAATTCTCATGGTTTTGCTCTTTGCTTCTCTCACAGTCACAAGAACACTGCCAACAGTTACTCAGCAATGCCTTCTTCATTACGTTTCATGAAGCATGTGATAAAGCACTTCTCTTTCCATTTGATCACACCAAATTATGTGATATATCTATTCCTGCTCCAATAACTTTCACCAGGAAATGGGTTTGTGCTAATTAGCTTAAACCTGGTTTCCTAAAACAAACACTACCAAGGGGAAAGGAATTAAAAGAATTAAATTAATTGGATTAAATTAAGCTGAGCCCTTCCTGGGGCTAGGGTCAAGTCTTAAGACCACACTGCTGCTTACGAGCACCCCTAACAAGGGAGGGATGGAATAGATATTTAGAGACAAACCACAATATTCAGCTGAGCGGGTAATATCTTGTCTATGTCTATCTTAGTGTCTGAAATCCCTGCCTGGATATTCATTACCGTGAGGCTAATCGGATCTCCAAAGGGAAATTGACTAATCTTGTATTTAGGCTGCTTAAGTGTCTTTATTTCTTCCATTTTTAAAATAAGACACTGCAAATTCTAACTACAGATCAGCTGATTGTTAAAGCATGTTTTAACAAAATAACTGTTCCTGAAAAACTTTTTGCAGAGAATAGTCTTGTACCCACTGACTCATAATAGTTTCTGAAATTATTATTGAAAGAGACAACATTTCAGGATGATTACCCAATAATATGCAGTCTATTAAATCTTCTGGAAATTCTGAAGATTGACCAAATTGTAACTAGGGGAATAACGACTCTGCTTTACCCCAATTTAATGCTCAAAAAATGTTGAAAGAGGACAGATGTTCTGGAATTCCAGACCAGCTGCAAAAGGAATGGTGGACTAAGCAGAGTCCTTGCATTCATTTTCATAGTGACATTACGTTTTCGTTCACTGTATTCTGTGTTTCGTGCCTCTCCATTTTACAGGACAATCATATTAACAGGTGGCCACACCATACACATCTCACTTGATGGTGTCCAGCACCCCACTGACAAGTATAGTGGAGTCATCATTGTTCAAGCATGTGTATTCCAGTCCACTCTCCTTGGCTGCTTGGTTACATAGATGTCATGCAATCCATTCTCTTTTTATTAACAATGGCTTGATACTTTCCAGACAGACCTCGTATAGTGCAATCAATTTTATGCTAATGAATCTTGGTAGCACTAGGTCTCCTTCTACTTCTATTAGAATTTCAGTCCCTGCAAAAGTCATCTTTTCATCTTAATTATTTATCATTCTCCATCTTTTCATTGAGAAAGCTATTCTGGTGCTTGCTTAGAGTTGATATTAGCTAAATCAGGCCTTGATTATGGGCTGCACCAAGGTCAGTTGCATCCTAATGATAACTGCCTCAGTGATGTTCCAGTCAATGTCCTACTACCAAAGTAGCTAACATCATGGCACAGTCCATCAACAGGTGTCACATGGAGCCCCTGAAACACTGAGGTTCTGATTGACTCGTTCTTTCTTTACAACTATTCAGGGTCTTGTGATCCCTCTGCAGTCTGGTGTGTGTTGTGTCCCTAAACCCCTACTGCAATTCAACCAAATAATGATGGCTTACGACTGAATGTCAATTCTCATCCAATTTCTGTTTTCTTTTTTTCCCAGGAGACTTCTCAGGCACTGTGTTAATCAGTTACTATAAGCATTGTTTGAAACAAAGGATGTCAGCTAATTCCACAACATGTATTTAATAAAGAGCCAGTGTTGCATAGTTGTTTTTAAAATATCACTTGATGCAAACTGAGAATGTACATAACATTAAAATACAATTCAGAGCAATTGATGGAAAGAGATTACTCTCT
>NW_012136192.1:4694776-4695905 GCF_000956105.1 Propithecus coquereli
ATGGATTTTTTTTTATGGACTCACAATTTCCCCTCCTCTTTCTACTTTAGTGCCTAATACAGATTCAATCAAACAAAATTACCACAATTAGGAAGCTTACAAAAGCAGATTAATTTGTCCTCTAGATTTTCAAATGGAAAGCAAAACAAATTCCATTAGTATTCTGAAATTATTATTGGAAAGTAAATAAGTATGGCCATCATAATTTTCATAGAGTAATTAGCGAGTTTGAGAGCCAAATCACTCAGGATATCAGAGAATTGTCAGAAAATGGGCAAACATTTTGCTTTAAATGATTGAAGAGCTTTTATAAATTAAGCTAGTGTAATACATGTGACTTTTGCCTATCCATAATTGGTTATGGATGGTGCCAAACTATTGCATCCTTCCTCATGCCATCTCTGAGCAAACCTTTTCTCTGACCCCTACCAACATCTCGAGACTCATTTCAAGCCTTATCCCTAACCCACAATATTCCTTCTCCCTAACCATCTGTAGCCTCACCTGATCTTCAAGGAGCACTTTCAGGGTGGGAGGGAGGTTCAGTAATAGGATGAGGCTCAAAGATTGATAAAATATTACCTTAATATAGTTCCTGGTTTCTGTAATTCTATATTCTCTTGTTGTTTTCTTATATTTCTCTGATAACTGCTTTTCAGATTTCTTTGTCACCTCATCCTTGATCGAATTTTTAGTTGTTAGTTTTTTTGTTTGTTTGTTTTTTGTTTTTAAAGGTTTGTCTAGGTCCTAGCTTTAAGTATGCAAGTATTCAAAGGCACAAGAGAAGCAGAGAGAAATTCAGACTGCCACAGCCACTCCCCACATCCTTTCTGGCCACATTGGGATGTATGGGCCATATATAGGCTCATATATAATACATAAGGAATATATTAATAAGTTACATACGTATGCATTACTTACCCAAAAAGGAGTGACAAATTTTCCCATTTTATACTCTGATAGTTGCAGAGTGTATATGACAATTTACATGGAGCCATATTTAAAGATCCATAGATTTCAGGTTTTTTATAAGCCATCCTAGGAAGACCAGATGCATCTCCTAAAAGCATTACATAGGTAAGGACTCCCTTGTTAGTAAATACTAGAAGTTTGCTTGCCAGGAGGTCTA
>NW_012136192.1:4710175-4711999 GCF_000956105.1 Propithecus coquereli
GTATAGCATTTGTAATTACATGCTATGCAAATGAATAATGATGACGATGAAAACGATGATGGTGATGATGAGGAGGAGGAGGAGAAAGAGGAGGGGTAGGGGGACAAGGATTTTGACTGATGCACTGTCTGTAATCTAGGTTAAAGAGAGTTCTGTCTGAGAGCTCCTTTACCAACTCTCCCCCCTTCCCCACCAAAGGAAAAAAAAATATTAATATATGAATAACCCAACAATTGAGACATTGAATTGAGAAAGGTATGAAATAAATTCTACTTCTGCTCTTGATTTTCCATGTGCCTTTGGGTAACTTAAATGATTTCTGTGAGATTGCTGTTTTTATGTAGGTTGCCGAGGAATTTAAATAGGGTTACACACATAAATTGCCTTGTAGAATGCCTAGCATAGAATACACACTCAAATAGTTTGAGTCCTCTCCCCTCTTTTTCCTTGAAGATATTCATACAAACATTTCAGAAAAATTACAAGCATTGTTTTATTTAGGTGTATTCCAGTTGATTTATGAAAGCAAAACTTAGAACATAGGATCAACATTTTTAGTAGCATGTCTAATCCTATTCCTTCGTAAGCTTTTGTCCTAAGGACTGATTCTGTTTTCTGTGTTCTTTTACTGATTGTTATGTCACCCTTGTCTGAGGAGCAGAGGGATATTTGAGGACTGAAATAATGTTGAACTCCACCTTGTGCATTTAGTATCTCAGTAGTCAGAGCATCACCATTATCACCTGTTATTTGTTGGTAAAGAACTGTGAAAAGCTTTGATCCCCCTTATCCTGTCCCGGAATACTGTATCTGAATAAGTATAATCATTTAATATAAAGCACTTCCTCCATTATATTGTACCAACAACCCACTGACCTTCTCAAGAACATTACTGCTCCCCAAAGAGATAATTTTCCCTTACTTTGACCGGTAGTACAAGTTGGCTTAAATAATTTGTCACGAAGGTCTTTTGGCAGAAACAAAAGCAACACCAGGAAAGGCTATGTCCTATTATCGAGGCGGAATGACTTGGACTGCAGATGAAAAAGTGATTTATATAAATGAAATAATGTATCTAGACCACATAGAAAAATTCTTCCAGAGTGATCATCGCGAGCTGGATTATGCCTGATTGCTATTTCAGCACGAATCAAAAATGAAGCTGCTCTTGCCTTACTCTGAGCAATCTGTGGAGTAAAAACTATTAATATAAAGAGCTATATAGTGCACTTTGCAATAAATTAAATAATTTTCAACACATTATAAATATGTCATTTTGATCACTATTAGTTGGATTTAGGAATATGTTACAGTAGAAAGAAACTTAGACTGAGAATATGGAGGTTTAGTTTGAGCTTGGTTCCACTCTCTTACTAGTTGTTTGTGTAGTTCTGGGTCCCAAGTGATTCATCCATAAAGTGAAAAGATAGGACTATATGATCTCAAACAGCACTTTCAAACTTTAACATTCTGGAATGCAGCAAGATTCATCAAAAGTTTGTTCATTTCCTTGATTCTTGTTTGCTTTGGAAATTCTTAAATCATTGATCATTGTTTTGATATTTGAAGATGTATCAAAGCCTACTCTCTAGGGTGCTCAAAGCCTGCATATATAGTTTGAGAGTTTGAAAATATTGCCATGATAACAAGACTATTTAATTTAAAATAAGCATGTGCCTGGATATTACTCATGACACTGAAAAGGAAATGAAAGTAATGGTCCAATGGCTTGAATTCATTAGGTTCTGCCTGAAGAAGGATTTACATATTCATCCCATGTGAAAGGATAAAAAGAGAAATCAACCTCCCCCTTCCCTATCCCTC
>NW_012136192.1:4712049-4714137 GCF_000956105.1 Propithecus coquereli
TAATATGTATATGAATTTATTAATTTTTTACTGAAAATCATAGCCAAATATCTTCAGAAATCAGTAATGCTTGCCACAGATTGGTACTGTAATCTAACAGTATGTTTGTGTGTCTTTATCTAAAACAAACAAAGTAAACAACTAGACCCCAAAATTCCACGATATATTAATCTCACATCTAGGGCACTCTTCTAGAATGAAGAAATAAACCTATCAAGCTATTCAGGGAGAAAACAAAGAGATAAACTTATATGTAGAACAGGTACTATGAAAGAGCAGACTTCTCTGTGGGTTGTCTGGGTAAAAGATAGTCTGTTGTGAATCTTTACAGCTAAAACAGAATGTCTATTAGTAAGACAATTTGCTAAACCTGTGTCTTTAGGGAGACATAGAAGAAATGCCCTCCTAAACCATGAGGACATCAACACTACTGTGGAATCACCAACAAGGTAGAAGTTGTTGACTTCCTATGTTATGAAAAGATGAACGCTCTTAGTGGAATAAAGATAATTTTCCATGATTATGAGAACTTAACTTAGAAGACACAAGTGAGTTCTTTGTAAAAGAATCCACCCAAATATATTGTAAAGCATATTTTGATATTCTTATAAAAATCTGCAGAGCCAGAGTTCTCTCCCAGGAAGACCAAGTACTACGGACTTCCTCAGTTAGAAGTTCCTGCTTCTCCTCTGGATCTGAGTCTCCTATCTCCCACCATATTGCCCAACTTGAAACCAGGATCATGTAAATTTAGACATGGAGGAGCTCAGGGTCATTATCAAATTCAAATCTCTCTCTCTTATTTTTCTCCAATGATGAAACTTCATTGACTTTTTTTTTTTTTTACAATGTAATGAGCCAATTTCTTTTTTCTTTTCTTTTCTTTTTTTCTCTATTTCAGAACATTATGGAGTACAAACATTTAGGTTATGTATATTGCCCTTGCCCCACCCAAGTCAGAGCTACAAGCATGTCCATCCCCCAGACAGTGAGCACCACAATACCCATCCCTTCCTCCCCCCTCCCAACTTCCTGACACTTGACGAATGTTACTACCATATGTCCACATAAGTGACTTTTTTAAAAAAATAGAATTGATATTAGACCAGATGGCAAGACCATGTACTCTTTGATTGTAGGGACTTTGTCTTATTCATTGGTCTATGAATTCTTACAACTCAGCACACAACCATACACGCTGTAAACATCAGTTATTTTTGAATGAACACAATCAATTATAAATGACTGCTGCTTAACCAAGACAGCTTTTATTTGTTCAACCAGTCATTCTTAAAATGTGGACCATGGACCAGTAGCATTAGCATCATCTTGGAATTTTTAGAATTCCAAGTCAAATAATAATCCTCACTGCAGTGGCAATGAATCAGAAATTCTGGGTTTCAAGCAGTTCTCCAGTTATTTTGTTACATACTAACATTTGAGAACCAATGTTAAGGGAGTGGTATTTAACCCTAGTTACTCATTAGACCAACCTAAGGAATATTTAAAATGTACTAATACCTGGGACTCACTTCAGGATAATAAATTCAAAATATCTGTGGGTGAGTCTTTGTATTGGTATTTTTAAAAGCTCCAAGATAACATATTTATGTGTAGCCAAAGTGGCAAACCACCATTCTCATCCCAAATTCTGTGTGTATATGCATGTGTGTGTGTGCATGTGTGTGTGTGTGTATGTGTGTTTAAAAAATAGATAGCTAGGCCTCAAAGTCTATGAAGCAAATTTAAATTAACTGCTTACAAGGTAGCTATAGTCACTACAATATCACCAAAATCGCCCTCCTGATTTCACCTCCCTCAATTTCAATCACTTTCTTCAAACCTCATTATTCCTGAAATTTTTTTCTCCTTCTCTTACAATATTCCTCCAATAACCCCTAGATTATAACTCAACTACTACAACCAGATTCATAAAAAAACTTATAAAGCCATATTCCTAAAAGGCTTGAGGAAAATTTTATTTTCTACTCTTTACTATAATATCTAACCTCATCAACAGAGTTTTCTGGTATGAAACTGACTATAACTCATTAAATGTTGTTTTTAAATTTCTCCTCTAAATAACAT
>NW_012136192.1:4717592-4721349 GCF_000956105.1 Propithecus coquereli
CCCTTTCAGAGAAAATAAGTAAATGATGAGTTAGTGCTCACTGTTAAAATAAGTAAATAAATTATATATATATTATATATATATACACACACACATATACACACACATATATATGTATATCCTTTGAGAGAAGAACAGTACTTAAGGCAAACTCCTGTAGGGAGGGAAGCAGATGCCTCTTTTCTGTGCAGTCTGTCCTCCTTGAGTGTGGGGAATGAATGAAGGTACATGCCGTAGAAATCAAGGACATGCATCTTGTTTTGCCTCCTCAAATTTTCCTGTGAGAAGACAGTGAAAACTGAGAGGATGTTTAATATCTGAGAGTGAAATATCCTTCAAGGAAAGACTAATTTTTAATCATCATTTTTCATCTTATTGGAATCAGATTCCCTAGTACATAATACTATCTTGGAGATAAAATCTCTCTCTCTCTCTCTCTCTCTCTCTCTCTCTCTCTCTTTCTCTCTTCACTCCAGTGCACCAAATGCTACAGATGTAAATATTCTAAATGAAGCTGAAAGATAATATTGTTTGTTTCATAGCTAGAATCCTGGAACCTAGAGCTTACTCATGCTGCATGGTCATGAGGTAGTCAGAAATGACACAAATGAATGGATAATTGGTAACTGTCAAAGAGATGATGCTGAAAGAGTCAATCAACCAAAAGCAAAGAATTTCATTAAGTTTAAGGTCTGAGCACCATGCCAAAACTAGGGAATAAAATTAAAGGTTCATAAGCTGAGTAGATGTTGAAACACAAGACAAATTAGCAAATAAAACACAGACTTACCCCCTCTCCCTCTCAACAGTCCAGAAGATGAAGAAAAAAAAAAAAAAGTAAGATATAAAATCCACAATTATGACAGAAATGGACAAGAGGCCATAACAAATGAGAAGTGTAAATTGTTAAAGTAATATGAGCTGTTGAAATAGATAAGCTCCAATTTCTCAGTGCCACAACATACTAGAAGCTTATTTTTCCCTCATACAAAGTCCTAAGGGATATTCTTGACTGACTGGCACTTCCCATCCGAGGAATGATTCAGAGACACAGACTCCTTCCATCCTGTGGCTCCTTGTTTTAGCTCAGGCTGTCAAAACAAAACACACAGACTGCACGCCTTACACAACAGAAATTTGTTTCCTCACAGTTTTGGAGGCTAGGAGTTTGAGATCAGGGTGTTCGTATAGTTCATTTCTGTTAAGGGCTCTCTCCCTAGCTTGCAGATGGCTGTCTTCTCACTGTGTCCTCACATAGTGGAGATAGTGGGCTCTTTGGTATTTCTTCTTATAAGACCATTAATCTTATAAGATTAGGGAACCACCTTTATGACCTCATTTAACTTTAATTACTTCCCGAAGTTCCTCAAAATAGTCAGAGCTTCAATATGTTTCAGTTGCTGGGTGCCTTTCAGTCTATGGCACTCCTCTATCTTTATTGTACAGCTTCCAAGATCGTCATGGAAGGAAGAGTGAAAGGGAAAAAACTGGATGTGAAAGGCCACGATGGGCCAGACTCATGCAGAGCATTCATCCCCTCCCTCGTATTTCATTGCCAGAACTCAGTTGCGTGTCTGTAAGGCTGGCTCAGAAATATAGCCTAACTATACATGCAAGAAAAAAGAAAATAAATTTGCATACATATCACCTGAATCTGTTACAAGAAGTCAAAAGTGGATAGATAAGTAATAAATGACTTAGAAGACAGAAGAAAGCAAATACCCGAACCTGGCAGGAGGAAAGGGGGAGAAGAACACAGTGGCAAAACTAAGCTGGGTTAAACTCAGAAAGCTTCAGAGACTGGGGACACTAAGAATCACTGACACATGAAGGTGAGGCAGAGCTGAAAAGAGAAGAACCACAGAAGATTTGTGTACTTAGAAATTAGACCCCCACACATCTTACTTCATCCCACCTAACCAAGTACCTACTTATCCTCAACTCCAGAAAATAATCAAGTTTATTTTGCAGAGATGTTTGCACAATTGAGATTGGAAAAGAGGTATCATACTGATAACAAGGAAATATTTGAAAGTCAATGTACATGATGCTGAAAACTACTATAGCCCCTTTCCGTTTATTAAGTTCAAAAAATACTAGTGTCTAGGATAACACAATGCCTAACCTCAGAGGAGCCGCAAAAATTTTACTCCATGGGCACAGGCCCCAAATTAAATGCCTATAGATACTCAAAGTGGAAAGACCTTCCAATAAAAAAAAAAATGCCCATTCTTATCTAAACACTCTCCAGATAACATGGCTTATCTACATGTTAAGTGCCTGCATCATTGTGTCCTTCTGCCAAATTTCCAACCAGCTTTCATATATTTTACCCTGAACCATACACTATCAGCCAAGGATTAACATACGAGTATTTGAAGGAAATACTTGAATGTAAAACAAATGACCTTGAAAGAAAGAGAGACAATACATAGAACAGAATAAAACATTTTAAAAACACTCTATAATATCCTCAGAGAGATAAAATATTGCATACATTAAAAAGAAAAGGATATAAAAAGAAAGAACTCTGAGAAAGTGGAAAAATTGATAGCAGAAAAAATATAATGATTGACAAGAAGAAAAGGCGGGTGCAAAACACGTTGATTAGTGATGAATGCTGAGCATCACTTCCTCACACTGATTTTACACATCCAGCTCACAGGCTTCTGTAGAGGGTCCTGACCCAGTTACTGGAACACTTTTTAGAGAGACCAAACACCAAAGTGAAACCATTTATATGAAGACTTCCATTTGCTGTTGTGCCCACCCATCCATAAGTGCATTCTTAACCCTCCCCCTATGTGTTATTTTCATTGACTCTGAGTTGCAACATGGTGTAGTCCAAAGTACATGAACTTAATGTTGAAAAGAGGAGGATTTGGTGTATGTGTGCACGTGTATGTGTGTATATGTGTGTGTGTGTGTCCCCACCACTTACTGAATGGGCAACCTTGGTCAATAACTCAAATGCCTTCAACTTTAGTTCATTTGTCTGAACAACAGGATTGATCATGCCTATTTTATATAATTATTATGAGAATTAAATGAGATTAAAGTATGTCACCTTATCTAGTACAGTGAGTAACATAAAGCAAGGTGCTAAACAATATAAAGGTTGTCTTTTCTTTTTGATGAGTGTGTGAAATTCTATGTCATATTCCATTGAAAGGTAGACCCAGTGTCAATTATATTACAACAGATAATGTTGTTTGACCTGTTGAAGACAAACATTTCTGTTGTTCAACCAGTTTCTTGTCATCAGAAAGAATAAACAACAGATTTGACCACCTTTTTTCTTTTTACCCAATTGAATTGTTCACATTGTTGGCATTGTCTACCTACTATCTAAATTAATTGGTAGCTAACTGAATTCAGTTCCTTTTTCCTTTATGATTTTAACGGTCAAAATAGCTAATGATGGCCGGGCACGGTGGCTCACGCCTATAATCCTAGCACTCTGCGAGGCCAAGGTGGGTGGGTCCCTCAAGGTTAGGAGTTCGAGACCAGCCTGAGCAAGAGGGAGATCCCGTCTCTACTAAAAAAAATAGAAAGAAATGATCTGGACAACTAAATATATATAGAGAGATAAAAAATTAGCCATGCATGGTGGCGCATGCCTGTAGTCTCAGCTACTCGGGAGGCTGAGGCAGAAGGTTTGCTTGAGCCCAGGAGTTTGAGGTTGCTGTGAGCTAGGCTGACGCCACGGCACTCACTCTAGCCCAGGCAACAAAGCGAGACTCTGTCTCAAAAAAAA
>NW_012136192.1:4721399-4722012 GCF_000956105.1 Propithecus coquereli
AATTGCTATCTTCATCCTCAACACACTCAGCTGCCTGTGCAAGGATGATTTAATTTGGGGACTTCAGCTGAAGGCATCTCTTCTAGTGTCTTCTAGTTTCATTGACAATATTGTCCACTATTTCTGAGAGGACAAGGGAGTAGCACCACTATTCCCTCTTATTAATCCTCATTTCATTAACTTTCAATAGTGTAAAGTATTTGGCTCATAAGCACATCGTGGAGCAGAAGTAAATTTGTTTTATGAGAGTAGGTTGATTTAGAAAAGGGATTCCATATTCATTTTTAAGTTTGGAATTGGTAGGATATGGCTATCCTAAAATAAGAAAGGAATCGAGATTGCCAAGAACATGTCTCTAGCACTTTCAGGTTGATTTTGTCAAATTAAATCTGTTTTTTATTTTTTTTTTTAACTTTCCAAAAAACATTCCTGGGAACCAGTACACACAAAAATTCATGGTGATAAAAGTCATTGAATCCTCTCTCCACCTCCTTTGTAAAGTTCATCATTGGTTTCCAAACACTAATCTAATAGAAATAGAAATCATTTATTAAAAATATATATGTCCTTGAGTTTCACCACAGACCCAATGAATGAGATTCTCCAGAGGTGG
>NW_012136192.1:4723805-4726050 GCF_000956105.1 Propithecus coquereli
CATTTGAAGGAATGGAAACAGGCATTTTATACATTCTCAAAGTGGCACCACATACTTGCTCACATTACTGATTTGAGAAACAAGAATTCCTGAAAGAAAATCAATTTTAAACATGGAGCAATACTAAGTCTTGCCATAATACAATAAATCTTCTACTGGACATTTTACAGATCATCTTCTATATCATTAATTTGTATCATACTATACAGAGCAATTTGACACCTTCATTTAGCACTAACTGCCCCACAGCAACAGTTCATTTAAAATGTAGTTCAGAAGCAATAGCAATTAGTTTACAGTAGTGTTTGAATTTAATACTTAAAATGCTTATCTTCTAGACACACAATAGGAGGCTCTAAGCCATATATACTCAATTATAGACTTTAGGATTAAGTCAGCGTTTATCATACTATGCCTACTGCCTCCCCATAAATGATTCCACTGTTACCACTTCATTCCACAATTGCTATCTTCATCCTCAACACACTCAGCTGCACTACCAGTCTCATGACTATCTACATTATCACCTCCATCTCCACTGCCCATCTTCATCACTTCTCTTTTTTTCTTCCTCCATGATGATTGCTTTGTCTCTGATAGTTTTTAAAGACATAAATAACAACAATAATATCCATCTCTTATTTCCTCAGGAATACTTCTCACATTTTTTCTGAATTTTCCAAGACCAACATCGAGTTCATGCTCCATCCTCCCTGGAAACTTAGTGTGTCTGTATCTAAGAAGAGATTTCACAGTGGAATTAATTTGCAGGGTACATTATTTATGATTTAAAGGGGATCTAGGTTTTTGGCCATTTTACCTTTTAGTTTATTACATGCCTTAGCATGAGGTGGGCAGTGGAAACAAAATTCATTTGCAATAATCATGTTTTCCTCTAGTTAGAAATTCAGGTGTTTGTTTCCTATTCTTTTATTCTTCAGCCTACGTCATAGGGGGAAAGTCCAACTTACTAGCAGTGCTCACTGAGAGATTACCCACGGTTGAAGTTTCAATCATATATATAAAAGCTTCTCCCCATATGTGAGATGAGCAAGTGGAACTGTCATAGAGTTTCAGAATTCTTCTTTCCTTAGTGTTGTATGGTCCCCTTTTATAACCAAAAGAAACTCTGCATGTTTTCAATGACTTTGAATCTAAATGTAGTTTTCACTTACTGAAGGACTTTCCTCTTTTAAAACCCAGAAGACTTGCCCTACCAAGAATCTGTTAATTTCTGGAATTTGATATCAGGATTTTAGGATGACAACTGACAAAAGTCTAATAATTCTGCTGATGTTTGGAATGTCTTCATTTCTTCTTGCTTATAAGTTCTATCTAATAAAGACAAAATACCCAAAGTTTAAAAGGGGTTGAAGTAAGCTTTCTAAACGCAGGTAAACCTGGATTGGAGAATGTAGCTTGGACCAGAAGCCTTGTGGTTGGTTTCCACTTTGCTGAGTTCAAGACAAAGAGACTCAGAGCAAATTTCTAGTCTAACCCACTTATCTAATTAATTACAAGTAGAAAAGAGCAGGGGAACCCCCCACCACATCACAATTCTATCATTTCCAAGAGAAGTTGTTTAGGGGGAACTGATGCATGGTGGTTGGAAAACCAGTGTTTTTCTTACTTATCCTTGAGGGAAAATAACATCACTCATTACTAAGCATATAGCCTAATTATATGAGTTCCCCTTTCAGAGAAAATAAGTAAATGATGAGTTAGTGCTCACTGTTAAAATAAGTAAATAAATTATATATATATTATATATATATACACACACACACATATACACACACATATATATGTATATCCTTTGAGAGAAGAACAGTACTTAAGGCAAACTCCTGTAGGGAGGGAAGCAGATGCCTCTTTTCTGTGCAGTCTGTCCTCCTTGAGTGTGGGGAATGAATGAAGGTACATGCCGTAGAAATCAAGGACATGCATCTTGTTTTGCCTCCTCAAATTTTCCTGTGAGAAGACAGTGAAAACTGAGAGGATGTTTAATATCTGAGAGTGAAATATCCTTCAAGGAAAGACTAATTTTTAATCATCATTTTTCATCTTATTGGAATCAGATTCCCTAGTACATAATACTATCTTGGAGATAAAATCTCTCTCTCTCTCTCTCTCTCTCTCTCTCTCTCTCTCTTTCTCTCTTCACTCCAGTGCACCAAATGCTACAGATGTAAATATTCTAAATGAAGCTGAAAGATAATATTGTTTGTTTCATAGCTAGAATCCT
>NW_012136192.1:4729186-4739727 GCF_000956105.1 Propithecus coquereli
GAGACTCTGTCTCAAAAAAAAAAAAAAAAAAAAAAATAGCTAATGATAATATAAATATCTCTATGATGATTCAGAGAGTGTAAGCTGTTATTTTCAAGGCCAAGTCCGTCATTATCTTAATGTACGTGTTAGCTTCGTGTGCAGAGTGACTTTCTCTTGCATATACTGAGGACAGAATGAATTATATCCTTTTATTTGAGAACAATATTGAATTAGTAAGCATTATCTTTATGAATTCTATATTTAACAAATAATACTTTCTTTAGCTATCTAAGGAACAGAAGTATAGTCAGAGAACAAAATTCTATTGCTGCTTTCATCTTGAAAGAATCAAGTCCTATTATTCATAGTGTTTTGCCCTATACACTCTATGCCATAGAACAAATTGCTAGAGTTTTGAAAAAAGCCACAGTGCAATTTTCTTTTCACTTTCTAATGCTTGTTTGAGAAGCTCATTAAAGAAGACTACAAGGTGATCAGTCCAAGCCCACATGTCACATGGGAGGCAGGGGCTGGTTACTCTAGAAACCACCATTCCTTCCATACTCAATAATCACCTAGCACATAAAACAGAAAGAGGAATTCCCTCTTTGCAGCAGCTAAATATATATTCAGGTATAACATGCATCAAGTAGAGGCTGAGGTTTTTAGCCCAGAATCCAGAAAGAATGTAGAGGGAAGTGTTGACTACATTCTCCTCCCAATTGCCAAGTGCTGTTCTGTCAGTGACCTGAGGTGGGAGGAAATCTTGAAACTCAGTTTAAATAAAATCATCACCCCTATTGTAAAAGAGATACAGCTGGCAAACTGAAACATCCAATTTTAATTAGATTCTTTGCAGTACATGTCCTTGATGTGATCTATATTCAATAAATCTCAACAATTCTATGTTTTTCTTGTTGTTTTCCCATCTACTGGTGCGTGGGTTAAGCTTATATAACATATTTGATTGATAGGCACACAGGCTGTCGATGGGGGAAGGAAATCAACCAAAGAGGCTCTTTACTATTTCTATCAGTGTGTTTAGAAAATTGATATATCAGTCAGAGGCTCAGTTTTTTCTCTCTATTAAGCTCTTATAAAACTAGACTTCACTGTACCTACTTTTCAGCAAAAAGCTCTGAACATTTTCTTCTCTCTTATAAGTAAGAAATAGGGTCTTTGTTGAGGAATATAACATTAAAAGTATCTAGAGTCCTGAAACTAGAATAGAACAAAATATTACTTCATGACGATCATGTTCTCTTTAAATAATATATTATTATTCATTCATTCATTAGTTTAGTTGATATGTATTTGTTGGTCACCTGTTATACATGCAGCATTGTGCTAAGGTTTCGGATTGTGAATCAAAATGATTACTTCCTGCCTTCACAAAGCTTATGGTTCAATCAGAGAGACAGAAAATTAAACAAGCAATTCACATTTTATGCATGCTGTGATATGAGAGTTTAGGATGTCATGGGAGCACCTAGCGCAGGGCGAAAGGATCAACAGTGCAGTGAGGCCAAGAGAGACACAGAATTTTTAAAAATGAGATGAATTTAGCTACAAGTACTTATAGATCACCTTGATGAGAAAACTTCCATGGAGTAATGAGTTTTAAAGCATGATTAGAATAATTTTAAAAATGCTTTAAAAGTGAGGAAACGGAAGCAAAAATAAGAACACGTATCTTCAGAGGTTCAGGTCTAAATGGAGGAAAGGGAAATGGAGTGCTAGCTAAAGTGGGCTACGGAGAATGTTCTGAATTTGTCATCTGTTATAAAATATTTTTGAGGGAGGACAACAGGAACATGATTAAAAGTTCTCAAGTATTATAAAGTCAGTATCACACATTTAGTGAATGTTTATGGTAAAAAATACAAATCTGCAAAAATAGTTACATGTAAAATTCGCCTATAAACCCACCACTTAGCTGTAAATGCTAGTATCATTTTGGTGTCTAATCTCATGTGTGTGTGTGTGTGTAGACGTGTAGATACCTACGTATGTGTGTTGAATTTTTATTGATATGAGTTCATTCCATACTTATTGTTTTGTAACGTATTTTTAATAAATTGTATATATTGAAAATCTTTTCAGGTCAAAAGACGTACATAATTATTCTTAAAAATGACATCCTCTTGCATCATGTAGTTATCATTTAATCTATTTTATCATTCTTACATTACTAAACAATTAGGCTATTTGCACTTGTTCATAAATATAAACAAAAAATTACGGGTCATATGCTTATAATTATTTCATTTGGATAATTGTACACTTGTCCAATTATTGCTTCAGGATTAATTCCTAAAAGTATCTTAGGTTTTGCACTAAAATTTTGCAAATGACTTTGAGTATTTACTCTAAGGTTGTCTCAAAGAATATACACTTGGAAAACCAAATAAAAGTAGCTAATTCCAGGTCTTGACTGATTTAGAGCCAACCAAGCTTGGGGAGAATAATGGGGACCCAATGAATACTGACTGGAAAATTATATTTGGACACTGCAAAGGCTATAAAACCTCTCCAATAAAGTTGTCATGACAGAGGAGAAATAGGCAAACAGCTAATCAAACTAGGTTTACTAGAGAGAGGTCTATATGAAGGGAGAGATTAGAAGGCCAAGCTGGCATTGGCACTTGTGAAGTGAGGAACCCACGGAGTGTCTCCTGCACAAGAAAGGGAGATTTGACTGGTTGCCATTTACAAATTGTTTCTGAACTGGAAGTCTGACAGACTGGCAACTGTTTATCAGGTTACATTTTAGGACTGTTGGCTTAGAAAAAGCTAAACATCTGAGGACACTGGTTAAGTTGACACCAAAAGGGGAAAAAGCAACAATATAACAAAAACAAAACACATGGTTCTGAACTACCAGCATCACTTTCTAGCATTTCATGTTGGGCAATGATTGTGAATGTGCCTTCTCTTCCACAGGAGGTCATGACTGCCAAAGGATGTTGTCTAGCAGTCATTATAAAACGCTTAAACTATGCTTAAAGTGAGGAGGTCATTTAATCAGAACAACAACAGTAAAGACGTAGGGTAAAATTATTTTATATTTGATGGTATCTATTACTTTTAATTGCTATAACCAATTAAAATATGTTAGAAATAAATATGCAGCCATGTCTTCCAAATGCATTTCTGAAGTACATTAAATCCAGAATGGATGCAGAGGTAGCAAAGTGCCAACATATTATACAGCCAGCTTTTTAGAAGTCAGCATTTAGAAATGATATTAACACATAAAATGTTTAGATGAGCTATAAAATATCACGGAGCATAATTACTTATACATAAAGTATCACACAATATGATATTACCTTTTCTTTGTTTATACTTATAACAAAATCTTTTATCTATGAAAACTGCATCCATATTATGTAGATTTTTAAAAATTTATGGGGCAGGAGGGTGGTCAACGTGTTTTGAGGTTGTATCTGTCAATATGGCTTCGTTCTATATTTATGAAAGAAAACAAGCAGCCTACTATTTTGTGTTTGGTGAAACTGATATTCTTTAAATAAATTAAGTTTTGGGAGTAACATAAACTCTACATCTCTTTGAAATTCACAATGTGCACTTGCTTATTAGTACATCTGCAAAGTCCTGCAATAATGCTCCGTTACCAAATGCCTACTAAGCAGGGGTAGGCATTGCATTAGCTACTTTAAATGTCTGATAATCACAACTCAGAAAGTTTTCATTAGCTTTGCTTTGCAGGGGAGGAAACAGATTGGTAAAGTAATTTCCTAATATTGTCTGTGTGTTGGTATCTACATATTCACAAGTTTGAGAGATTGGGAGTTATAAGCGTCTAACATCTGCATCCATGTTCTTTCTACGATGTGCTTTCCTGTATGAAAAATAATTTGTAATTTGATATATATTCATATTCAATGAGGTATTTGATTTAGGACTCCAAAATCAAATTGTGTAATAAAACCAGCCTTTAACTTTTTTCTAAGAAGTTTCCCCAAACTAGGATATGCACCTTGTCTATGTATACCTAGGGCACATGGTACCTTCGACATTATTGGTCTCTGTCATCCTCTTTTGCAATGAATTTGTCGGTATGCTTATGGATCTCCTCATAGCTGGGTGAGGTCAGGAGCCCCTGAGGTCCGGGGCGGTGTCTGACTCATCAATGCATTCTCTCACTGCCCATCAATGAACGGCTGGCACAGAGTGTGCCTTCAACTGGCTGAAGACATGAATGGATTAAGCTAACCTTGAGGGCTGATTTAGCAAGTCTCCTCTGTTTTTACCCACATTAACACTGAAATAGAACTCAACACTGTTCACAGTTAACGTTAAAAATCTACTTACTCCCAAAGTGTGTCCAGTGTTCTTGAGATTACTGATGATTCCACCGGAAGGTGGATAAGAAGATTCTCATTAAAAACCAACAGTCTCAACCCCCACTGCTCTTTCTTGTTCTCTCCAAATTACCTCTCTAATAATGCTTCTAAAATTGCTCCTCTTTCTCTGACCCTTTTGCCATCTCATTGGCTGTAGCAGCCCATTCTCTCAGCCCTATAAAATATATTCTTAGCCATAAAACACATATGGGTATATATACATATGTATATGCACATCCATACATACTCATAAATATAGAAATATAAAGTACAACTGAAGAAGTGTTTTTTACTATTGTAGATCTCTTTTAACTCACTAGTTCCTAATTAATCAGGTAAGAAAAGAAAACTTCATTTTAAATTTCCACTGAAGCTGTCTTTTAAACTTTGTACCAAACCTTGGAAATCACTTTTTCCCAACCTATAAATGTTAACATATTAAAGGTTATCTTACAATTTAAAATATTTTGCTGAAAATGGTTTTCCTTTAAATCACGAACAAAAAATGTTTTCTTAAAACTATTTATCTCAATTTAAATAAAAATGAATTCGTTGTTACTAATAACATTAAAAAATGACTTAATATTTACCTTGTTCTATATTCTACAGGAATAAACAGCATACATTTCATATCAAGGAGTAGGGACATACACCATTTGGACAATTTAACCTACAGCATTTATATAGCTATAAAGGGACTGCAATACATTTTTATATCCCATAGTAGTACTTAAAGGGAATAAAATATGTAAACAGTAAGAAGATAGGCTTATTATAAAAGTATTCTCTGATCCTGCACCATTGCATAATGGTGTGTAAAATGTGCTATGATTTTGAAGTCAGAGGACATAGACTATACTATGAAAAATTATATCAATCATTAATATCCACCTATCACTTCTTTTAAAACCTTCATACTTCAGCCATCATTACAGTTTCCTTAGGCAGACTTTTAAAAAAATTCTAAGATAAACCATGCAGCACATCAGAGTGTCTTTTGTTAACTTGTATCATTGGCGTTAAAAGGCCCTGTGGCTTTTGAAATAATACACCCAAGTCATTTTAGGCTCAATAATTTTATTATCATTACTACTATTTTTTCCAGTGGTTTATCTTCAACTACCAAAGCACAAATGTAATCCAAAGAGTGGAACATTTTTCCATTATGTTGCCTTCTACTGTTTAAGCAATCTTCTCCCTTTAAAGTCATGAGAAATGTGACAAGGTAGCTACTTTGGAGTATGTATTTACAGATTTATCTATTTTATCTAATGACCACAAATGTGCCTTCATTTTATACTCCTTAGGCCTGAAATTTTATAGTAATAACTAGAGTCAATTTTCTAGAACAATGTATGTTTTATTATATAGCAAAGGATCGATTTAATTCAATAAACGCGTTTGTGATTTTTTTTGACAAGTACTTTCTTAAACTCAGGCCACACAGAGGTAAATGAGACACAGTCCCTGCCTTCAAAAACCTTACAGTTTAAAGACAGAGATGAGTATATGGAATGTGATAGGAGAGCTATGCACATATCCCTAAGAAACCACAAAAACAAATATCAATCTCAAAATAAGGGAGACAGAAAAGCTCTCCTTTGAGTTTCATATTTATGTTAAGCCTGAACCGGTGAACAGGGATTGGCCAACTGAATCAATGGAGGATGTTCTAAGTAAAGAAAAATAAATATAAATACAAGAATTTGTGTATGCTTATGGCATGTGTGTGGCACATTTAGACACATGCAGGTAGTTCAGAAAGATAGGAAATTACAGCACATGCTAGGGAAACAGTAAACAATGAGTGCAGAGAGATAGCAGGTTCATTTACAGAATATATATATATATATAAATGTGTGTGTGTATGTATATATATCTCACCTCATGAGTAGATCCTGATAATGGAAATAGCACATGGCCAAAATTTTAACATCCCATACATTTCTCATAAAGTATTGTGCATCTCGCTTTTATCCATTCAACCCTATACAGTAATGTGTTTGTAAAAATATAGATAAATTATGAAACAATGAAAATGGACATTGGACATACTCTGACGATTTATCTTTCTTTCCTCCTGACAACACTATTTACATTTAATTTTTATCTTTCAAAATTATGTAGGTAAAAATCACATGAGTTAAATGCATATTCAATGCAGATCTATTTTGACTTAAAACTTATCCCCCCAAATAGAAAGTTATTAAATAAGATAATATTAAGCAACTTTTAAAAAATCAGTATTGTAGAACTTAAACAGAATAAGACTGGAGGTGGCATCCTGGTTAGAAAGCTAATACGACCCAAGAGTTAGGATCAAACAAGAGACAAAAGTAAACCTAGGTAAGATTTGTAGGTTTGTAGAGGAGGGCATAGATACCAGTTATATTGCAAAGGTAGAATAAGCATGTTTTGGATTTGGGTGTTGAATCAAAGATGGGACTCTATGCTCACACTCCACCTTCCCACACAGCTAATGGACACAAAATTTAAGGACTATTAGTAGGTGTGTAAACTATTCTTGACATGCACATCTTAGTCTGAGTCTCTTAAAACACAGATACTGAGAAAGCAATTACAGGATAATATTTTATTAGAGGGGCAACTGCAGCAGCAAGAATAGAGACAAAATATCAAGATGTACAAGAAGGAAAAACAAACATAAGGGCATGAATTTCCTTCTTGGCTATAAGTTCTCAAGCATACATAACCATAGCTCCATCTTTTACTCGCTAAGATTTCTAGAACATGCTATATTATATCACCAGGAGTCAAAGTCCTTGATTAGTGAAGGAGGGAAGATGAGTAATTTATCTGATCGATTATGTTCTTCTCCTTATTTTCATTATTCAATGACTGAGAAAACAGCAAAATATATGGGATGTGGCATATAACAAAATATCACACATACCCCATAAAGATATACAAATATTATGTATCTATTAAGAAAAGAGAAAGATTTATTTTGTCTGCAGAAGACAACATTTTTTTCCAAATTTAACATATTTCTCAACTTCATCCAGAACCAAGAAATCCACACTGCCTGCAGAGTTAAAGAAACATCCATTGTTTTGGATGGAGTCTCAATGCAGAATGGGTTAAATGATGCCTAGAGAGGCATGTGAGAATCTCTCTGAAGAAATGGAGAGTCTGGGCAAGCACAGTGGCTCATGCTTGTAATCCTAGCACTTTGGGAGGCCAACTGCTTGAGCTCAGGAGTTCAAGACCAGCCTGAGCAAGAGTGAGACCCCTCTCCACTAAAAATAGAAAAATAGCCAGGTGTGGTGGCATACACCTATAGTCCTAGCTACTGGGGAGGCTGAGGCAAGAGGATCACTTGAGCCCAGGGGTTTGAGGTTGCTGTGAACTAGGCTGACCCCACAGCACTCTAGCCTAGGCAACAGAATGAGACTCTGTCTAAAAAAAAAAACACCAAAAATTGAAGGGTCCTAGGAGGAGAGGAGGGAAGGTATACAGTTTAAAAAGGCACAGTCAGTATTACAATTTTATGTTGGAAAATGGAAACAATCACCTATTTTTGTAATATAAACTATCAAAAATAAAGTTCAACAAAATCTTGACTGAATATATCACAAAGCTATGGTAACCAAAACAGCATGATGCTTTCATAAAAACAGACTTATAGACCAATGAAACAGAATAGAGAACCCAGAAATAAGTCCACATATTTACATCCAACTGATTTTCAACAAAGATGCCAAGAACATTCATTGGCAAAAAAGTTTATTCAATAAATAGTGCTGAGAAAACTGGATATTCATGTGCAAAACAATGAAACTAGATCCTTTTCTCACCATACACAAAAATCAACTCCAAAAGGATAAAAGTCTTAAATGTAAGCCCTAAAGCTATGAAACCACTAGGAGAAAACACAGGAGAAAAACTTCAGAACATGGATCTGGATGAAGAGTTTATGAATACGTCCTCTAAAGCACAGACAACAAAGGCAAAATAGATAAACAGGACTATATTAGCTCCTATGCAACAAAGCTTGTCTCTACAGAGTGAAGAGACAATCTGTTGAAAGGGGGAAATCTTAAATATTTATCCAAGAAGGGATTGATATCCAGAATATATTAATACAAGGAACTCAATTTAATAGCAAAAAAACAAATAATCTAATTTTTAAAAATGAGCAAAAGATCTAAATAGACAAATACCCCTTATGCATATAGACACAAAAATTCTCAACAGCATCCTAGCAAACCAAATCCAGCCACTTTTAAATAAGATTATGTACCACGAACAAGTGGGATTTAACCTTGAAGTTTGAACTTAGCTTAATATCTGAAAATCAAATATAATACAACATATTAATAGCATAAAGATTTCAAATCATGTGATCAATTCATATGCATAGAATTTAACAAAGTTCAACACTCTTTCATAATAAAAAGCACTCAGCAAACTAAAAGTAGGAGTTAACTTCCTCAACTTGATAAAGTGCATCTACAAAAAAAATCCACAGCTAACGTCATATTGAATTACAAAGACTGAATGCCTTTCTGCTAAGATTAGAAATAAGACAAAGATGATTGTTCTTGCTGCTATTTATTCTATGACACTCTACTGATTCCAGATAATGCAATTAGGCAAGAATAATAAATAGACACTATCTATATCTGAAGGAAAAAGCAACTTATAGAAAATCATAAGGAATCCACTAAAAAAAAAAAAATTAGACTTCAGCAAGGTTGCAGATACAAAACCAATAAACAAAATTTAATTGCATTTCAATATACTGGCAATGACAACCTGAAATGAAATTCAGAAAACAATTATATTTTCAACAGCAGCAATAAAATAAAGAACGTAGTAATAAATTGAATAAATACAGTGCAAGATTTGTAGAAAGAAAACTATGAAATTTTAAAAGAAACTAAAAAAGAGCTAAGAAAATGAAATGACATCCCATGTTGTTGATTGGAAGACTTAGTATTGTTAAGATGGCAATACTCTCCAAATTCATCTAAAAACTCAACACAATACTTATCAAAATCCCAGCTACTTTTTTTTTTTTTTTACAGAAACTGACGAGCTGATTCTAAAGTTTATATGGTAAATAAGAGACCCAAAATAGCCAAAGAATCTTAAAAAATAAGAATCAAGTTGGAATACTCACACATCCTGATTTCAAAACTTACAACAAAGCTGCAATAACCAAGACAGTATGGTACTGGCAGAAAGATAGACATACAAATCAATAAAATAAAAAAAATGAGAGTCCAGAAATAAACCCTTATATTTATGGTCAATTGTTTTTGACAAGGGTGCCAAAAAAAAAAGGGGGGGGGGGGGGAAGGATTTGTTAAATTTTTAAACTTTTTGGGAAAAAAAAACATAACTATAAATCTTCATGACCTTGTATTTGGCAATAGTTACTTAGCTAAGTCACCAAAAGCATAAGCAATGAAGAATCAATACATAAAGTGAACTTAACCAAAATCAATATTTTTTCACAAACAGTATTATCAAGAAAGTGAAATGACCACCCACAGAATAAGAGAAAATATTTACAAATCAAACCAGTAAGAGAATATATAAACGACTTTTACAACTCAATTATAAACTTTACGGGCAAAAAGTTGGCCAAGACATCTCTCCAAAATGATTTACAAACGTCCAGTGAGCACATGAAAAGATGTTCAACATCACTAGACACTAGAGATATATAAATCAAAATTACACTAAGATACCAATTCGCAACCACTAGGATAGCTATAATTAAAAAACAAACAGACAAACAAAAAAAAACAGACAAAAGCAAGTACTTATGAACATACGGAGAAACTGGAAACCACAGACATTGCTGGATTGCTAGTGGGGAAGTAAAATGGTGTAGCCACTTTGAAAAAGTTGGGCAGTTTCTTTTAATGTTTTTAATCTTTTTTTATCATTTTTTTTATTTCAGTATATTGTGGGGGTACAGATGTTTAGGTTACGTATGTTGCCCTTGCCCCTCCCCCAAGTCAGAGCTTCAAGCGTGTCCATCCCCCAGGTGGTGAGCATCCAACTCTTTGTGTATGCATATACCCGCCCCCCTGCCCGACATCCAATAAATGTTCTTATACGTGCACTTATGTGTTGATCAGTTAATACCAATTTGATGGTGAGTACATGTGGTGCTTGTTTTTCCATTCTTGGGATACTTCACTTAGTAGAATG
>NW_012136192.1:4739777-4746391 GCF_000956105.1 Propithecus coquereli
TGAAGTTTGAACTTAGCTTAATATCTGAAAATCAAATATAATACAACATATTAATAGCATAAAGATTTCAAATCATGTGATCAATTCATATGCATAGAATTTAACAAAGTTCAACACTCTTTCATAATAAAAAGCACTCAGCAAACTAAAAGTAGGAGTTAACTTCCTCAACTTGATAAAGTGCATCTACAAAAAAAATCCACAGCTAACGTCATATTGAATTACAAAGACTGAATGCCTTTCTGCTAAGATTAGAAATAAGACAAAGATGATTGTTCTTGCTGCTATTTATTCTATGACACTCTACTGATTCCAGATAAGGCAATTAGGCAAGAATAATAAATAGACACTATCTATATCTGAAGGAAAAAGCAACTTATAGAAAATCATAAGGAATCCACTAAAAAAAAAAAAATTAGACTTCAGCAAGGTTGCAGATACAAAACCAATAAACAAAATTTAATTGCATTTCAATATACTGGCAATGACAACCTGAAATGAAATTCAGAAAACAATTATATTTTCAACAGCAGCAATAAAATAAAGAACGTAGTAATAAATTGAATAAATACAGTGCAAGATTTGTAGAAAGAAAACTATGAAATTTTAAAAGAAACTAAAAAAGAGCTAAGAAAATGAAATGACATCCCATGTTGTTGATTGGAAGACTTAGTATTGTTAAGATGGCAATACTCTCCAAATTCATCTAAAAACTCAACACAATACTTATCAAAATCCCAGCTACTTTTTTTTTTTTTTTACAGAAACTGACGAGCTGATTCTAAAGTTTATATGGTAAATAAGAGACCCAAAATAGCCAAAGAATCTTAAAAAATAAGAATCAAGTTGGAATACTCACACATCCTGATTTCAAAACTTACAACAAAGCTGCAATAACCAAGACAGTATGGTACTGGCAGAAAGATAGACATACAAATCAATAAAATAAAAAAAATGAGAGTCCAGAAATAAACCCTTATATTTATGGTCAATTGTTTTTGACAAGGGTGCCAAAAAAAAAAGGGGGGGGGGGGGGAAGGATTTGTTAAATTTTTAAACTTTTTGGGAAAAAAAAACATAACTATAAATCTTCATGACCTTGTATTTGGCAATAGTTACTTAGCTAAGTCACCAAAAGCATAAGCAATGAAGAATCAATACATAAAGTGAACTTAACCAAAATCAATATTTTTTCACAAACAGTATTATCAAGAAAGTGAAATGACCACCCACAGAATAAGAGAAAATATTTACAAATCAAACCAGTAAGAGAATATATAAACGACTTTTACAACTCAATTATAAACTTTACGGGCAAAAAGTTGGCCAAGACATCTCTCCAAAATGATTTACAAACGTCCAGTGAGCACATGAAAAGATGTTCAACATCACTAGACACTAGAGATATATAAATCAAAATTACACTAAGATACCAATTCGCAACCACTAGGATAGCTATAATTAAAAAACAAACAGACAAACAAAAAAAAACAGACAAAAGCAAGTACTTATGAACATACGGAGAAACTGGAAACCACAGACATTGCTGGATTGCTGGTGGGGAAGTAAAATGGTGTAGCTGTTTTGGAAGTTTCTCAAAAAGTAGAACATAGAGATGCCGTATTACCTATCAATTTCACTGTTAGTTATATAACCAAGAGAAATGAGAATATCTTCTCATGCAAAAGTGACTACATGAATATTTATAGCAGCATTATTTCTAATAGCTCCAAAATGGAAACAACCCAAACGTCCGTCAGCTGATGAATGAATAAACAAAATGCAATATATCCATATGATGGGAAATCGTTTGACAATAAAAAGGAATGAAGTACTGATACATGCTACAACATGGATGAATCTTGGAAATACTATGTCAAATTAAAGAAAGCAAACACAACAGACCAAATATTATGTGATTTGATTTATATAAAATGTCCAGAATTGGAAAATCTGTGTAGGCAGATTAGTGATTCCCTAGGGTTGGGGGTGGGAGTAAAATGGAATGTGACTTCTCGTGTATGGAGTTTCTTTTTGGAGTGATGAAAATATTCTAAAATTAGATTGTGGTAATTCTAACATAACTCTGTGAGTATACTAAAAATCACTCAATTGTACATTTTAAATGGGTGATTTTTAGGATATTTAAATATATCTCAATAAAGCTGTTTAAAAAAATCAAGAGTCACTAAGTTATAGAGGTATGTTTGGATAATATAATATGTTGTCTAAAATTTGAATCAAAATATATGGAAGGGTATGCAATTAATTAAACAAGATTAGCCATGGAGTCATCACTGTTGTAGCTGGTTGAGAGCATCTGGGATCTAATTACACTATTCTCTCTAGTTATGTCTATATTCAAGATTTTCAGAGAAACCAGTTATAAAAATAATTTTCCAGACGTCGGTTAGAAACCAGGCCCATGAGCTTAGAAAAATTGATTGCACTAGAAAATAATGTTTGTGTCCTGTGAAAGACACCATTGATTGTGTCAAATTAACAATTGGCAGAGATTAAGCACATCTGATATAGTAAATGAAAGTCCCAGAGAAGTAAAATAACGAAATGTATTCTCTTGATGGTAGAATTATTGTTAGGTATTCTCTTTGGTAATCAGTCACTTTAATATTAAAATGGAGCATTGAGATACTAACTTCTAATTCTTTGTCTGTATTCTTTCATATACGGGAAATGAATGAGTCGTTCTGACAAGTTACAAAATTTTTTTAAAAAGTCTATCTATCTTTCTCCTTCATAAAGCATGCCCACAATCCCCTCTGGAAGAAAACTTAGTCCTTAGTAAGGAACTCAAGTCCTACTTCTTTATTATAATAGAGAGCAAAGCAAAGAATGCTCTTCTTCTTATGACTAAGGATTTGCCAGCAAAGTTTACCCTCAGGAAGTTAAGGCCAGACCAGGTCAAGGGTTAGTTTTAGAACAGGGATGGCAAATGCTTGGCATCCACTCTGCCATTCTGTATTCCTGTATCAGGACAGACATTGTTAATTCATCTCGGAATTCTTTCTAGAGCCTTAGAATCTTCCTCAATGATCTAACCCAGAGAAAACACTACCAGTCAGAGTTTATACATGAGGGAAAACTTATTTATTTTCCAGGTTTTATGTTGATGCCAGTATTAAGGATACAGTTAAGGTAAGGTTAGGATTTAGCTTTAGCATTGAAGCCTCTCCTAGGGTGAGAGGCTTCGACTAGACGGAACATTAGCAAGAAGATGTTGGCTAAGATTCGTGCTAGAATTGGTTATAGTTGTTAGGATGGTATCATTACATTTTCAGGCTAGAGTTATGTCTTAGAACTTTTTGCTTAATATTAGAAAGGATGAAGTTAGAATTGGGTGTATTTTACTGTGTTAGTCAGAGTCAGAGGATTTCTTGAAAATACAGCAAAACTTCCCAAAACTCATATATTTCTTCTCTTATTATTCATCTTAAGCATGTATTTTGAAAGAAGAGTAATGGTAGAGCTAAAATAACTCTTAGATGATACTAATAACTAAGCTCTTAAATTAGTAGTTTTGTTTTGTAGATTATTCTTTGCAAATCATAAATGTTACAAGTTAATTTTCATATTTGATTAATAACACTAGATAGGCTATTTGAGAGAGACATTCAACATGTTTCAAACATCTTTTAATCACCATTAAAAAAATCAAAGTGATCAAAATCCACTAATAAGATGACAAACATAACTGATCAACATATACAATGAAATGAATCAGTAATAATGAATACAGTAATAATGAATCAGACTGAATAACCACATCTGCATTAGAAAAGACGAGTCATTTTCAACCACAATATAAAATTTACATTCTATGAGAAGATTTGAGGAAATGACAGCAACACATCACATACGCATTGCTGCTCAATTCCACCAACCTTATCCAATTTATCATTCTTGTTTCAAAATAGAAAGCAGGAAACACTTCATAGGTATTAGGAACCATGCTAAACAGGATGAAATTTTAAATCCCTTTAAGAAATCTCTCATTTTAAACTATAGAGAAAAAAAAAACTGACTGATTGATACAATGTCATCAAGTAAGTATAGCTTTCTTTCTTGCTTGCTAACTAGCTCTCCACGTATTTTCCTTCATTTTTCGAAAGGATTTTAAACAACTTAAAATAAATGTAATTAATTAAGAACACCAAAAACAAATATTTTTAAAGAGAATGAAAAACTAAGGATAAAATATGCAAGTAAAAATCAGTGAACAAATAGTAATACAGAATGCATCCCATTAGATTTTCTACATTTATTTAAGATATATTGCAAATTGATCTCAGACATCCCTAGTTACAAATATAAAAACAAGGTAATACATATCCCAATCACCCAGATTTGATCATTAAACATTGTATACTTGTGTCAAAATATCATATGTACTTCATAAATATAAACAACTATTACATATTCATAAAAATAAAAATTAAAAATAAATAAAAGCTAGAAAATTAAAAATAAATAGAGAAAGCAAGATGCTATGAGATACAAATTGTTCATATTATATATTGGAAAAATATAATTAGGCAAATATATTGTTAAAATATTGCCATTTACTAAATGAATCAATGAATCAATGCACAATCATGTAAAATCTTTCTCCTCTTGAATCACCCTTTGCTCATATATGCTTGCATATGGGAAAAGATAGAAAGATAAAAGGACATTATTTTTTATCTATATTTCCCTTAAAAAAAGGAAACTGCAGTTACAAGAGCAAAGTTACAAATCATGCAGATTTCTTCAAGAAAGGTAAGAAGCTAAGACATAATAAGCTAAGACATAATAAATTTATTTCCAGTCTTGCAAAGCTTTCAAGAGACTATAAAATAGCATCATTTCATCAAGGGCAAAGTTTCATGTCAAATAGTGTGTAAAATCTAATAATACTCAGCAGGTAATAGAGGCAATGCATGGGAAAAATAAAGGCTACACAAAAACATTACTGGGGACATTATAGCTATGAGTGAAATTCTTGAAGTTCCTTTGTTTAGATTTTGTAACCATGCAGACCGAGAAAGAAAAGGGATCGCAATCTGGGTTGCTGTTTGTGACAAGTGCAATTTTCTCCACATTTTTCTCGTCTTATTTTCCTTCTGTACTTTCATACTTACAGTTTTTCTAGGCACTTAACAGCCCCAGTGGAAATAATGGGTTGGAAAGAACGTTTTCAGGCAGGCGTAGAATCTGAGCTCTAGTTTTGGCTTTGTCCCCAACTAGCCTTTTCCCTTTATATCATTCATCTCGTTCTTCTCACGTTTATATGACAAGTGAGGTAAGTTCACACCCAGATCTGCCTTCTAGTAGTTATATGACTTAAGAGAAATTACTTAAACTTTTCTATCCTTTAAGTCTTTGTCTGTCAAGGGATCCAATCCCAAATACCTTTGGGAGGATGGAATAAGCTAACATATCTAGAAAGCTTGCTAAAATATCCAGAACGTACTACGAGCCCCTTAAATGTCATCGCCTTTCCCTTTACGTTTGCATTCCTCTTTTCCTTTAAAGTCACCTTGAGCTCTGAAATGTCTGTTTATATTAATAAACAATAGATGCAAACAAATGACTCACCAGCACAGAATACAAAATGAGATCCCACACTTTTCAGTGTACAAGTTAAATCACACCATGGTCCCGTCAGACTATTAATGGAAATCTTTGTTTTTCCCTCCTTTGGAAGACCCCGATCCCAAGATAAGTCCATGAATCTCAGGTAGCTAGCTTGTCCTAGTTTCTAAAAGAAGCAAAGAAAAATAATAAATAAAAGAAAGGTAAATAAAACTTCATGCACCCAATTCACCAAATTCTGTGTTATTTGTAGTGTATATGTAATTGCCACACGGCAACATACAGTGCTTATTGGATGCGATTGCCCAAAGTGCACACTACCTTCTCTGGTCCAGCCAAAGATCCGCTGAAACATGTGTTAGTGTGTACATATATATAGTGAAGGAAGGTGGAGAGCATGAAAGGAAATCCCTCCTCCCCAGTGCTTTGCTCACCAATGGCTACTATGCAGTGTACAATTCTATATCTAGACTTGGGGGCTACCATCATATTTATCTTTAGTGAGTCTACTTTTCAGGTGTGCATTCATACATGCCTGTAGCCATTTTGCCAAGATAGGGCCAAGGGGGCTACTGTGGCTGAGTTAGCGAAAATTCAAGCATTATTAACACAATGCCTGGGACATTAGGACAAAGTGTCACTCTGCTTTTTTTGTTGTTGCTGTTCCTCATTGTTTGCTTGGTGGGTCTGAGCCTAGGTGATACGCTCCTGAGGTTGGAGCCCCACACCCACTACCACTACTGGCAGCAATATAGGGTGGGTGGGGCTAAGGTATAAACTGAAAACTTTTTATTGCTCTTCTCCACAATCTACAAAGTACTAGAAGTCCTGCCAAAGTCATCCGATCTTTGAGTCCAGGCCCTCTCAGGCCTGGTCATATTCTACCTTAGCACGGCCAACAGTAGCAAATCCCCTTGTCTCACCCTCATGGCTCTCAAAAGACAATCACAAAAGAGGTTCTGTCTAACTTTGGTGTCTAGTCAAAAGAGAGGGGCTATTAATTTTACCATTTTGTTATA
>NW_012136192.1:4747541-4768219 GCF_000956105.1 Propithecus coquereli
AGAGTGAATAGACAGCCCACAGAATGGGAAAAAATATTTGCTCTCTACACATCTGATAAAGGGCTGATAACCAGAATCCATCTAGAACTCAAAAAAATCAACAAGAAAAAATCAAACAACCCCATCAACAAATGGGCAAGCGAAATGAACAGGACATGCTTTTTGAAGAAATAAAGAACTTAAATCCTGAGTTTGATCACAAAACTAAACCACTATGGGGTATTTGAAGGGTCTGTAAGCTGGTCAAAGCAGTACTTCATTCTTATTGTTATTATTTAAAACACTAGTAAAATTTTGGAGTCAGATGAAGTATAAGTTGAAAAAACAAAATTTGTTGAGCACTTTTGAATAAACCATATAATTGGTCCACCTAACAATCATTTGAAATACTTATGACTCTTCCAGTTAGAGAGATGAGAAACTTGAGGCTTCCAGATTAAAGTAATCTTCCCAAGAGAGCTCAAGCAAGAACAGAGGCAGGAATGAAATCCCATGATGCCTCCAGAGTTCGAGTGACCTCCATCGCACCATGCTGCTGCTACCTCAGCAGGTCAGGAACTAATACTCCTTGTACTATCCTGGATGGAGCTGGAGGCCATTCTTCTAACAGAAGCATCACAAGAATTGAAAAACAAACACCACATGTACTCACCATTAAATTGGTACTAACTGATCAACACTTAGGCACACATATGGAAGGAATATTGATATGGCATCAGGCAGGTGAGAGATGGGCAGAGGATATGGGTAAATTGTCACCTAATGGGTATGATGCACAATGTCTGGGGGTTGGGCAGGACTGTACCTCTGACTTGGGCAGTGCAAAGACAATATATGTAAACCAAAGCGTTTGTACTCCCGTAATATTCTGAAATAATAATAAAATAACAGGACAGGATAGTGAGAATAGTGGAGCTTGCCTCCAGGGGTAGCTTTTGGCCTAGAGGCCCTATCATCTGTGCCACTCACTTGGCACCTCAGACTTACAGTTTATAGCTTGACTTGTTCTTACACGTGTTTGTCTTGTTTCCCATGGGTTGCTAGCTCAAGAGTGGCTGAGTTAAATGTCCAGTTCTACTACTAACCTTTCTTAACCTTTATGATCTTAACCTTTCTGTGCCTCAGTTTGCACATCTTTAAAATATATGATAGTGGCACCTACTTCAAGTTGGTATTAATGAGTTAACATAAAGATCTAGAGCACTACTTGGCACAGATTTAACTCTTACTACATTTAGCTAATTTACACCCATGTCTTCTATCCCCAGTAATACCAAGTAGCAATAGGTAGCATGCAGTCCCATAAAGCTGCAAATAATAATAATATTAATAATACTATTTGAGACAAGAAGACTTCCCTTTGGATGTATGATCTTGGAAAGTCATGCAACTTTTATCAAGTTTAGTTTCCAAATCTAAATAAATGGAGATAATCATGATCTCCACCTTGTATAGTTAATCATAAATATTGTATGAGTTAGTATATGTGAAGAAACCAGTGCTTAGCAGGATGCTTGTACATGATAGTAGCTCAAAATTATTATATTTACTCTTTCCTTTGACTTTTTAAGAATATTTTACACTTTATAAGGCATTCTGTTTGCTCTTCCATGTTTTCATAGTGCCTTGCAATGCATCTACCATCTGTTTGGTATTACTGGAATATAAATGCAAAGGAGGAAACTATTAGGCAGGGAGGCTGGAGAAGAACAAGAACTTGAGCTTGAACTTTATCCTCTAAGCAATGTATAAACCAACTGTGAGGAGGTACACAATTGGATGTATGATTTTGTTTAAGAAAGAAAAAAATGTTCTAACTACCATAAAAAGTTATTTATTTTCAAACTTTCCAGATAACTTATCCTACATCAACGTTTCTCAAACATTAAAATCAACTGGATATCTTTTCAAAAATATCAGTGCAAAATATAACACCAAATCAAATCAGAGCCTCTGAACGTGGAGCCCAGCCATCAGTATTTTGTATTCTCATATGTAGCCAGGTTTGAGCATCACTATGCTAAACCATTAATAGCAGTACTCTGTTTCAGGGAAAAAATGTGATGCACTGGGGCCTAGATGGTGGTTTGTTAGAGTCAGAACTGGTCCACTGATGTCCTTACTACGAGTAAAGACAATGGAAGGTGTAGAGGCTGACATGACAATGCTTTCTCATGTAGGCCAGCCAGCTACCACTGGATTATCAAGACTGAATTTAGTATGTTAATGATGGTTAATATTAGGAAAAGTTGTGAGAATAGAAACTGATCCCCCAAAATAAGAATATTGCAAGGAAGATATTAATAGAAAGCTTTAGTGAAAATACAGATAACTTGAATACAACAGACAATGAGTTTCCTGACCTGGCAATGAAGACGTAGCACCCGTGCTAAGCTTGATACTCTGTCTGAATCTCTAATTCCCTCTCTCTCCTCCCTTCTCCTCTCATCTACCCACGAACATTCTTCAGTTGACTTTGAAAGGTGTTGTTCTATAAAGGGCTGCTGTTGAATCATTCCTGCTAAGAGAACTTCTCCCCAAGAAGTATGGCATTCCCCATAAACCCTGTGTCTGTTTTTTTTCCCACAAAAATATTAACCTTGAACATAATTCATTAAACTTCTACATTCTACACAAACTTCTCCACCATGGGATGTAACAATCCTAAATAAATCAAATTTTTAGTAAATACAGACTTCATTAAAGCTATTCCAGACTTACTGGTTTCTGAAATCACCTAGGTCACTCCAACAAAGACTCCAGTTTTTATTCTAAAAACAAAACCTAGTATTATATTCTAAAACAAAACCTAGTAAAACACACAACATGTTTAGAAAACTGAGAATTGTGAACATATTCATCCCTCACTGATTATTAAACATTGTAAAATGCTGCATTGTTTTGTTTGTGCAATACTTCAAAGAATGTCTGCTTCAAAGAATGTTTATTTATGAAAACAATGGCTTGAAATGATGGCAACATAAATAAATTTAAAAGAAGTATCATAATATTGAAATAGTAGCTAAATTAAAAGTCAAGGTAGGGACAAAGGTCTACAGGTTATAAAAAGATTGCAGCAGCAGTAAGTCCCAAGATGAAACACTAAATATTGTCTAAAGAAGTTAAAATAGCTTAAAGGCAAAGAATATAATGTTTGACATTATATTCTTAATTTCTCTTTAATCTTCAATAGAAAATAGGGTTAATAACATCTATTTAAAGTATAGTATAAATTAAAGAATGAGAAAATATCTAGTACAGCACCAGGCACATTGTAGGGCTTAATATATTTCTTTCTCTTCCCTTATTTCATTCCCAGTATATGTGGGTATTTTTTAAAACTTTTCTTTTCAACATGACAAGAAGTAAATATATTTTACACCACAACAGAAACTCCTCATATATACTTATGTATGTATATCACATGAAAACTCTTTTATGTATACTTATATGTATGGTGTACGTGTATCCCTAAATATGAATATAATTATATAGTTATCCATTTCCACATAACAACTTACCTCAAAGCTAAGTAGCTTAAAATAATAATAAGGATTTACTGTCTCTCACATTTTCTGTGGATCAGGCATTTGGGAACAGCTTAGTTGGATGGTTTTGGCTTCAGGTCTCTCACAAGGCTTCAGTAAAGATGTAGGTAGGGACTGCAGTCATTTGAAGGCTCAAGTACAATTGGAAATCTACTTCCAAAGTGGCCCATTCACATGGCTGACAAATGGGTGCTAATTTTTGGTGAGAACTTGCATTTGATCTTACATGAGTTTCTACACAAAGCTTCTTGAGCATCTTCATGATACGGCTGATGGCTTCACACAGAGGGAACAATGCAAAGTCAAAGCAGATCCTGTGAAGTCTTTCATAATCTGGCCTCAGAATTCATACATGATCACTTCTGCAATATTCTATTGATGACACAAACCAGGCATGGCTTAATACGGGAGGAAACTACATAGGGATGACATACTAGGAGATAAGGACAGTTAGGGTCTATTATAGAGACCGGCTATCTCTCTCTCTTTCTCTATGTATACGCACACACACACACACACACACACACACACACATATAAAATCTATCTATCAATCATCTATGGATATCTATACCTGCACACACACACACATATACACACTACACATACATGCATACACACCCCTGAAACCAGACTTTCTCGAAGTAATGCATTCTCTTATATGTGCAGCACACCCTGATAGTCTCTACTTTATTTCTACTTTGCTTTTAAATGGTTCTTTGGGAACAGTAAATAGGTCTCACAACCCACTAATTGACTGCCACCCTTATCTGAAACATAATTATGTACATGCTATTGAACACAAAGTTATTAAGTATCACTAGTCTTGATACCATATATGGGGAATGTTTATTGGTTTTACACAGGTAACATTATAAAATCACACAAAAAGAGGTGCCTTTTTAGTTTAGATTTCAAAGAAAAAATAACTGCTCACACAACACAAGTAGTTGGGAAAAATCCTTTGACCGTCTTATTGCTCCTGAGGCTATTTGCCAAAGCAAAGGTGCTGGAAGAACAAAACGTGCAGAAAGTGTGGGCCAAGAACACAGCTAACTTCAGTTTCTCAAGAAAGTGGGACCCGGCATTGCCCATAGCATACTGGAAATAAATACAGGTATCATAACCAGAGGACTATAGAATTTATTGTTCAAAGTGGAAAAAGAGTAAAAGGGAAGACCATGACTAGTTTACGCTGAGGCAGCATCCATCATCCCAGAATGATACTAGGTCAATCTGGAAGTATAGTTACTCTTTCCTACAACTGTTACATTTGAGGAGCAGTTTTGAGAAACAGAAGATGACACTAAGTATTATTTGCAAATAGTAGCCAGTGCCTTTTTCTAAGAAGGTACGATCTCACAGTGTCCATGCATAAGAATTAAATGAAGTAGTGAATATAAAGCACTTAGAAAGTACCCTATATAAAGTGAGCACTATACATAAACTGTGCTTGGATATTTCCTTTATGTAAAAAAGGGTCTGGTTAGTCTTTGCACATGATAGTGAGTGCCTAGAACCAAGCATAATAGACTTTTGTTTCAGTCCTAGTGGAAAGCAACTATTATTAATTTTTCATACAGAAGATTTACAAATCACCATCAGATCCCAATGCATGTTTTACAGAGTAAACAGTTTTGAACTGTCATGACAAACTAAAGATTTATTTATTCCCAGCAAATCATTTGTCTGTCTTCTCAAACAAATGTGGATACATACATACATTCCTTGGCCAAGAAGAACTCATCTGATAGTTACAGTGCAAGAATGAGTGTTTCTAAGTTGAGTAAATTCTACTCAATAATATGCTACACCTCGCTTGCTTTAAAGTGACTAACTCTATGTGTTTTCTACATGGTGAACCATGTCAGCCAATCCTGATCCTTAAAATTTCCAGAAGTCCAAATGAAGAGGTAGGGGCTGTTTTGAACAATCATCGTCATTAAAGAAATAAAATTAATATTTGCTAACATATATAGAGCAAGAGAACAACTCCCCAGGGGGAAATGAATTCAAAAGTGAATATGATGTTATTTTTTGAGAATCATCTTTGTGATAGGCACTATCTTAGGCTATTCACCTACCCTAAGTCATTTACTTTTAGATCTAATAATTTCAGTTTCAGTCCATATAGAAAGACAGTGTGGTTTCAAAGAGCTGAAATAATTTACTTAACTTCAGTAGTAAGTGACAATAGTGTGATTGAAACTCTGGGCTCCTGACTATGACACCTGGGCTCTATAAACTACTCCAGTGCCTCAGTGAAATTCTTCCGTGTTGTTTACTTCCATAAAACACAGTCCCCAAGCCATTGAGCAGCTTTGATCAAGTTTGAACTTAATGCCTTCATTCAAGTGTTCACACTGGAGCAATAGTAGAATGAGGGCAAACGGTACCCAGTAGCAACGTAGTGTGTTGGGGGCATTCTCCCTGCGATGTCAGGCTGCGATTCCTCTGGAATAAATAAATTTGTAGGAGAAATTCTCACAATCAACAGTTGCCAAGCCTAAAGGTAACACTACAGTGCAACATTGAAATAAAAATCGTTGCTTTGTGGTATCTGCTTATGAAAGTGCCCAAAGAACACATGTTCCTCTCTTTACTTTTCTTCTGCATGTGTCTGTGATGGACAGAAAGTGAGTAAATATAGAACCCAAAGACAGAAAAAGCCTGGGTTAGTATTCTTTCTGTTCACCAGTCGCCTCTGTTATGTACTATATATATATGTGTGTGTGTGTGTATATATATATCTATATATGTATAGTATTTTTATACACACACATGCACACATGCAGGATGATGCAGGTGCCAATGGGAAATTTTCCATTTTTCTGCCTTTCCCCCACCTCACACATTCGAAATACTATACTTGTAGATGTTTCCCAGTTGAGATTGTGCTCAGTTCTCAGACTCTCCTTCTCACCACCAATATTTATAATCTATTGGCATATTGTGTTGGAGAAATGTAATAACCTCTGTAAATGCAAGTTGCTTTACTATAAAGTGGAAGGCATTAATATCATGGGTGTAATAATTCTGGGGGAGAGAAAAAAAACTCGTAGCTTATAATTTGGAGTCATTTGGCACCTCTGGGTCTATTCTGGAAAAGATTGTTTAAATGAGACGATAACAGGAAACCAATTTACAACCTGAAATAAGCACAGCTCATGTTTCTATATTGCTAAAAGGCAAGGTTAGACAAACACTTGTATGGTTATCATAAAATTTTTATCAAGAAGCTACAGTACGTTTAATAATTCATTGTTTTACCTTCTTGCAAGAACTCCTCTATATGCTTTTAAAAATATTGTTTTCATTATCCTGGAAGAATTGGCTTTGGAAAGGAATCCTTCTCTAACTATATGGAGTCAAATCTGTTACTCAGGAGTCATGATTAGTATAAACTAATATTATCCCTACTCTTTATGCATCATTCAATTGATTGCATTAACAAAAGCATCCTTTTTTCTTCCTGTATCAACTCAATGGCATATTGGGGGAAATACAAAATTGCATATTCAAATCACCCTGAAAGGCTTAAGGAAATTACAATGCATGAGCTGATGTTTCTTATGAAGATGCACCATTAACAGGCATGTATCTTGTTTCACTAAAAAGAGAATTCCTTCCAACACTTTAATGAATGAAATTCTGTAGATTGCTAAATATACGATCTGTCAAGAACCTAACAAACCACCTTACAAAGCATTTAGTATAAAGCATGGTAAAAGTTGAGTGATAATACGTTGTTCAAGCTAATTCAATCACCTTAACTTTAGCATGCAGCTGAATGATCAAATGTGGACATGGCTATCTGAACATTCTTGGATGTAGAGAAGCTACTGGTCCTTTGTTTGATATAATTTAATTGCATAACACATTCACCTAGCTGTCATCCTGACTTCAGTGCATCTGTCAAATTATTCTTTAAGGCTTTATCTAGTGACTGCGTTAGTTTGTGTCATAAAATGAAAATATGGCTCACAGTGGGGAGGAATAAGAACCCAACAATTTATTAAATTAAAAAAAATACAAAGCTAGAAGCTTCAGTCTCTAATAAAATGTGCTGGCCTGGGCTTAAAATTCGGAAGTTAACCAAATGTGTGATTTTACAATGCATTGAAGGATTCCAGCATCTATTCCATGGTTTGATAATTTCTAAATTGTGGATTTTAAAACTTAACCCAGGAAATAACAAAAAAAAAACCCCACAAAATTTAAAAAACACAACAAAAATGGATTCTATAGTTTCCTAGTTTGGTGAGTCCCATAATTAGCAAATAAATGTTTATAAAACATAAACATTTTTTATTCAAATGCCATATTGATCAAATAAAGTTGGTGTCATCATTTATAATAAGAATAAAATGTTTTTAATTTTCATTGCCTAACCATGGGAACCAAGTGTTTTCAGCTTTTGTACAAAATCTTCAACTTCAATAGAGAGATGGTTTGCGAAATATAGGTGTAAGTTCTGACCTTTCAACCTTAACTGCACAGGATGTTCCACATAATTTGCTTATATAATGAGCTAAACCCACACAGATTGTCCAACAAACCAAAGAATATTTACTCATAGCACCTAAGAGAGAGGTAGGAAATCACTTGACAGATGTCCAAAGAGAGCTTGTTGGTTTAAAATGAGTGGGATTCTGGCCTCAAGAGAAAAGCAAAAGCCCATTTTTGTTCCCTCTCTTGATGTCCTTCCGTCAGCCACTCCTACATCCCAGCTGGTCTAGGAGGCAACTAAGAAGAAAGTATGGATGACAAGGACCTTCCTATGGCAATGCTGAAGAGTTCAGTTCTCTTTGAACTTATATCTTTTCAGACCCCTGTCCTTACCATGAACCTTTCCCTGGCCATTGAATCAAGAGTATCATAAATCAAGGGATAAGCTATAAACACTGTGTGTGTGCATGTGTGCATGTGTGTGTGTGTGTGTGTGTGTGTGTGTGTGTGTGTAGAAAGAGAGAGGAAAAGAGAGAAAGGGAAAAAGATAAAAAAGTTATTTGGTTTATCATTTAAAAGTTGGGCATCTGTAGATCATGTGGATTAAAATCTAGCTTTTCCACTGGGATTTATCTGTAATATGAGGTTAATATTAGAACCTAATGTATTAGGTTGTTGTAAATGTAAGATGAAATAAAAACATTTAAGCCCAGAATAATTTTTAGCATGTAGTAAATGTCCTCTAAGTGCTATCTTTCACGGAGCCTTCCAATCTGCTAACAGAAGGAGGTTTTATGTAGCAGTCCATTCATTCATTCATTTGCTCCTTCATTCATTACCCAGCATCTGCTGTAGGCCAGGCAGTGTGCTGTATACACTCTCGGGACATAGGTGTGAACAAGACAAATATGGTCTTAATGCTCTTGGGTCTTATAATATAGTATCAAATTCCAGCTGTTAAGTATCTGGTACACAGTAAGTACTTCATATATACTTAATCACCCAGAAGAAGGAGGCTATGAGAAATTACCAAAGGAGGGTTTGATCTGATCTGCAAGTATAAGGTAGAATTCTCTTGGAAAGTAAATTTTAAACAAAGACCTGAAGGCTAAGTCAGGGATTTACATGGAGAGAAGAAGAAGATGGTTCAAGGCAGGGGGAATTTGTGTGAAATTTGTATAATGGGAAGAAGCGTGGTGTATGACAGAGTGTATCAGGATAAAGCTGGAGTCCAGGCAAGGCATCACCAGTTGTATCAGAGATTTGAGTTTTGATCCTAAGAGTTGTAGGTAGCTGTGAAGGTTTTCTTCATGCAAATGACCATATTTTCATATTCAACATACTTCCCTGGTTACAGCGTGGAACATAGATTGGGCAGGCCAAGAGGTTAAGCCAGGAGACCCACCGGGAATGTACAGCAGTCATCCTGGTGAGGGGAGATGGTGGCTTAGACACACATGTGGAGACAGCACAAATGGGGAAAAGTAGATTGATTCAAGAGAAGTGGTAGGACCCACCCAACTAATAATGCATGTTAAATACAGATAGAGAAGGCACTGGATGATCAATCTGTTTAGAACAAGATCCATCTCAGCCACTGGGGGACAATCAGAAGCCTCGGGAATCCCCTTGCCTGAGGGACATATGAAAACTGTGCAGAGATTACAAATAAATGTCAAGTGGCTGAGATTCAGGATGTAGGACAAGATCCATGGTAGCCATAAAGGGCAAAAAAACAAAGCAAAACAAAACAAAAACAATGAGACAAAAGTTGGCTTCGCCCAGGGCCTTTTAAAGAAAAACTGAGACCGGCTGGGCGGGAGGGTGATTCCAGTAAGTCCCGAGCATGCCCAGACACACACGCCTACAGCAAAATGTTGAGGAAATGCAGAGTAGGGGTGAAGACACCCAGATGTGCAGCCAAGCTGCTTGGGCTCAGATCCCGACTCTGTCATTTAGGTCAGGCTAGTTACTTAACCTCTCTGTGCCTCAGTCTCCCTCTCTGTAAGATCAGGATGGTAATAATATGTGCCCCACAGGGCTGCTGAAAGGATCAAATGAGTGAATGATTTAGAGTGTTGCTTTGCACATGCCAAGAGATAAGTAAATGTTAGCTCTTAATATTTTGACCCCATCAGCCCATGGGTCTGAAATTGCTCTTCCTCAATCAGAATGAGCTTGGGAGCTGATTGGGGCCAAACCTGAAGATGGACAGCATCAAAACCTACAAGGGAGTAGGGAGTGCCAAGGAAGACAGAGGAAAGGAAGGACTAGGAACAAAGAACCCAGGTTCAAGAGAGAGACCAAGTGTGAAGAGACTCAGAGCGCTTTGCTTTTTGTGTCTAAACACTGTCTCTTTTTCAGGGTCAGGCATGAGGGGATAAGGGATCAATCTGTGAGATAAGCTAGTGGTTTGGAAACTATGGGAATGAGGAGATAGACTGAGGCAGGGAAGTGGTGGGGTGGTTGCCTGCATTCTTTTGCATGAAAAAAAAGAGTCTCTTATAAAAATTTATTTTATTCATTCGTGTTCCAAGTTCCAAAGTACTTCCAATTACCTTGTATTTTTGCAGACCATAAAGCTCAAGATCTCAAGCTCAATTTTAAAAATACAATTTTAATACATTGTAAGAATTTTTGCAAAGGTATTGCATGTCAGGGGGCAGATTAGCAAAGGAAGAATGATTTTAGAATAAGTCACACACTTTTTATTTAAAAGGAGGAAAAAAACAACACACTTTGATTTGATATTCCCGGTTTAGAAACTGCAAACCAAATTTCCTCTCCATTTCCCAGAAGAGCATTTTCCTGCTTTAAAACATTCAGAAATTTAGCATTTGGTGTGTGGCTAGCTTTGCAGCACTAAATAATGATTATTATTGTTTGGAAATGTTAATTAAAATGACAACATTTTCTACAAATCTCAGCAAGAGACTTTTATGTCTGCCTTGTAGCAGCAGTTTGTCTTTTGCTTAGAATTCAGAGATAATATCTAGGTGGCATTAAGCTGGACCCATCAACACTCTCCTCACAATAGATGGCTTTGGGTGCTGGTAATGGGCCTCTGAGCCATCCACCTCTGGGTCACTAGTTCAGATGTGGCTCAGGCTAAGAGTGAATGAGACTCATTATTCTCCCAGCGCTATGAAGAACATTCTCTGGGATAGGACTGCAATGCTGGCCAATGTCTATTAATAGGACAAAGGAGTTCTAATTACAGTGCTGTATTGTATTAATTAGCTCTACTTTAAAACAATAACATTAATAATAGCTCTCTGGAAGTGAGGCAAAGGAAATGATATATCTATTTCTTAAGTAAGGGAACCAAATCTGCTGATGTTTACTTTCCAGGTTAGCATACTACAGGAAATTCGAGAGAAAAGCAGCATTGACCTTATTGTTAGTAAGCTGCTTGATCTCCTTCACTGCCACGGACCATGCACAAGGCAGAAATGGACACAGACTGAAGTAAGTCCAAGTAGCATCAGTTAGGAATCATTATTCTCCACCTGATCTGATAAACTGTGTTGGATTGGGATCATTGTGGGAAGGAAATACATTGTGTCCTCTTTCATTGCTGAAATTCTCCAATATTGTTCTCACTCTGTGTATCTATAAAATGAGAATAATAATAATAATGGTACCAGCTTCTAGGTGTGTTATGAGCATTGAATAAAATAATGCCTGTGAAAAATCTTAGAGTATAGCCTGGCTCAGTAAATGGATGATGATGATAATGACACTGAAGAAAATGAAGACAACAACAAGTGCATTTGACCTATTAGGTCAGTTTGTGCACATGTAGTAGGAAAATAGGTCAGACAAGCTGCATGGTTGAAGCATAGAATATTAGGGAACTAAACAATCAATTATACATACTTGAAAGGAAAGCATGTAAAAGCCCACCTCACAACTGGACCGATATAGTCATCCTGCACCTAGTGAACAATCTCTCCTCTCAGAAGACACATTTTGGTGTCCGTTGTGTATGCACACACGGGGTTCCAGGTGTGGCACATTCCTTGGAGTTCTGAGGTCAGTGCCTTATAATCGAAGGAGCGCTAAATTCTCTGGCAAAGAGCCAGCCATGAATTTCAACTCTGTCACGAAGGAATGATGATAAGAAAATCAGTAATAATGAAGGTAGATTTGGGCTTTTAGCACTCGGGAGTAGAGAGAAAAGAACTGAAATTTCTTCTGGTTGACTTCTCTGGCATCTAAGGTGGCACTCTCGGAGAAACTGAACCTGAATCAAAGACTTGGACACAAAAGACTCATAAAGAAAACGTGCCTTCATGAAAACAATATGAGAGTAGTGGAAGCAGAACAAGTAAAGGGAAAGAAGTTAAACCAGGGTTCAATTGCAGGGAATTCTCAGATTTAGCCTGTCCCTCCAGGGAGTTCCTGATGAGCCTGGTCCAACAGAAATTTTTATGATGATGAAAATGTTGTAAATCTACTATGCTAACCACTAGCCCCATGTGGCTAACAAGCACTTGAAATGCAGCTAATGCAACTAGGAAGGCAATTTTTAATTTTATTTCACTTTTAATTGACTTAAATTTCAATGGCCACAAGTTATGGGGAGATCAATTCCAGAACACCTTTTCTATCTCATAGTTTATTATCCCACCTCAAGCAAAGAAACGGGACTTTTGTGTTCCCATACTAGTCAGTCCTTGGCTGTTGTCCCACCCAACATAAAACAACCCATCACTTCCAGCTGTCCTGTCCCTTTGGTGGATGGTTTAGGTGGCTAAGGGAAATCTTCAGATTAATTCAGTTAGCCACAATACATGCAGGAACTGGAGGATGGACACACTAGGTTGAGAAATTAGATTCAGAGTTGTCTGGGGAGGGAGAACCAGCAGAATATATCTAGTCATCATTAAAATTCTTTCTCTCAGCCAATCTTCCACCTCAGGGATTAAAGTGCTGAAGCCATAGTTCTCCCAAGTGACTTAACTGTGGGCCACTGCTTCTTTGGCAGGTCTCTTGGCTCTACCAATGTAGACTCGGTTCTACTTATGTCACCTGGAGCTGTTCTCACTAAGGCAGAGAAGAACAGTAGATCTCCTCCACCAGGATTGCAAGTTATAAGGCCTTTTAACTCATTCATGCTATTTCAATTTCTTCCTAAACTCAAGTGTTCAATTGTTTGTCCAACGTCTCTCCCTCAAAACACACTCTCACACACACACACACACACACACACACATACACACACACACACACACACACACACACCACACACCATTTGTCTCCACCTGTGAACACTAAACATGGCTGGGCAAGATGGTTCAAGCCTGTAATCCTGACACTTTGGGAGGCTGAGGTGGGAGGATTGCTCGAGGCCAGGAGTTTGAGACAAGCCTGAGCCACAGTGAGACCCGATCTCTACAAAAAAATAGGAAAATTAGTTGGGTATGGTGGCACACACCTGTGGTCCCAGATACTTGGGAGGCCAAGGCAGGAGAATCATTTGAGCCCAGGAGTTTGACATTGCAGTGCATAGAGCTACAATCACACCACTGCACTATAGCCCAGATGACAGATGGAGATCCTATCTCAAAAAAAAAAAAAAAAAAAAATGAACACTAAACAGATTACTCTGGAATTAAGCCCATTGATGAGTGACAACATTAAATGTTTTCTCCAGATATACTTTAGTCCATATATACTCTGTCCAGATATACTCGAGTCCCTTGACAATTGACTAGCATCTCAGGAAAGTGACAAAGAACACCATTACTCTCCTACTTAAGCAGGTCTTACTTTAAGAAGTTATAGGGCCTTTTATCACCCTGAGCAGATAATTTCAATTCCAGAAATTTGGGACATGACTATCAGTTCCAAAGTTTAAATGGGTATGCCCGAAGTAAGTATGTAGTTTGGAAACCAAAATGAAGACCACATCATATAACATTGTTTTTTGGAGCAAAGGGCTAACTATGCTGATCATTAGACTTGAAACACATATACTTAACTGGGAGTGGTTGTTTTTCAAGAGTTTCAGGAAAGAAAAAAAATAATTGTTTTGTATTTTTAGCAAAATTCATAACAATACCATTTATAATTGATGATAGCAAGAATTGTGCTGTTAAAAAAAGCTAAACATTTAGAAGTTAAACTATTAAGCTCATTGGAATGCGGCTCATTGGTTTGCCAAAGTAATCATCATTTTGTTGTTAATGTAGCTATTTATAACTTATGACCAATGTGCCTCCCACCAGGCCTGCAGATGACAGGTAAACATGTTGACTTAAAAAAATATACCCTAAATGCCTGTGCCTAAATTATTGCACTGACTAATAGTCTCCACATCTTATCTGAAATACTAGCATGAGGGAAGAAGAAAGGAAAGGAAAAAATTAAGTCCAAGTTCTAAAAATCCCAGAGTCTCTAAGGGCTTCATGTTGTACTCATCCCACAGTCTCACTAAACTTTCTAAGAATAACTTGTACAATGATAATCTTCAATTGACTGGCCTTTTATTTCTTTTTCTGGGAAAATGAGAGGTGTGTGATCTCTTCATCCGATAACTTTTCATGCTGTTTTGTTACTTAGTGGAAATTACACTGGGCTGGGAGCGAGAAGATCTAAATTATAGTCCTGACTCCATCCCATACCAGGTGTATACCTTAGGTAAGAATCCAAATATTTTATCTCCCAATCCATTGTTCTTTCTGCTTTATCACTTTGCATATGACAAAAGCGGTGAGGGTAGAGGGGGACCTGGGAAATAGGCATACACAGCACTCCCTTCTGCGCTGAACTTGTGATTAGGGAGATCTGGTGTCTAAGCTCAGCTCTTTTGTATACTAACTACATAAATTAGTTCCTTTTTGTTCCAAGACAAAAATCTAAATGCAAGAAAGGGCATTTACTGGTTCATGCAAAGCCTTGAGATAGTTTTTATTTTAGACATAGCTGGATTTGGGGGCTCCAATAATGTCACTGAGACCTGCTATCTTGCCCTTCCTTGGGTCTACCTTCCATTGCTTGGGGATTTATTTCTAGGCCCCCCATGGAGGTGGCTGGTGCTCACTTCCCCATAAATATGTGTATAGTAGAAAAGACAGATTCCCATTCTGTTAGCTTTCACAAAGATACTAAAAATGTCCCACCATTAGGCAAGTGTTCTCATCCCAAGAATGACTATAATAATATCCCTCTCTAGAACATTGTGAGAATAAACAAAATCATATTTATTAAGAACCTAGTAGTCTACCTAGAATACCGAAAAAAACACAATAGTCACCGGTTTTACATACCTATAAACCAATCCTAGGTCTTTGGGAGAGTTTCTTAAAATATCCATGACTTTATTAGATTCCTAGTGCTTCCTTACTAAAAAAAAAAAAAGTAATAGTAATTATATATATATATGAAATATAATAATACAATAAATATTATCTACATACTCAAAGAAGGCCTTATAAATTATCACAAATGTAGTACTTTAAAATAACACACATTTATTATCTCACAGTTTTCCTAGTTCAAGAGTCTAGGCATGACTTAGCTGGGTCCTCTGCTTAGGGATTCACCAGGCTGCAATCAGAGCCATCAAGTCCCTGTTTTCATCTGGATACTCAATTATGAAAGAATCTGCTTCTAGCTCATTTATGTAGTGAGCAGAACTTATTTCCTTGTGGATGTATGGCCAAAGGCCTTAGCTTCTTACTGGCTGTGGGCTGGAGGCCACCCTCAGGTCCTAGAGGTTCCTTTCCATACTCAGTTCACAGGAGCACAGCATGGCTCTTTGCTTCTTCGAGAACAATAGGAGAATCTCTCTCTCTCTCTCTCTCTCTCTCTCTCTCTCTCTCTCTCTGTCCCTTCCCTCTTTCTCTTTCATTTTCTGTCTCCTAAGACTTATATAACCACACCTAACATGGGGATGAGATCCCATCATTTTGTCATATTCGATTATTTAAAAGTAAGTCGTAAGTTCTGGCCACACTCAACATGAGGGGGATTATTCAAGAGTGTGACTCAAAAAGGGCCCTCTCAGGATGTATCCACAATACAGCCCCATTACAACACTAGATGACAATTTTTTAAAATAATATAAAATATATCAACCCATCGGATTCTCACAAAAATATAAATTAGCTAACTTGGAATTTATTATCTACATTCAAAAAAAGGAAGAAAGAAAACTAAGGTTAACCAAAGTGGTTAAATCACTTGTTCAGTTGCACAGGCAATTATTAGCAAAGCTGAGAATTCATAATTTTTTACTTTTAGTCTTGTCTTCTTTCTGCCTTACCATATTATACTTTAGTGATGCCCAAATGTCACTCCCTTGAGTGTCTCCTTCACAAATTTTGCCTAATGCAAGCTGACCTAATATACAGGTAATTGTTTAAACAATAATAATTCATTCTTTATTTAAATACATTTATTTCTATAACAATATTTATACTAGCACTGCATGTGGAAGACTGGTATCAGTTGCCATGAATAGAAGGAAAGCAAAAAATAAATGTAAATCTAAGTTTAATATTATCTGTTTGTGTCCTACCTAGATTTTGTTGCATGTCATTAGTGTATGTCACACCAGTTAACTATCAATACAGATATGTTGAACAATATCTCAAAGGCTATCTTCACTTCCATTCCTAATTATAGCTGGAAAAAAAGAAAGAACTTGGGGTATACAGCGTGTGTTCCTGCTTTGCAGGAAGATATGTTCTTTGTGGGTAGCAAAGAACCCACCACAAAGTCTGAGCACTCCTCCTGGCCACCTCTACAAGCAACAGCAGTCTCTGGTTTGGCACCGTTGTGAATCTGGGTGAGGGGGCACCGATAGAGGTGAACACAATTAGCAAATATATTAGCTACAAGACATTTAAGCATGTCCTCTTTCCTTGCTATCTCCAAAGCTATACAAAGCATTGTGTATATTTTGCCTATAAAGCAATGCTTACATTTTGTTGTTTCCTCCTCCCTCCCTGATACCCTCAACTTTCTTTTTATGATTCCTGCAAGGTACTAACATTAAAAAATTTTGGAAAATGTCAGGGAGAAGCCTTATTCTTGTTCTTCCCCTCCTACCTCCCCTCTCTCCACAAAATATTTGTCCCAACCCTCCACCTCTCTAGGGATGGCTCTATTTCTGTTCAAATTCTCTTTAAAAAGCTCCCATAACAATCTTTCACGTCTTTTTTTTTTTTTTTTTTAGTGCTGCTATTTAATGCAGATTCCCACATCTGTATTTATTACTTAAATTTTATTCCATCAGGCTCACCATGGACTCCTAGGAATATGCTTCCTTAAATCAGCATACAGATTTTAAGTTCATATTTTGTCACAACAAATGGGACAGATGTGCTAATTCTATTCTCTTATCTTCACTGACGGGAAGTAGGTTCATAAAAAATAAATATATATATGCACAAATAGGGACAAAACAAATATGCTGCTTATGTATAATAATCACGTTTGAATAATTAACCAATCTCAGCTAGTTTCTGCATAATTTTCCTAACCACTGAAGAAGTAAGAAAATAATATTTGCCTGGATTTAAAGAGAGAGTAGGAATCCCACAATATCAGTACTTCATATAAGATCAGGATGGGTCATTTTAATTAAGAATAGAAGCAACAACCGGCATTTGCATTGGAAAGCTCTTCTGCATCCATGCCACGCTTGTCTTTGATCCTTGGAATAACCCTGATATGTATTTGTTCAACTCATGACCATTGAAATAAATCAAATTGTCCAGGGAAACCAGCTAAGATAACATCCTCTGGATGATTGTTTGCCACTATTATGCATCTTTCTGTTTGTCGATAAGATCTATTGTTCTTTGCTTGCATTATGTTGGATTACAGATGTCTCCTTCTGGAGCACCTATTTATTTTGATGACCCATGTGAATTTTCTTTTCTGGCTTTCTGCCCCACCCTAATTGCAACTCCGCATAGTCCTTTAATTTTGATGCATCCAGACTCTGGCAAGAATCACATTCTGCATTAGCCTTGACTCTACAGAACTGGCAGAGTAGACCAACTACCATGAATACCCTCTGGAAGGATCAGAGGTTGTACCAAGATAAGGTCATGCTTATAATCATGATTTTGGACATGGTACAGTTACTCTGAACAATCAGATCAACAGGAGTCAATGGTTAAAGTAGGGTAGATGAAAAGACCACCAAAGTGAAAATGTCTAAGGCTGAATCCTAAGGGATCATCCATTTGGATCTTGAAGTCATTAAGGATGGAAAGGAATTAGTGACAGGGATAAAGATAGTGAGTTATATGCCAACTCATAAATGGATAAATGTTGGTAGATAATAGCAAAAATGGAGGCTACCAAATGTTAAGTTGTAATGGCATATACTTCTAAGAAACTGTAAGTTTTGATGAGGGTAGGAAAAATAGTAGCCTGGAAACAGCAGTGAGAAGAACCTACAGGTTGTCAGGTGTGTAGAGTATGAAACAAAAATTAGCTTTCATTTATGGGAACTGCAGGAGAGTTCCATGTATCTGTCAGGGTCATTCTGAGAGGTGGTTGAGAAAGCAGAAAAGATTGTTGAATTTAGGCCAAAATTTTTAGGAATACTGTAAGATAACTGTAAGTTTGAGTAAGATTGTAGTGATACAGTGTTAAGATGCAGTAACCAGGGCATCTTGGGCTTCTGGGGATGACTGAAGCCAAATTGTATGAGGCATGATGAAAGTAGTCCTAGTAACCACTGAAAGCCTGGCCACGGAGTATGGTCTATGGACAGGAGAATTCACATCACCCAAGAGCTTGATGGAAATGTAGAACCCCCAGTCTGACCCCAAAATTACTGAATTAGTGAAACAACATCTCTGAGAACATAGTTTCCATGAGAGAGAAAATAAAAGTGGAAAATGCACAAAAAAATGTGAAAAGAGATCAGTAGAAAAGAGAATCTAAGCTCTCTGATGACAGGCAGTATTTCTGGAGGTCACAAGCTTGGGCATTGGATTCAAATACACATGCTTACAATCCTAGCTCCCTTATCCTTGCTAAATGACCTTGGACAGGTTTCTCAAGTTTACCCATAAGTAAAATGAGATGATATAAATACTTACCTAATAGGTTTATTGCAAGTATCAATAGCATGGTACCAGTAAAAATATCTAATAAATATTATTAGTTAACATGTTTGACTTCTGCATTTCCCTCATCATTCTACCAAAGATACTAGGTCACAAAGACCAAAAGGAGTCAGTCCAATTCACCTTGATATCCAGATAGGAGCTAGATTCATAGTCTAAGAATAGTAGCCCAGAATTTCTTACTCTACTCCTTTACTAATTGATCACAGAGCGAGAATTGTGGGAGCCAGGAGCCACAGCTGAACTTAAGGAAGGCGAAGACATGAGTTATGGCTATTTCAAGATGGCAGACAGAGCATATTCATTTGCTTCCTTCTTATCTCAAAATCTCACTGAAAATACCAAAAGAAATGGGAAAACTAATAGTTCTTGATAATGTAGGAGATCATCAAACCAAAAACTTTGAGAAAAATTAGGAAGCAGGGAGAGTATATTTCAGAGTTAAAAAAAAAAGCGTAAGACAAAATAAATACAGGAGAAAGACACAAGAGAAATGAACACTGGAGAAATTACAAGCTTAGAGAAAAGTACAGGTTACAAAGAAGGTAATCAATTCAATTCACCTCAATTCAATATATACATTTGATTGCTTTATGGAAATGTATAACTTTAAAGACCATCTAGAAGCACGTCTATCCAATTAACTGCCTTTGAAAAGTTTGTAATGTTGAAAACACTCTCTACGCTCAGGAGCGTATCTTTGTATCAACCAGAATGTATCTTCCAGGGTGGCTCTAACCCAAGTAGAATTGAGGAAGGCAAGATGGGAAGAAAACATTACATAGGTTTTCAGTTTTAAAGAGGAAAACAAAGCACCATGACTTCTGTCTTAGTCAGTTTTGCATTGCTATAAAGGAACACCTGAGGCTTGGTAATCTTTAAAGAAAAGAGGTTTATTTGGCTCATGGTTCTACAGCCAGTGCAAGAAGCATGGTGCCAGCATCTGCTTCTGGTGAGGGCCTCAGGAAGCTTTTACTCACGACAGAGGTAAAGGGTGGGCAGATGTGTCACAGGGCAAGAGAGGGAGGAAGAGAGAGAAAGGGAGGTGCTACACTCTTTAAACAACTAGCTTTCACAAGAACTAAGAATTCACTCGTTACCATGGGGAGGGCACAAAGCCACTCATGAGGGATCTGCCCCCATGACCCAAACATCTCCCAGTCAGCCCCACCTCCAACATTAGAGATGAAATTTCAACATGAGATTTAGAGGGGACAAACATCCCAACTATATCAACTTCAAAACTCCATAAATGATAATAATAAGTAAGAAAGGAAGATTCTAATAAGGTAGCTCTGTCCAGTTTTAAATACACTAAAGTGCTCAATTGCAGAGTAAAGATTTTTACTGCCCTCAACTGCAAAGCAAACGTTTTTTAGTTTGGCATCTAAGAGATCTTCCAGACTCCTCTTCGACTTCATATCCTAAAGGGAGTTCCTGTCTGCATGCCTTGATAAATTACCAAGAACCCAAAGTCAACCTTTTAATTGAGGGACAAAGCCTGATAAAAACACCTTTGGCAAAAATCCTTCTCAGTTAATCCAGCTTGGACTTTGTTCATAAATATAAGTAATCAAGCATTT
>NW_012136192.1:4768999-4769503 GCF_000956105.1 Propithecus coquereli
AAATAAAAAAGACTCCTGATATAAACAATAACATGTTGGGCAATGGATATGAAAATATAATTCACAAAAGCAACACAAATGATGATACAGATACAGATATATGCTCAATCTCATTTGTAAACAAAATTGAAAATTTAAATCCCAGTGACTCAGGTTCACTCATCTATCCTTTTGTCGAAGAATGCCTGCTCCAAGCAGTTGGGAATGTCAGAGCCTGAGGTCACCCAACTCTGTGTGGAGCATCAATGTCCATCAGGTGGGTGAGCACAGGAGCTATATAAAAGCAATGTGTAGTTCACTGGTTTTCATACTCGAATGTGCAAGAAGGTCACCTAGAGGTTTGTTAAAAAGCCAGAGTTTGGGACCCCACCCCCAGAGTTTTTGATTCAGTACATCTGGTACAAGGCCTGAGAGTTTGCAGTTCTAACAAGTTCCCAAGTGATGCTGATGTTGCTTATCCTGGGATCACCCTTTGAGAACCACCAATGTCATCAAAGGAGCAAA
>NW_012136192.1:4771035-4772789 GCF_000956105.1 Propithecus coquereli
GATGTTGCTAATATATTATTTGAGTTTAAGTCTCTATGTTTTGCTGTTGTTTAAAAGCAGAGCAGCACATTTTGTCAAAGAGTAAAATGTGCATTAGCTTCACTTCCATGCTAAATATGTGAGACTGTCCTTAATCTATCTGAGTCAGAGGGAATCTGTTGAAATGGAGATTGTGAAGGTATAGGGCCTGCTACACTCTTCATTCACCCTTCTGCTTGAGAGAACATTCCTACTTTTTCCTAAAGAGCCTCTAACTCATCATCTATATTTCTGCCTTCTGAATGAGATGGAAATAGGTTTAAATCTCAGCTTCATTGTTTAACATTGTGTTCATTTGTCACGTTAATCTACCTTCATGAGCCTCAGTTTTCTGCTGTGTAAGGTCATGTTGCTAATTCTTACCTATGAACAATGTTGGACAAATTGAACACAACCTCCAAAAAATGTGATTGCTTTTTGCTGGAACCTATTCTTGAGAAGATCTGAGAAACTTACACTATGATCATTGTCTTTCTTAGAGACATTTTCCTGTGACCTCAGGTAAGCTAGTTAACCTTTGGAAAGCAGTTTATTTAATATTGATAGTATGACTCTTCAGGGACGATATCTGGATTAGGAATAGTATATGCAAAGTACCTTGGACTTAGTAGATACTCGAAAGATGTGTCATTGTCTTAAAATAATGACATTCTCAAGAACAAATTCAGTTGATAAGGGTGGTCATTGATTCCAAAATACCAAGCCTTTCCTGACCCTTACAGCAAAATAGACCAATTTCACTTGTGGAAAGTGGCTACAATTAGGAAAGGAGGTATTTATTGCTGCTTGTTCTCTTTGCTCCTCCCTCTTTTCCTGCTCCATCTCTCTCACAAAATAAACAGGGAACCCCATCTTTTGACCTTCCACTCTCCTCTCATCTGCAGTTTAGACCAATAGTCTTATATGTAGTGCTTTATTATTGAGCTCAAAAGTGTCTCTGACCCATCCCTTGACCCATGTGTGGACAAAGACTGTGTGTGAAAGAAAGTGGCGGTAGAGGGAAGAGACACTATAAAGAGGCCTGGGAGCAGGGAGCTGTTGAAGAAAAGTTAGAGCAAATCTAGGTGACACTGTTAAGAAGCCACAAGAACAGAATGTTGGATTTTTCCCTATAAAGGGAAGTCTCAATTTAGCATTCAGAGATGATGCTTTGCAGAAGTGATAGAAACACTCCAAAATCCTCACCATACCTACAGAGGAAAATACTTCTATAATGGTAGAGAGCGGGCTCCACTTGTTATAAACCAGTGCTGTCTAAACATCACTCCACAACATCTGAGGCTGCCTATATGTGCCAATGTGAATACCAGGCAAAGGAGTTACAGAGTATATTTGAACAAAATCTTTACCCTGCAAGGGCTCACAGTCAAGAGGGGGAGATCTATGTATATAGATAGATAGATAGATAGATGACCACTTATGAAAGCGTGAGCTGGACCCAATTACTCTGCAAGAAGAAGATAACCTCACATCTCTGAGAAAACAGTTCCCAAACCCAGGGTTTAGGCTGATGGTAAAAAAACATTGATGACTACATAAAAATACACTAAAATGGAAATAAAAATCAGACATAAGTCCACCTCTCAAAGGTACTGAATCCGTTTGCTAGGGCTGCCATGACAAAGTACCAAGCACCACAGACTGAGTGGCTTAAACAATGGAAATTTATTTTCTCACAATTCTGGGAGCTGAGATAAGGATGAGATAAGGATGTC
>NW_012136192.1:4774575-4775631 GCF_000956105.1 Propithecus coquereli
CTCCTTTGGATTTAATATCCAAACTTACTTTCTACAATTGCCTTGGATAGAAATTTGTGTTCCAGATACATTTTGCTAGAACCTAAGTCCCACTATAGCTAGCCCAGCTCTGGTCTTCACAATGGCTGGTGAGGTTATCTCAGGGACAGAGAGGTTTGTACAGTATTCTTACATATATGATGAATACATTGTATATTTTAAAGAAAAACTCAATGTATATGATCATGGCTGATATTTTTCCATTTAATTTAAAAATGAGACTGTGAGTTCAGTGTAGGTTTGCCTGGCCTCACTTGTTATAATATGTATAACCCAACATCTATTAAGTCGTTTGGCTCTCTATATGGCAGAAAGACATATAGATATCCTATACCTGCATACAGTCAAAAAACATAATATGAAAAGTAAAATTGAGTCTATTCCAGACTAAGGAAATCAAATGTTATTTAATTTCATTTAAGGTTTGCAAGCATTATGTATGCATAGTTCATTCTAATCTCAGAACACATCAGTAAAAGGTTAAATAAGCTTTGCATTTGTATAGTTCCCTCCAATAAAATTAGGGATATAAATACATAGAGTTATTTTTGGGCTAATTTAGTTTCATTCATTTATTCATTCAGCATGCTTTAATTAAATAAGGATCTTAATCTAACTCTATTTTTAGTACTAGTTTTTCCAAGATGATTAAGGTATTGTCACTGCCCTCAAGTAAAGAACAGCTATCACTATCATGGGAGTCATAGAAATTAGGTCAGCACAAGGCAGTAAGAGCCACAAGTGAAGTGGCAGAGCCATAGAGCGATTCATTCTGTAGTTTTGGTAGAAAACTCCATGAAGGCCAAGAGAAATGTTACGTCTTTCTCACAGATGCATCCCCAGTACCTAAGCATAGTGTTCACTCACTAGGTTAAAAATAAAATTATTGGCCGGGAGCGGTGGCTCACGCCTGTAATCCTAGCTCTCTGGGAGGCCGAGGCGGGCGGATTGTTTGAGGTCAGGAGTTCGAAACCAGCCTGAGCAAGAGTGAGATCCCGTCTCTACTAAAAATAGAAA
>NW_012136192.1:4787641-4790668 GCF_000956105.1 Propithecus coquereli
GGGCACTTGGGTTGTTTCCACATTCTTGCTGTATTTATCAGGATAGGTTAGTTCCTGCTACAGTAAAAATTAATACTGAAATTTTGTGGCTTAACATCAAAATATTTATTTCTTACTCATGTTATAAATGTATCAGATGTGAGCAAGGGTCTCTGATCCGCACTGTATTCAGGAACCTAGACAGGCAGAGGCCACACCTTTTTGTGCGTATGCCATCTGGAATGGGGCCTCTGAGGTCACTGCGGCAGGGAACAAGAGGAATGGAGTGTCGTGCACCAGTGTAGCACGATTCAGCCCGTGCCACTTCCCTTCATAGAAAATTAGCTAGAGCTAGTCAGTATTGGTAAAGCAGCTCCATCTAAGTAAACGAGGCCTGGGAACTGTGGAGAAGACCGTAAGTATTTGGCGAACAGAAACTGTCTCTACTGCATGTGGCTTGCAGAGCATTAAACGTTGCATCATTTCAGGGGCGATGCATGGATTGTGTTCAGTGCTGGCAGTTACTTACAGCTCTCTTCCTCTCTCTCTCTCTCTCTCTCTCTCTCTCAATCTTTCCCAATCTCCTTCCTACACAATGTGCGTGGCTATTGGCAGATCTCCTAACTATTCCGAACTAAAGTTCTTTGCTGTGAAATAGGAAAGTCTAGCTCTCTGGATTATTATTAAATAATAGAATGCCTGGGAAAGCACTGTGTACATCACAAAATGGCATTCAAATAATTAAATATTATTGTGTATCAGACTGAAAGAAAACCAAAGAGATATATTTATCTTGTCCTAAGCTTCAAAGCTCTCCAAAGGATATTTAATATACTGTTTATTTAATCTCTGAAGCAAATGCCATAATATTCTGTTACGATGTGCCCTAAAACGAGTCTGAAAGAAGTTACTGACTGCACTGTCACCCTTGTCTCTACCATTCGATGGCCATGGAGCCTAGGAAAGGTACTTCAGCACATTAGCCCACCATTCTTTCATCAACTAAACAAAGATGTCCAATCAGCCCAGGGCCCATCCAGTCTAATACGTTGAGATTAGTCACTTTCCTCCAAGATATAACATGAGAAGAGCAAAAACATTTCTCTCATCATAAGCTCTTCCTCCCACTGGCCCACTGGCCCTCTGCGATGCTCTCCTCTGCACAGGAATACGGAGGTGTCTATTAAAGAGTGGCTTATCTAAGAGTGCAAGCCAATTATGCCACTTTTAGCAACTGATATCATTGATTTCTTTATTCTACCATACTTATTCAGGACATTACTTTTAGGTCTCCGATAAGAAAGAATTTTAGAAAAGGAAATCATTTTGTCATATCCAAGAAGCAAGCAAAAAGATAACATGTGAAGTGACTTAAGAGTACTGAAACTTTAAGCAAAATCTGATAAAGAGTTAATATTTCCAGAATCTCCACAGATAATATACTTTTATAAAATGTGTAGTGTAACAAATATGGTGTATAAATTTATCTAGATGGGTCATGTTAAAATTATGCCACTCTACATATAGATCTGCTGAGTTACAAGAGGGGTATAATCCAGGAAAATGCTAATGCACTTTGGTCATATTAAATTTCACATTTCAAATAGGAAAATATGTAGGGATTTAATAATAAGGCAAGCACCCTATTCCTGCTATGTCAGTCTAATATATTGATTATCCAGAGAGTTTTTAAAGAAATAGATTCTTAAATGAATATCAAAGGAGCTGGTCACAGACAAGAGTTGTTGAAAGTGGCAGAGGAGTATCACACAAAGGTAAGAGAGTTTCTGGGTAGGGAGAGGGGAACAAAACAAGGAATAACATTTCCACACTATATTTTCTTTATAAAGAAAGTTCAACACACCAAAGAAAATCTGGAACTTTCTTTTTCCTAAAAAAACAAACCTCAAATTAGAAAATTGATCACTTATATAAGTCAAGGGATAGAATTTTATTTCTCAACAATATGGTAATCTTTTACAAAACTTGGAAGAAATATGACTTTGAAACTCTATAGTATAAAGATGTGCAGGGACTAGCATACTTTAAATGATACACTCTGTTGGTGACATCCTACATAGTTACCTGGTGGTCTCGAGCTTAATGGTACAACACAACAGAGCATGGGGCATAATCAATCAATACGGTAGCAATGAAATGATGAAATAATTTCTTCCAAGCACTACTAGGCATAAAGTAAGAAATATAATATTCCTCAATTCATATAGGTTTAAATTTCTATAGACAATAACTATAGTAGATATAAAAGACAACTAACATTAATATTGAGCCAGACATTGTATAAGTTACTTTATAAACACTCTTTATTTTATGCTAACAACAATCTATAAGACGATTGTATCCTTAGCTTATTTGTGAAGAAAAGTAATTAAATACTTGCTCAAAATCACACACCTAGGTAATTTTTGATGCGATACTCAAATACAAGTCTTTCAAAGTTTTTCCTGCTTTCCCTATTATTTCTCTATGCCTCCTCTCTACTAAAAATTAACCATTTTAACATTTTCTGTACAATATTTGTCCTCTAAGCAGAGGTATCATTTTCTGTTCTGCTCTTCTCACTTAATACTATATTAATTATTTAACTTGTTTTTATCTAGCCTTCATAATCAAGTTTGGGTAATGTTCCCTTGGTCAGCTGCACCATAACGTACTTAAGCATTCTTCTACTGATGAATAATCGATATTTTCCCATTTTCTACAATTATAGGTGACTGTAGTATGAGCAACGTTGTGCTTATAATTTTAATTTTCTCTTGGATTAGTCTTCTGTAATTAATTCCCAGAAGTAGGAATAATAGTCCAGATGATTATATTATATAATTATCGGATGGCATAAATATCTACCATATCATAGAAAAGTAAAGAATAATAAGGTAATCTTTGTGATATTCGTTGTTGTTGCACTCTCTTGCCTTCTCCCAATCAACTAGCATGATCAGCTCAAGCTCACCTCTAGTGTTGGAGGAACGGAGGGGGAAGTGAATTAGATTGTAATTCCTTATCAATGACTACATAACACATTAC
>NW_012136192.1:4790718-4792548 GCF_000956105.1 Propithecus coquereli
GTTCTCTTGTTTATTAGAGCTGCTAAAATGAAAGCTTGCCACCTGATTAATTTTAATAGTTTAGCCAGAAACCTGTGGATAATGTATATTGGCTGCCAAGCTTGAGATAAATTCTGTTGGCTCTGTTGCAAAGATTTTGGTAGAAATAAAGTCTGCCCTTTGCAAAAGAAGCACAGAGAAACTGTAGGGATGTGATTTCAAAAGCAAGTATGAAGCAAAAGACTGTTTTGTCTTTCTTTGTGACTTCCCACTGCTGTGGGGATCTGATAAACCCATCCAGCAATTCTTTTTTAGACTTCATATGTTTTATTTTAGCGTTACAGTTAAGGAAGGAATGTAAGCCCTTTGTGTATAGCTGGACCCAATTCAAAGTCAGAAAGACTTCAGAGGCAGCTCGGTGAGGCTAGCTGCAGGTTGTTGTGCCTTTTAAAGAGATCTGGACAACTAAATAACATCTTAAGGCACTAGGAGTTTACCGCAGGAGATTCATATTGGAAGAAAACTCACTGTTGTGTCATTTACTCACATCCTACAGTTTGTTTTTCAATGCTGGTTTTTCCTCAAGACATGCTATAATTTGCAGGACCCAATGCAAAATAAAAACACTGTGCCCCTCATTCAAAAATCAAGAAACTATGCCATCAGAAGTGTTGAAATACAAAGTCTTTTCTGTTCCTTTGTGATCTCTCCCATGTTTTGTCATGGTGTTTTATATTTACTATTTAATTCTAAGTTAAAAAAATAATTATTACATAGATCTTATCATCCATATTATACAAGGCCACTTTTAAATGTAGCTATCAGAACATTTAGCATGTATACCAAATCACTGAAGTTACACAATTCTTATTATGTGGCTTATCCCAGGGAGTGCCTGGAGCTGTCAGAAGAGAAAAACACAAGCCGGACTAAGGAAGGTAGGAAGGAGGGATAGAGGACACTCCAAGGCATAAAGAAGGCCAGGGGAGCAGCCTTTGGGTGAGCCAGACTCTCACAGTTGCCTCAGTCTCTGCCTAGTGACACAGGCCATGTGCACACTTGCTCTGCCTAACAGCTGCCTGGACTACTTACCATGCACTGGCCAGGGCAGCATCTGGGAAAGTGCAGTCAGGCATCTCCACAGGCCCACTTCCCCAGACTGCATCTATGGGCTATTACCAGGAGTATGGCAGCCTGAGCACCAGACACCCTTGTGTCCATCTACTTACTGCTGAGCTGTCATCCCAGGACAGGTACAGTCACCACTATGCCCAGTTCTTGCCTCTGGATGCCACAAGGTACCTGTGCCTAATCTTCAGGTTCCTGCCTGGTGCAGAAAGTGGCAAGAAGATGGGCTGGGAAAAGGGAGGGAGGTGGGACACAGGATAAGAGGAGCAGGCAGCTGAGAATGCACCCTGGAGAGGGAGCTGAAGGCAGAACCATATGAGCCTCCATGAGGCCCATTGTGCTCCATTGTTCCCTCAGACTTTGCTTACCAACCAAAATTTGAAGATAAAATTATTAAAGTTTGTAAGACTGTAACCAAAGAGCATTAAACTGCAAGCAGAGGATCTTCTGAGGCAGGGCCCTGTGCAACCGCACCAGCCACATACCCATGGAACAGGCCCACCCTTCCCTCTTAGCGGTCTTCTCGCCATTGCTTAGCAGTGCCGGAGTGGTGCCCAGCTACTGAGTTTGTGTTAGCGTGTGTGTCCGGACTTGAAGAGATTTGTTGAATAAGCTGTCTTTAAGAAAACCTACTACAGAAAAGTAGTAATATACACCTTCAGATTAAAGAAAGGATCTAATTTTTGTGCTCCTTCAAAATGCTATTTTTTAAAAAGTTTTGCT
>NW_012136192.1:4796861-4798588 GCF_000956105.1 Propithecus coquereli
CTCTTCTCCTATCATTTTCCATATTTAACATGATCAGAAGAATCTTCCCAGACCATACATTTATTATTTTATTCTACTCAAAAGCGTAATATGTAAAGTGATACTCTAAATGTATTTCAAAGCAATTCTCACATACCAGAGAATTTTCTACACCTATTTTCTTAGCAATTTTATTTTTTCTTTTGATAACGTGTAATGCAGCTAAGACGTTTATAAAAACTATTCTAATTTCTTTTTGAGTGGAATAAGAATTAATGAGCTTTCACTAAATCTACAAAAGTAGTTCATGCTTCTACTAAAATTTCTAGGCATGACCCTCTATTTTTTCTTCTCTTTCCATCATTTTATGAAAACATGGAAAAGAGGAAAGACAGAGCCAGAAATTTGGCAGAAATTCTTTTCGTTTGGTTAAAAAATGCTGAGCTCCTTCTGTTTTGCTAAATGCTGTGATTGAAAATATCAATCTTTGGAACAAATTAGAAGTTTACATCTCACTTTAAGCAAGATGTCCTCCTCATTTCTACCACCCTGCCCCCTAATCTTGGTGTCCACTATCAATCCTCTGTGTGTATCATTATTATGTTTGTCCAATTATATATGTTTCTCTTTCATTCGTCTGAGAACACATTAGAGGCAGGGATTTTCAGCACCTAGATTTCCCAGCATAAAATTGGAGTTGAAAAAATACTGTTGAATGAATATTCAATGAATGAGCAAATGAGCAAACTTGGCATTCATACTAAATAACTTGAATTTTGGAGACCAGGATTATGATGCTTACAAAAAAACAAAATACATTTGATATCTCATTGGCTTAATATGAAAAGAAATAAGGGCTGCAAACACATTTTGCACAAGAACCAGGGATTATCATTGAGAGCCAGAAGCCAACTCACAAGTTAAACAAACTTTCATGGAAAGAAAGTACATCCTACAGAAATAGATCAAGTAATGCATTTTTTAAGACCTGGTTCTGAGCAGGGCTTTCCTCCAATTATCCAGAGGATTGGCTGCTACAAATTTTATTTATTCAGGTACCTCCTGAGATCTAAACCTATGGCTCTAGGGCAAAAATAGAAAGTGTCCATCTGCTTTGAAAACACAGAAGCTTGCTACCTCTAGGACCAGGAAGGGACTAGAGCATCCCAACCCAGGCCTCTGCGATGCAGGGAATAACTTCACAATTTTTAAGACAAACAGAACTTAAGGGAAATTTTTAGGACACATTCCTTATGTTTTTTCATGTCTTCTCACTGTTTTGACATCTGAACTTTCTAAGAGTGCTGCTATTGTTGGTTTTCATTTCCAGTTGTACTCTGCTCTTTATTTTAAGTGAATTGGTTCATGGAACACATATCTTAGATAAAAGCTATGAAGCCAAATATATTCAAATTCTAAACACCATCCAAGAAGAAAATTAGGATGTTTCAATGAATCCCAATCATTCAGGAAAAGGAAAGCAGGGGAGGAGGTAAAATAATTTATCTCCCTGATATTACCTTGCAACTCATAACATCAAATTGTCTAAAACACACCTTGTACAAATTGAAAGCAAAATACTGGGCTCAAGAAATGGTAGTATAATGTCACTGTGGCAGAATCAAAAGAAAAAAACAATTTAATTCATATTCTGTTGCATGCTATCAAGGAGGGATTTTTTTAGCATTAATCAATTTTAATATATTGGAAAGTCAACATTAGCATATCTGTACCAATTATGTATTTTT
>NW_012136192.1:4802682-4804341 GCF_000956105.1 Propithecus coquereli
AAAAAAAAAAAAAAAAAAAAAGTCTTGGACCTTTTCTGGGTACACTAATTCGTGGGAATCAGAATCATCTATATTTTTAATATAAGAAAATACACACGGCCTGTGTGTGTGTTTGTGTGTGTACACGTGTGTCTGAGGGTACTTGGTGCAGAATAAACACTTAGTACCCTATATTTCATCTCATTGCCCATTGATAGCAGCGCATCCCATAGGCCAGTCAATCAGATGTTCAAGCACAGGATTACAGACTCTGAGGAAGTGAAAGGAATATGTAGGGGCATTTGAGAAAATATTAATGGGAGCAGTGTTCAGATTGAGATTGCAGTCACTGAACAGATTTTGAATATGGTAGGTGGTGGCAGCATAGCTTTGAATCTCTTTGAATCTCAAAATAAAAACCAAGGGGGACAACTAAATTAGCAAAAGTTAAAAACCTACAGACAACCTACATCGAAAAATTAGATGTCAAGGCATCCGCTGAACTCCAGGTACAAGTGGTGGAGACAAATTACCAATAGCCATTTGATGTGGATGGCAACCACCTCTGTGCATGAGAAAGCACAGGGCCCCAACAGGACATCTAACGGAACTGAGAAGAGTGGAATCTCAAAAATAGGCAAGAGATATTCCCTAGAAAGCATAGAGGATTAATTTAATAACAGCAGCTAAAACTGGAAGGGTTTTGTCCAATTTAATACTGGATTAATACAAACTTTCTGCAGTAAAGCCTGAAGAAACTGGAATAGTCTACACCCTCTGAACAATATAAACTACCCATTAGGACTCCCTTCCAGGTAAGAATTACATTTAGGAGAAACTTCTGGGAGTGGATTCAAATTTGAGCAGAAATGTAACAAAAAAGAGGTCCAAATAAAATTTGGGGAAAGGAACAGAACCAAAATATCTTGGAAAGCAAGACACATGTATTTTTGAACACTGTAGAAGAATAATCTTTATGAAGTTATAGTAGCTACTCTAAGCCACACCTCCTAAAAATTCAAGAAAAGTGATTATATATAAAATAAGCAATAGAAACATACCAAAGATAAATCTTATAAAAATTATCATAAGAGAAAAATAATAATGAACAGAATGACATCTTTACAGTAACAAAAGCACACCAGAAAGACTTGCTCAAAACACAGATCAAACAGTAACTTTATATATTGAAAAGAACTAGCAGACATTAAGAAATAGATATGTTATAAACAACATATTTTCGGAATTAGAAAAACTCATAGAGTAGGTGACAGAATGCTTGAAGTATGTGTATGTGTATATATATATATATATGAATATAGATATCATGCATGTATATATCATTTTTTAAATTATTTCAGACCTTAAGATGTAATGGCCAGCCTCCAAGATGGACCCCACTGACCTTTGTCTCCTAATGTTTGTGTCTTTCTATAGTACTATTCTATACACCGCTACAGAACTAATCAAGAGTACTGTGGAAGACATGGACTGTTGCAGCCTAGACTTATGAGTCAGGGCCATAAAAAGTCCTGTATCTTCCATTTGCCCTTTATTATCTCTTATTTTGGGAAAAGCTATCTTCCAAGTGTTGAGCTCACTCGTTCAGCCGAGTGGAAAGGCCAACGTGGAGAGGAACTGAGACCTTCTACCAGTAGCCAGCACCATCTTTCCAGCCAT
>NW_012136192.1:4804391-4806087 GCF_000956105.1 Propithecus coquereli
TGTCCCTCTAGGTATAGATTCAAGTCTATTAATATAGATCTTCTGTTTTGTCTCTCTTGTGCTGTGATTCAAAATGTGCCAGCTATTAATTTCAAAAGCACGTGAGACTCCGTGCCTCTCCTTTTTTTTTCCCTGCAGGATTCTTATAAGCGAGCTTGCTTTGCACAGTACAGGCCGACCATCTTACTTACAGTTGAATACTTCATTATGGAAAGATTCAGGTTTCCCCAAATTACAATAGGGTGGGAAATAATTTAGAGGGATAATCCTTTTAGTTATTTTAATGGAAGGGAGTGCCAAATGTATGTCAAAAAGAAGCAGGATGCTCACTAACAGACGACAAGTACAATATGTAAATAGGCAGAGATGAAAGGATTAGTTACTAAGACCTGAAATATCAGATTTAAGTAGTTTTTATTGATTCTCTCTCAAAGACAAAACATCTATGGCCTTTTATTGCCCTAGAAAATGAAGTGGTCTTTTGTATCGGTCCTTATCTGCCATATGTGACATTTTTTTTAAATGCTTCAACATTAATTCAGTAATCATGCATCCCTTATTCTATGCCAGACATCCTGCCAGCATAACCACACATACATAAAAACCACATTTTCTGCCAAGACCTTGATGTAGGTCTTGGCTGTGACCTACATCAAGAGCATCATTACTTCAATATGAATAAGAAAAATATAATAACACACCCATTTTTGAAATAGTGAAAAAAGTAGACAAAGCACAAAATAGTAAATAAGAAATAGGTTTTGTAAAAGCAATTTTGCGATAAAATAACTATGAGGTCATAGGAATGACTTGTATTAAACTAATAATAGCAGTAGGAAAAGTAATAGTTATCATGAAAATAGGAGTAATGGTGGCAATAGTAGAACATACCCATTTAACCAATTACAAGGTAACGGACCCTGTGACAAAGGTGTTATGTAAATCAGCACATTTGATTTTCATAATAACACCATCAGGTGGATACTACTATTATCCCCATTTTACAGATGAGGACACTAAGTGTAAGAGAGGTTTAGAGAGTTTCCCCTTGCTCCACAGCTAGCACCTAGTCAAACTGGGCCTGGGAACCTGAGTCTGATGTTCCAAAAGCCTATCTAAGTGGGATTCAGAGACAGACAGAATTGCATTAAACTTAGTCTTTATAATTTCCTACTGAGTAAACTTTGAAGTAACTTCAGGGCATAGCAATGTTTTTCTATAAAGAGTCAGATAATAAATACTTTAGGTTTTGTGGACCATATGGCCTTTGTTACAAGCAGTAAATCCTGCCATTGTAAAGTGAGAGCAGCCGTAGACAATAAGTACAATTGTGTTTCTCAAAACAGGCTGACCCTTGACTTACATCATCACTCTGAACTTCAGATATTTTTATCTGTAAAGTGAAGTGGAGTCTATATTTTGGGGGGTTGTTGTAATTATTTTAAATAAAAACGTGCAAAGAATATAGTGTGACAAAAAATCAGGTGTTTATACATGTTAGCTGTTATTATTTTGAATTGCTGTTTTTATTATTTATTTTCTTCCTTTTAACCCATAAAATGAAAATGATCCATATATTTCTGCCCTTCAATAAATGTTTACCTAAAAAAAGACAATGTAAATATCTTTTTAAAGTATAAAGCTGAATGGGTATATGTGTGTTTCTGTCTGTACATGTGTGTAAAATATGCTGCTA
>NW_012136192.1:4810601-4812319 GCF_000956105.1 Propithecus coquereli
CAATCAGTTCTCAATAACTGTTGTTAGCATTTCTGCTTTTTATTGCTGACTTGCGAAAGAAGGAATAAAAGATGATGTGCACTTCTTTAAGCCTAGGTGATTGGGAAATTGATGAAGCTGTCGATTGCAACAGTGCACCCACGAAGAGAGTTAGTTTGTGGAAAAATTGAATTCAATCTTACTCCCATAAAATCCACATTTTGACAGCTATTTAATTGTTGACTATCCTAATAAAATTATAACCTCAAATGGAGTGCAGGTGGTAGTTCTTCTTCTGAGGTATCTATGTGCTAGTGTTAAGATGTTGAACATCTCCAACACAAATACTCAAGTTCAGTTCCGGCTCTCTTGTCACTGCAACAAGGGGAATTAATTAAAATGCTTTCTGTGGGCTTGTTATCCCACCAATTAACCACAGAATTGATTTGGGTATTTGATATTCCATAATTAGTCAAACGTTACAGGAGAGGAGTGGACTGGACAACAGAGACACTCAGCTAATGAGTACTCTTTGCCAATTGGACCAGCGACAGTGGCAATAGAAAGGAAGGAGCAATATTTATTAGCTAATCAGGACTTTCTGCCTCCATCACTTATTGCCAGCTCACCATGCATGACTCCATCAATATGTTATCTGCCCATTTTTTAGGTCTGACCATCTGTCTGTCTTCTTTTTAACACCTTTAGTATTGTCATTGTCATCTCCAGTCGTTGCCTTCTGAAAGGGAGGGATTGCGCATGCGTTAACTATCCGTTACTAATAAACTGAACCCACTCCAGGCCAATTAATATTTTTAAAATCATGTGTTACTACCCAGTCTCTTCCATGGCATGCATTATCAATATAACAAATCACTGCTGAAAATCATGTAATACCTTGCATTCTAACATAGATCATGAGTACAAGATGGCATTTAGGAACTGGTGATTTGCCTACCTGCTTTTTATCATCAATTACATATCTAGGCCTATTCCCATGTTTGGATCACTCTGAATTTCACCACATTTTCTTTTTGTTCATTTCTTTGCATTTTAAAATATATGGTCATTCTCCTGTCATCTTACTATCTCCTAAACATTAGCTTTATATATTATTTATCTCTATAGTTTCTCAGCCTTCCCTCTCCCTTTCTCTCATCTAGTCAGTATATATAATGTTCAAAAAATGTTTACCTATATGTATTTTTCCCTGTGCTAACACATTTTTCCTATCATTATTTTAACCTATCATTATCTCCACGTTAGAAATAAGGAAAAGTGGAAGTCTGTGATCAATGACTAGATTACTGGTCTTACGGAGAGTAAGAAACAAAATCTGGTCTAGAATATAAGGCTCCAACTCAGATTTCAGTGCTATTCACATAACACCGGTCCACATGAATTGCCCAAAGTACATAGCTAGTTTGAAATGTGTCTTTCATTGTTGAAAAAAGGTCTAGATAAATACAGTTTTATGATTCTATTCTCTCCTGGGGATACAAGCTTTCCTTCCTCTGTTTGAGATAAATGGATATCCTGGGGGACTGGAATCAAGCGGAGAAAGGAGTTATTGAATCTAAGAGAGGAGCACAGTTATGTTCATTTTACTGTTCTTCAGATTTTTTGAGGCTTTAATATTTAAAAGAAGAGCCAATTATACATTAATATTATTTATAGTTTCAGACTAATTTTAATCTAATGTCCTATGGGGCATATAATTAAGAAAAAGTAACAAATAG
>NW_012136192.1:4813287-4814936 GCF_000956105.1 Propithecus coquereli
GAATTCTAAATCTCAATTCATTCTCGTATCTTAATCGATGCTCCATTAGCACTTTGTACCTTTACTAAAGCATCACAGTCTGACTTACAAGAGTCACTTGTATGTCATGTGTCTGTATGAATATGCGTCAACAGCTGACCCTGAACAGCATGGGTTTGAGCTATATGGATCCACTTATACACAGCTTTTCTTCCACCTCTGCCACCTTGACATAGCAAAATCAACCCATCCTCTTTTCCTGCTCCTTAGCCTACTCAATGTCAAGATCATGAGGATCAAGATGTTTTGCTCAATGAATAGTCAATATATTTTCTCTTCATTGATCTGTTAAATAATATTTTATTTTCTCCAGCTTACTTTATTGTAAGAATACAGTACACAACACATTTGGTGTACAAATATACATGTTAATGAAATAGTTATGTTATCAGTAAGGCTTCTGATCAACAATAGGCTATTGGTAGTTAAGCTTTGGGGGAGTCAAAAGTTGTACTCAGATTTTCAACTGTGAGGGATGTTAGCACTTACCCCCACATTGTTCACAACTCAACTGCACATGAGTCCCTATAAAACTAGTCCATGTATTTTAACCCCCAAGTTATCTAACATGCTATTTTATTTATGGGATGCTTAATACTTGCTTGTTGAGTTGACTATATTAACAATGTTTAATTATATTTTTCCTTTTGTGTATAATTCTATCAAGCTTTCTTTTTCACTACAAAAATTTAGAGGGTTTCTTAAGGAACACCTATTCTTTTCCTTTTTATAGTAACTGACTAATTTGTGTCATAGATAACAGTTATTGTGACATAGCACTACTTCTACTGTAAAATACCAATACCTTGGCTTTTACTCAGCATTAAATGGGGTGTCACTGAAGGCTTTGAAATAGAAGGACTTGATTTGACTTGTGTTTTAAAAGGATACTTATGGCTGTTCTATTGAAAACAGAGTGAAAGGAGCAAGGGCTGAAGTGGAGAGACCATTTAGGTAGCTACTGGAATAGCCAGGTTTAAAATGATGGTGATTTGGACCTGGGGGTGTTGTAGTAGAGGATGCAAGAAGTGCTTCAGCTCTGAATATATTCTGAAGGTAGAACCAACAGGATTTTCTAAAGGATTGGATATGGCATATGTAATAAAGAGAGAAGTCAAGTTAAAGATTTTTGAACTGGGCAATGGAGCATTGGACTTGTCACCAACTAAGATGGGAAAGACTGCAGGTGGAGCAGTTTTGTTTATAAGGGAGGATATTTCCCACAGTCTATTTTTGACAGAGTAAGTGTTATAGCTAAGAATGCAGTTGAATGTATGGGTTTAGATTTAAGAGAGAAGTCTTGACTGAGGAAAAAATTGGAAGTCATGGAGATAAAGAGGGGAAAATCAGCAAGTAAGACTAAGAAAACACAATTACCAGTGATATAGGAGGAGAACCAGGAGAGTATGGCATCTGTAAGCCTGTATAGAAAAAAGAAGAGGTCCACCTGGTATCTTCTGCTCATAGGACATGTAAGATGAGGAATAGAACTGATCATTGGATTTAGAAAACAGTGCCTTGGGAAAGCAACTGCAAACTGGTACTTGAAATAAACGCCTCATGGGAGTAAGGTTAAAAGAAAATAGAAGCTGAAGAAGTAGAGATAGTGA
>NW_012136192.1:4815646-4859134 GCF_000956105.1 Propithecus coquereli
TAAGTAACAAGATTCACAATGAACCGGAGCAAACCATCAAGAAGACACAGCCTGCCTATGAGCTAGGGGAGGGCAGCAGAACTCAGTTGCACTATTGAAAATAATGAATCATCTCAGAGTTCATCTCTCTCTCTGATAAAGTATTGGATGAAGATTCCATTACAAATTGGATTTCATATAACAAATGGATAAATGATAGCATGGATTCAGAAAGATTAAAGAGTAAGCAATTTCTGTCGAGGCATGAGTTGGGATTCAGCCAGAAGGTAGGTTTTGACAAGTAAGAAAGATGTCTCAGAGCTTCTGGGGGTGTCATTTGAAGTTCTTTAAGTTTACCAAGCTCAGCAGCATTAATTAAACTTAATTAAAATTAGCACATTAAAATTTAAATGCTTGCAGTTTGAAGGGCAATTTTTTTTTTGTAAAATTAAATCTCCCTGTATAGAATCATCTTCTACTATAACTTACTCTGAAGAACTCATTTTCTGCAGTTACTGCCATGCTAAATGCTGCTGTGAAATAATGCCCATGGAGAATACCTGCATTCGTACACATGGTCTTTAAGCCATATTAAGAAATGCTTGACCAGTTCAATTTTTTAAACAAAAAGCAAGAAGAAATAAATAATAAATTTAGGTCTAATGACCAGAGATGAAATCTAGCTCTGAGACTTAGTCAGGGTACAATTTTGGACAAGTCATTAAGTTTTTCTGATCCTTAATTTCTTTATGTGCTCCATAGGGATAATAATTCCTGACTTTGCAACGTTATTTTCCAAGACTTAATGAGATAAAATATGTAAATCACTTAATGTTGTCTGGGAGGTTGTAGATATTTAATAGATACTAGTTGAACCTGACTCTAAGAATGGCAGTATGAAAACATTTCAATGGAAAATCTAAGAGGCATATTACTATGCGAAACATTGACAAGAAAGGAAGAGGGAATTTCCCTGATTTTATGCATTTAAATGTTTGAGCTTCTGGATAGTTGTTTCCATTCCGGAGCCGAACTTTTTTTTTTTTTTTTTCAAGTTTGGGTTAAATCCAACCTTGCTAGTCCTCTGCCAAAACTCCCTTTATTCAAAGCCTCCAGTTATTAAAAAGTCACTCACCATCGTTAAGAATTGTAAGCACTTATGCAGGCATGGGATTTGGAGGGGGGGGTTGTTTAGCAACATGAGTAAAGAAGGCATGTGGGAGAGAAGGAACAGCTGGTATTCTGTTTCCATGCCTGAATTTCTCAGCAGGAAAATACTTTGCCTGGGTGGCTGCAATGCCTACTCTTAGTAGCCAGGATTGCCTACTGCTGTAGATAACTGTTTCTTTTTCATGCCGCAATGTGCAAAGTCATGCCATCTTTTGTCAACTAACAACTCGACTATATTAGCTGGAATAAAACTGATAGTCAAAGAGACAGGGCCACATATTTACAGTGTTGTCACTTCCAAATGAGTACAGATTCACCCAACTATTAATATTAAATCCAAACCAAGTCACCAACTCTCTTGCTACTCTCATCCCCAAGAATATTGGCATTGGCCTCAAAGACACAACATTCTGCAGTGTACTTTGATTGATAGGTCAGAAAGTATGCTGGAAAAGTGACCCTAGGACTCTCCTCACTTGTCAAATTTATTGTAGGAATTAAGAACTTCAGGGAAACATGGCAAAGTGTGAATTCATTTCAGTTCATGCATTATGATCTTGCAGGTAGTTTAGGAGAAGGGCCACGGGTCAGCTCCCTTTTGCCTGGAGCAAGGAATAGAAGTTTTAAGAGAGGGAGATTTTCACTTGGATTTTATATTAGTTTCCTAAGGCATATGTCCAAATACCACAAACTGGGTGGCTTAAAGCAACACACATTTATTTTCTCACAGTTGTGAAAGCCAGAAGTTCACAATTAAGATGCTGGTAGGACCTTGCTGTGTGCTGTGAGGATGAATCCTCCCTTGCTTCCTCCAGGTTCTGACCACTGGGGTTGTTCCTTGGCTGTGGCAGCATAACTTCCCTTTCTGCCTCTGTCTCCGCTTGGTGGTCTTTCTTTGTTGCTCTTCTCCTCTGTCTTTTCCTCTTTTGTGTTTTATAAGGACACATTTCATTGGATTTAGGGTCCATCCACTTATTCCAAGATGATCTTATCTCCAGATCTTCAAAGTAATTACATCTACAAAGGCCTTATTTCCAAAGAAGGTCACATTCACAGTACTGGGGTTTAAGATTTAGACATAACTTTATTGAGCCACTATTCAACCCACTATTGATACTAAAGTTTTCTTTGGCTGAGATACTAATGGAAGTGAATTCCATCACTGATAAGAATGATTAGAAGAATTTATGTGTAGATAGATGCCTTAGAATTAGGATGGTTCCAAACTAACCACTCACAACTCCACCCATAGATAGTGGTTCAACTAAAAACCTCTTCACTACCTTGGAAAACAGCAAAAACCTGGTAGCAGCTTATTAAGCAGCCTTTGCCACCTATTTGTCCCTTTTATCCTTTTCTCTGCCATCTAATAAAAAATGAGACATATTTCAAATCAATACGCCCTCATTGGCTTCCTTGTTTTCAAAGTTGCATCAGTTGTATATTCTCATTATTATATTAGTGATAGTGCTACGCTTGCAGCCCAACTCAAGCGAAATCATTTTTTTCCCAAATAACCACATAAATAGCAGCCTAGTTTGAAACAAACTGTTGTGTATAATATATCATATAATGTCTGGCTGATAGAATTTATCACCTAAGTTGAAATCAGAAGCAATCTACAGAAAGCATATCTCTTTGGATGAAATAGACAGCAAGATATTTTGAAAAGACCATAGATCTGTTGTCAAGCATATCTGCAACCAAATTCAATTTTTTTATACTTATTAGCTGCATCATCCTAGATACAGTTGTCTACCTTACTGGCTTACCTGATTTTTTCATTTGTTAAATGGAACTGTTAAAACCTACTTCACAGTATTTTTGTGAAGGTTAGAAAAAAGCGTCTGGCATATAGCAGGTGTGAATAGCTACAGTTATCCTAAAGATTTCTTTTTTTGTAGGGAGGGGGTAAAGCTCTATATAGCAACTGCATGGGAATTAGTATTCTTACCTGAAAATCTGAATTTTAGGGTGTTCTCAAAGTCAACAGAAATAATTTGTAAAAGCTACATTCCTTCTCGCCATTCTTACAGTTTTGCCAATTTGTAGATACATATGCCAGACAGAATAGCCACCTGTCATTTGCACTTGCAAGCTTTGAATTCTTAGGCCACAATCAAAGATGTTCTAGATGTGAGGAAGTGTCGTTACAATATGTTTAAGGTTTATCTCAGCTCTGAGATCTTATTTTGATTTCCCAAGGCAAGTGATCTGATCTCTTCAATGTCTCATGTACATTGCTAGTGAAACTAGTGAAACCATTTCTCCACTAATGACATCTTTTTGTTTTAGAGTTGATCAGAATAAACCTCATAATTATAATTTGTTCCATCCACATACATAACACTTGGCCTAATGAGTTTGCGAGTCTTTGATTATGTTCATTATTGATGCTTTAAGACAAGTAAATGAAAAGATCTTTTGAATGATCACATATTTAGTGTCAATGGGGGAATTAGGATAAAAATTTGAGAATGTGGTTTGCTTTGAAAATCAGAAATTTCTAATTAGCCTATCTCTATAGTTATAGATTTTCCATAATGTCTAACCTGTCACAGGCATTGGGCCAAGGTTTTGCCCTGGGATGATCCAGAATTGGAGCTAGAATCAATCACACAGAAGGCAGATCTTTGACTGAACGTAAAAAGTCAAAACCGATGAATGAGGATGAAGGGCAATTTGCACGCCTCGGCAATCAATAAGTGCCCTAGCTCATGATGTGACTTGCCATAGTGGGTCTACTGCACTGGAAAGAACATGATATTATGAATTAAACATATCCACATGATAGGGCAAGTATTAAAGGAGAAAAAGAGCAAAATCTCCTACTGGCTAGGGGAGGATGTCCAGTTCAAGAGAAAGAATGCTCTATTTTGAGACCCCAGAAATGGGCAACAAGAGGCAGCTTAGCCAATGGGTGGCATCAGATATGGTAACAGGGGATATTGAGGTCATGGCAGGCAGAAACATAGGGGCACTTCATTGCATCAGGAAGAATAGGGGAGGATGGAGATGGGTCGTCAGCCTCTAGTACAGGTAAGAATATGGTTTTCAGGAAATAATGAAGAATTCAATTTAACTGCTCAGAATAATTATGCCACTTACTGAGCTCCTACTTTATACCCTAGCTGGATGGCTCAGCATCCAGGATAATCCTTTTAAATTCAGAAAGAGGCTGAGAGCTGCTTCCCTATGTTTAAATATATGTAAGATGTGGAGTGGGCCTACATCTATCTTGGTTACTTTTTGGAAGAAGACGGGGGATGTATCTAATGTATTGTAAGCCTTTAATAAATACTGGTTGAATGATGACATCCTCCACAACGTGCTCAGAGATTATCCTTAGCTATTGTAGTACAGAGTTAAAAGAAAAATAGATCTCAGGATGAAGGTGGGAAAAATAGCGTCTAATCCCATGGGGTTAGAAATTGAGCTTCTTTTATTGCAGGCCCACATTCTGGCTTCTAGATTTTGGTCATTTCTTACATATAGTAGCAAGTAAACCACTATCAGGTGACCACAGAAATGTTTTCTTTACTCTCTATTGCCACTTGAAATATTTTGTTCCCGCCTCCTTTCATTGTATAACAGCTAGTTTTAGGTAAGATAGCAACAACCAACCAGAGAGACTGCCCATGTCTTAGGAGCCCATAAGCATGTAGTGAATGGGCACCATAAAAGCCTGGGAAACAAGAATATTGCCCCTGAAAAAGCTATTTTTGCTACAGGAAAAATTATTAAACTCTTTGTGCCTCTGTTTCTTCATCTAAAAAACAAGAAGGCTGAGCTAGGTAATCTTTCTGTTGTTTGTAGTGCTGACACCCTGACAATCAATGGGCATCTCTCCAATGTGTGGCCTTCTCTGCTTCACTCTTCGTTTTATTTATTCAACTCTAATCTGAATGTGTTCTACTCTCTTACTGTGCACAGGAGTCTGTCTTTGTGTATCAATCTGAAGCTGATTTTGGCAGCGAGCATCTGTTTCCCAGGTAAGGGGCTGTGATGAATCTCTGCCTCTCTGACACATATGGGTCCGTGTACTCTGTGTGTCAGGCAGGGGAGAGAAGGGGAAAATCACCTGGAAAGAAAGAAATGCTTGAAAAATCATTAAATAACTCCCCAAAACCACCAAAAATAGAAAAGGAAAATTCACAGACTCAAACACTCGTCAATGGAGCAAAATGTGAAAATGGAGAAAAACGTCCTGGTCTTTACTTTTTTCGTCTCTCCCAGAACCAGCTTGTCAGCAGGAGGAGCGAAGCAAGGGGCAGTTTTCATAGGGCTCAGGCTCAGCTATAGAGAGGAAATTAGATTCTGTAGGCAGAAAGACAAAGTGGTTTTCAAGAGTCAATATCAACATTTAGATGACCAATACAGCTTTGTTTAACTTAGAATAAAAAGTACTCAAGAAACTCAAGAGTTAAGGTTCAAGTAAACATAGTTACAAGGCGTCAGAAAAAACTAGCCAGGCTGGAATAATCATTCGACTTCTACAAAATGGGGAGAAAAAAAAATCCAGTAGCAGGAAAGCTTTGTAAGTACAGAAAGCTTTAACACTGGATTAAGAATAGTCAGTCTGAGTGACAGTCTTCAATCACTAAACAAAATATCTCTTGAGTAACTCCTTATACCAACCACTGCTAGGTGTTGGGAATAAAAAGTGAGCATAAATAGATAGGATCTCTGCCCTTGTAAAGCTTATAGTCTAATGAGGAAGACAGATATTGATGAAAGTTTAATTTTATATTAAGCTTTTTATCATTACTAAGAATGGGAAATAAGGATACTATGCAATCATATCGTAGAGAGATTTGGCCCCATGAGCAACGTTGAGGATTCATTTCCTAAGAAAATAATGATGAGTTGAGACTTGAGGAGTACATGGTAGCTACTTGGTGAAGAGGAGAAGCAACAATTATTCTGTTCAGAAAAACAACATGTGTTAAAGCCCTGTGGTCAAGGGACAAGGGTGTGTAGAAATTGAAGACTAACACAGCTGAAATATAATGCAGCTAAAGTGAAGACAGGTGGTGGAGGAGGAGGTACAGAGAAACATTTCGAATTTACAATACAGGAGTAGGCGAGGGCAAGGAACTGTGTCCTCATCCTCCGATTGGTGAGAAGTGTTTTTAGCTGAAACTGGAAGGGGTAGGTGTGTTTTTGTGGGTGTGACATGAACAGGTTTGTTTTTAAAGTAAAATATTTCATTTTTAACACAAAATAATTTTTTTAAAAAATGTCCTGTATGGAGAACACATGGGATAGGTGAGAATCATCATAGCCACAGTAATTAGAAGAGTGGAAGGGGTAGAAATGAAAAGGAATCCTAGAAGGATGAGAAAGAAGACTTATGGAAGTGGGAGTAGCATAAATATATGGAAAAAGGTACCACTCACTGAGATAGACAACAGGGGACACGTGGGGAAAGTAATTGGTTCAGTGTGGAACATGTGAATTTTGATGGACTCCTGAAACATCCAAGAGTTCAGCCAAGTGGGCTATCGAGAGCTCAGAGGGGATGTCTACCCTGAACACAGTGGTTAAGAACAACTCTTAGGGTGAAGAATGTCATCTACAAAAGGATCATCGAGCAAAGGGGGAAGAGGGCATGGGAACGAAGCTGGAGGAATTTACATTATTTAATGTCTGCCCAGGTGAAGCTGAGTCTGCAAAGGAGAATGATAAGCAGTCAGAGAATAAAAACCAGAACAGTGGAGCATTACGGAAGTCAAGGAAAAGAGTGTTTTAATAACACTGTTGGAGTTCCTGAAAGACCAAGTGACATAAGGTATGAAAATTAATGGGGTTAAAGAGGATTAGTAGTACTGAGGTCATGAGTGGTGGTGTGAGATATGTTTTGGATGGAATGACGTGGGTAGCTGTCAGGCTAGACTGAGTTCAGGAGTAAATCAGAGGTGAGGAAGGGCACTATCAAATATAATTATAATAATATATTGTAATAATAGCAAGGGGAAGGAGAGAGATGGGTTCGCAACTGAAGAGGAATATGAATTTCAGAGGAATTTGTTTTATTATTTATTTGTTTGATTTTTTAATTGTACAGCTTCAAAGATATTTAGAAGTTGATATATGAAGGATCCAGATTATAGGGAGTGATTAAATTTATAAGAGAATAATTTAAGGGATTTAGTGGTATTTAAAAAATTTACATGAAAGTTGATTATAACATGAGCTATAACCAGTAAATATCAAAAACAAAAACAAACAAGCATTAAAGAAAAAGGAAAAGAGGTTTTTATATAAGGGTGATAGCCCCACTGGCCAGGCCATCTGTGGCTAGTGGAGTAGTATAGGAAAGTGTAAGGAAGTGTTTAGGGTATAATCTCTACACCCTAACTGCTTGGTTTAAATCCCAGCTCTGCCACTTACTAGTTATGTGATTCTAGTAAAACTGCATAACTTCTCCATGCCAGAATTATCTTGCCAGTAAAATGAGAGTTATAATAGCATACATTGAATTTGGTTATTTTAAGGCTTAAATATTTCATATACATACACGCGCGCACACACACACACACACACACACATATATACATATATATATAGTTTTTGAAAAATATCCAGTTATAAGTAATAGTAAGCTCCATAAGTGAGTGTTCAAAATTATGATATGAATGACATTATCCTGAAATTTTCAGTAGGACAAATTTATGGTGAATGTACAAGAAGTTAGATAGTTAATTGATATTTATTTGGTCTATGTTGTTTTCAACTAGGTTTTTCTTGCCCATATTTGGACAATGGAGTTTTCAGGTCGCAGTTGTCTTTTCTCAGTCCTTGGTGTGCTCTTGGCCTAAGAATGACCAGACACACCAAAGTAAGGCAAGCACAAGGTGAAGTTTATTGTGTAAAGTAAGATATATTCAACACAGACAACAAACAGACCCCCTGTTGTAACAGGAGGGCCCTGATTATGGTCTGGGATCCTGTTTTATATTGCCTAGGCTGGGCCCTTCTTGTGGTTCAAATGTCACCATTGAACCACTTTGATGGACAGTTGGGAGTTATATAATCTGAGTCTTATTGCACATGCAGATTTCCCGTGAGCTACTCTGAAAGCCCATTGTAGGGGGGAGGGAATCACAATGTAGATTTAAGCTAATGACATGATAATTAGCCTTAGGTTGTGATAGGTCACCTTCCAGACCCGATTTCGCCTGTGCTGCTTGGCTCTCAGGCTAATGAATCCTCTGTATTCTTTTGCAGTTGGCGTGCTAAATTCTGATTGGCAGATTGGTAGGGCAGTCCCTCCTCCCCCAGGTGTGGCAATTGCTCTGGCGCAGGCCTTTGTCCCTAGGAGTGCCGTAGGTCATTCACTGTCTACCTAACAGAACAAGTTATGTATGTTATCCTTATTTCGTACATCAATATCTCACTGAAGAGTTTTAAGGAGATCTTCTGGAATCCCACCAAGAACACTGCATTTCATTTATTCTGTATGTCAGTACAGTTTGCTAGTCTATGCCAGGCATTATGGTGGTAAAATAAAAGTGGATAGGACATAGTCCCTACTGTGAGTAGCCAAATGTGGGTGACACAGACATTAAAAAGTCGCAAAATAAAACATAGATATGTTGTGGGTTTAACAAGAGCTGAGGACACCAAATGAAGGAAGAGTGGCTAGTAGTTTCTCTGTTGGAGAAGTCAGGGCTGCAGCACAGTACTGATCCTGGGGTCAGCGGGATGGGTAACTGGGCTTCATGCTGTGAAACATGGACTCAACAGACATCTGAAAGTAGCATCCAATGGTGAAAATGGGATCAAGTCAAACAAATAAAAAACAGGTCTCTCAATCCTGACTGTGCATTAGAATCATTTGGAGAGCTTTTAAAAAATATGCATGTCTAGGCCTTCCACTAAATAATTAAATCAGAGTCTCAGGGACGTCCGGTCAGACATTAGTATGTTTTAATGCAGTTGGAATTAATGTGCAGCTCGAGTAGAGAACCACTGCTCTGAAGAGTCAAGTCAAAGGAGAAAGGAATGGAGGTAGAGACAAAGCGTGGGTGCACCATAGATCCTTGCTGCTCCAAGTGTGTTCCAGGAACATCACCTCTAGAAGTTCACAGGAATGCAGAATGTTTAGCCTCACCCCACTAGAATCTGCATTTCGATAAGTTTCTCTGTGATTCCTTTGCACATTAAAATTTGAGAAGCTCTGACACAGATTTTTCAATAATTGCAATCCCTTCCTAGCTGGTCTACCTCACCTTATTCCTCAAAGTTTATACTGCTGATCTTGCACTGTTGAGGACTCAGCATATGCAATATCTGAGCTTGCCTTAACTGCCATAAAAAGAATTGTCTAAATTGCTGTAGAAAGGACAAAACCATATACCGATGAGGATAGAGATCGCAAACTGTTGGAAAGGCCCCAGGAAGCAGACAATGCTGAAGTGGAATAAAAGATGGAGAAACTGCCCTGTAATTGCCAACCCTCCCTAAGAAGACCACCACATTTGGGCAGCCTAAGACCAGGACTTGCATCAGTTTTAATATCAGGGCAGCAATCCTGGCAGTATGCACATTGGCAAATAAAGTTTCATCCTTCCCTTTGGCCTCCTGGGCCCTCTTAAACAAGATGGCAAATTGTAACCCACACTCAGACAATCAGATATACATGTGATACTCTCCAAACTCATTAGTGGATCGGTATTAAACACCAATAGTGTACTTGGAGGTAAAGGAAGATCTGTTGCAGAAGCAGAGCTTTAATCACTTGAGGCCCCGATGCTGAAATGAAAGACCTCTTCAAGAATTGGATTCCTGTCAACCAAACAGGAGAAGAGCTGGAAAATAAATACCTTTGGGATTGGTGTTTAACGCTGATCAAATTTCTCTAACTTTAAGACAATAGCAAATCCATAATTAATTGAGTAATAAATCTGAAGCCAACGACAGCAGAAATTTCTATTTGTTCTAAACAATAGAATTCAGATATCCACTTTTTTCTATGCCAAAAATAGAAATCAAGACTTCAGAAAAGTCTAGAAAGTACCAGCTAATGCTGGAGTGATGCAGAAAATGTGCTCAGAGACACAATATTTAAAGATGAGATGTTTCCTTGTTATTTAGCTCTTAATCATCTACAAAACTTTTAAATATATTTTCTCACTTAATTCCTGCAATGACCTTAGAGAGTAATATAGATTAGTTATTATCAAGTTTTTGCTGCAGAAGAGCCTGGCATTCAGAACACGCCTGGAGTTACTTGAAATTGCATAAAAGATTTGGTTACATCCATACCATTGCCAAATCTACACCAAATTCCCAAACCTATTTCATTCCATGAAGTAACCTCTCTTATACTTTGATTAATCACATTCTTGAAAATTTGGAACCTTCTCTTTTTCTCTCTCTCTCCCTCCTTCCCCCACCCCTCCACCCCTGTCTTCCTTTATTTAATTGCCCGAAGAGTTTGAGGAAAAGCACCTGAGATTCTGAACAACTGGCCCCTATACTTTGCCACTGGCAAGAATCTCCAGTTTCATTTTCTTAATTCCCTTAAGAAGAAGAAGAAGAAAAAAAAAGTCTTCAAACCATAATCCCAATTCCATTCAAAGGAAATTGTATTTTGTCTGTTGCTTATTGACAGAGCCCCAGTGCCTTTTAAAATCAAATTGATTCCAAAACAAATCAGAGTAGATTTTGTTTACAGGGATACAAAGAGAGGAGGTCTGTGTTGGTCCTGTGTTAGACTTCAAGCAATTCATCAATCACAGCCAGGATGTGTGGTACTATTTTAGTCACCAGCGATAAATACAGAAGAGTTCTGTTTTTCTTGTTGTCGGGATTGTTTATTTGTTTGTTTGTTCTGATTTAAATTGAACACTGATTAGCATAGAAAAATCAGCTCATAAAAGGAATGACAGCATTTAAACAACAATTACGGAGATGCAATTAAAGCTTAATGTTGGGAGATTTTTGTACCCTACAGGGGAACATCTGTCCAACAGCCAGGTGGGCACACATGAATGTCTTAAGAGGAAGACTACCTGCTGACCTGATCATCATGAGGGGAATCTATGCTGCATGAAGGTCACACTAGAGGGTTGTTTGTTCCTGAAAGGAGTGTTGAGGCAAGGGCCAAATAAGGTGGACATATTTTAATTTTGAATCCATAAAAAGAATTAAAAGCTATACGTGATTATAAAAATGGATGAATTAACATAATTATTCCATTTTTATCCAATTAGAGAGCATCTGCTCTGTATTTGTATGTGGATTCTTTTCCCACCCGTGGCCAAATCTTCACAACTTATGGGGGAGTATTTAGTCCCTACCCTTGACTGGAAGTTATCTTATTTTTCTTTTCCCCAACTTCTCTCCTAAATTATGTGAACTTATATTCTGTATCTGTACAAACTTCCCCACATTCTTTTTGGAACCAATAGAAAATCTATCAATCAAGCATCTTTTTTTTTTTTTTTTGAAAAAATGTTTTCTGTCACTGGCTGGCTGTCACCTTTCTCTCTGTTCCTGAAATCCACAGCTTTGCTATAGCTTTTAGCAATGAATAGATGATGTGAGCACCTAAAAGACCCCAATTCAATTTTATTGACAAGATTACTTTAGAGAAGACGCTATCCACCCAGAATTCTGCCTCTTGCTTTGAACATTACGGGATAAAATTTTCATCTTGTTTCTCTATGTATGCCCACCAACTAGCACAGTGTTTGGTTCAGTATAAATCAATAGATTTGTTTAATTGAATTAAGGAATTGCAGGCAAAATGATAAAATGGTACAAAGTCTACTGCATGATGCATGCACAAAGAACCTGACCTCAGGACAATTTCTGTAAAATGGTGACTTTTAAGTTGAATTTGTGGGCACCCTGCAACTCTGGAAATCCAAACCGTAGTACTTTTAATAAAAATTCTGGGCAACAATAAGGAGTAAGAAGTACATCATCATCCCTGAAGTCCTCACTGAGCTGGACAGAAACCCTGGCTCCTTCACAGTACTGTAATTAGATGCACGAGTTGGCAGACAGGTTTGAAATCAAATTCCACCATTTTCTAGTGCTGTTACCTTGGACAAGACATTGAATCCATTTAGGCCGGGCACGGTAGCTCAGGCCTCTAATCCTAGCACTCTAGGAGGCTAAGGTGGGAGGATTGCTTTAGCTCAGGAGTTCAAGACCAGCCTGAGCAAGAGCGAGACTATATCTCTACTAAAGATAGAAAAATTATCTGGTCTTGGTGGCACACACCTATAGTCCCTGCTACTACTGAGGCTGAGGAAGGAGGATCTCTTGAGCCTAGGAGTTTGAGGTTGCAGTGAACTATGATGATGCCACTGCAATCTAGCTAGGGCAACAGAGCAAGACTCTGTCTCAAAAAAGAAAAAGACATTGAACACTTTCCTCACCTATAAATCGGAACAGATAATAATACCCACACTGCAGAGCTGTGGTGTAAGTGTTACATGAGGAATAGCTCGGTGGAATGCTTGTATGCATGCAATAAATATTAGCTGGTCTTGGTTTTCTCCTCAGTGAGATTCCTCACAAGCTTAAGTCACTCATTGTATCAAAACGAATTCATCTGGTAAGACGTTCCCCTCCCATACTCTCTGGCAGCATCATTTCACCTCTCTACTGAACCATTCTCATTATCACACAAATAGTCTAACTCTCATCTTAAATCCCCCCTCTAACACCCTATTACCGCCCCCCACCACACTACTCCCTATTTCCCAGCTCCCCTCTATAGTAAACTCCTGGACAGGGTGTGAGCTGTCACATGGTTCACTTCTGTGCTTCCCTTTTTCTATAAACCTACTTCCATCTGGCTGCCATCCCCATGACTCTGCAAAGTCCTCATGTGTCAAGGTCACTAATGTGACCTTCATCTCCCCAAATCCATTTGTCAATGCTCAGTCCTCACCTTCTTTGACATCCTGATAACATTTGACACAGTTGGTTATTTTCTCTTAAAACTCTTCAGTCACGTGGCTTTTGGAAAATTACTTTCTCCTGGTGTTTCTCCTTCCTCATTGGCTACTTCCCAGTTTTTATTGCCAGGAACCCCTCCTTTTCCCTAAATGTAAACTTTATCAGACCTTGGTCTTTTCCATCTTATCTCTACATATACTCTTTCCCTAATCAATTTTATCTGATCCCATAGCTTTAAACGTCTTTTGTTTGCTGGTGCCTTCTACATTTTAATTTCTATCTTTGTCCTCTCCCCTGAATTCCCACTAATATACTCAAGTGACTCAGGATCTCTACTAAGGTTTCCAATAGACTTCTCACCCTTATCATGTCTTGATTTTACCCTGAAGCTTCATTCAAGATTTTTCTGTAAATAGAATCACTATTCACTCAGGGAAAAGGAAAAAAAAAGAAACCTAAAACTAAAATGTAAGCTCTTTCTTGTGTCCTTCTTCTTTCTCAAGTATCATCTTATTGATTCCGCACCATCAGTCGGTCGTCTTGCTGATGCTTAACTTCACAGCATAGTTCACCTCAGAGTCTTGGTGTTTGATAATCCTTTATCCTTGTGGTCCTTCTGCCTCCTTGAGATGACCTTTTCCAATATCTTCACAAGTCTGCTCCTTCACATCACTCAAAATGTCACTTCTTCAGAAAGGTCTTTTCTGAACACCATATTGAATAGAGACACCTCCATCTTTTATTGTCCCCTAACCTTCTCATGATTTGCTACATAGTTTTACTTTATCATTTTTACTGATTATATGATTTGCTAATTCATTTGCTTGTTGATTGTCTCTCTCACTGTACCAGGAATGACACAGCAAAAGTTGTTGCATAGGCACTAGAAGTGGAATACTACACCCAAAGGGCTCAAGCTGGTGTCCAGAAATAAGAACTTAGGGGCATCTCTCCTGCCTAGGAGACTGGGATCCCTACTTTTCCCACTGTTTCTTTTAAATAGACCATTCAAGCATTTACTCATGGACTTAAAGCAGCCCACACCCTATCCCCTTATATATACTGCTAGTTGCCTCTCTCTCTCTCTCTTTCTCTCTCTCTCTCTCTCTGTCTTTGTCTCTCTCTCTCTGCCTGACTCTTTGTTTTTGTTTTGCATGACTCAGGGATGGAGGACTACTCTTCCAACTCATCACATCCTCCCTGGCCAGAATCTATAAGTAATATATCATTGAACTCATTGTGGTGCTAGACTGAATTTGCACATTTGATCTGAGGAAACAGGGGCTACTTTAGGCCAGGTTTTGCTTGAAATACTGGGGAGAACACAAGGTCGGGCTCCCAGTGCCAGACTAATGGTCAAGTGGGCATAAACTGGACGTGGGTCACATAAGAGCCACAAGAACATCTGCCAATATAAATAAGTTTCTGATATCAGGGACCCCTGGCCACAGATGGGACAGCTGGACATTAGGCCATATGCCAGGTAGAAGAAGTATTCCATGAAAGCCACACTGTAAACACTTATGTCTAGCTTCCTGTCACTTCCCATTAGAGTAGGGTCACTAGTTACTCTGGTACAGGAACCCCAATTTATCTGGGGGCTCTCAAAACACTCACCCACCAGAATTTAAGCTCAATTAGACTAAGTCCTTTATCTCTTTCTCCACTGTATCCCCAGTTTCCTGATTATAATAAACTCTCCAAAAGTGTCTGTTGAGTGAGTGAGTAGGAGAAATGAAACTTGATTAAGGAAGAACCTGATTCATACTCAGGCCCTTGAAGGCCATTTACAGAAAACATGTATTCTATTTATTTAAAAACTTGCTATTCTCATTTATATTCTAAAAGTTCTTGGACACTGAAACACACCTGAAAGCAGGAGCAAAAATATAGTCATTCTGGCCCTGTCATTGACTGTCTAAGTCCCTAAGAGAAAGTCACTAGCAACTGAGCTAGCAATTTAATTCTCCAAGATGTAAAATGGTTATGATAACATTCTCCATCACTAACCTAGAGAATTGTCAAATGAGAAAAGAAACCATCACTTATTACACACCTACTATATATCAGGCATTGTATTCACTTATGCATCTCTTGCACATCTCTCTTCTGAATTATTACAATCACTTTCTAACTCATTTCATTGACTTCACTCAAGCGATTCATTAAAGCGGGCCCCAGAATAATTCTGAAAATATAAATCTTAACTTATCTCTCCTAATGACCAGGACACCCTTTTGTAGATCTCCAATGAGCAGATAATAAAGCCCAAATTCCCTGGAGTTGAAAAGACAAATCTTTAAGTTCTGGCCCCTCCCTTTTTCTCCTGGCTAATTTTCTCCAGCTCAACTTCCCCCATCTGAAGCTCTCAAAATATCACCTGTTAGTTGGTTCTTAAATAAAACAAGCCATTTCTCTACATTTGACTGTATTTTCTGTGTCCTCTGCTTGAATTACCTCCCCACCCCTTCCCTACCTGTCAGACTCCCATTAATCCTGTACAATTCCACAGGCATGAATCACCTGCATGAAGTCTTTAACATCCCCACACCTCCAGAAGAGTTAGTTACTCTTTATTAATTCTATACCTTTTATATGTAATTTTCACCCTAAATACATTGTACTAAGTTATTTTGGTTGCCGTATATACTACACATTCTTTGAAGGCTATAACCAATTCTTAGTCATCTTTGTATCTACGGATGGCAAACACAGCAAATGCTCTATAAGTGTTTGCTGGAAGAATTAACTACCTCACATAAGCTTATGATTTCCACTCTATTAAGTATGGGTTATTATTCCCATATTCACCAAAGAACATTATACAAATGTACATTATTAATATTGCCTAAATGTATAAATATGTAAGATTAATTTGAACTTTATATATGTCTGGTTGTGAGTCTTTAAACTTTTTTTTAAAGTATTCAATGATTTACCATTGGGTCAATATAGTGGGTTGACCCACTATATTGGGTGGGTTTAGAAAACCCACTCAGTGGGTTTTCTAAACTATGCATCTCTGCTTCATGCAATTATAAAAATGCCAGATATGCTTCCCAAATATTTTAACAGTGATGTTAAAATAGTCTCATTTTGCCTCCCCATTTCCTCTGTAATCCTTTCTAAAGAAGGTACAGATATTTTCAGAACCACAGGGTCCCAGGTCCTTGTCCTTACACTAATTGAGATGAAGAGTGGAGATAATCGGTTGGGAGAAGCTAGAGGCTGAATTTATTCACACAAGAAAGGTGAGGTATAAAGAGTGGACAGAGTTCAGACATGAGGAGCAGTAAGGGAGATGGAGAATGGGGAGTAGAATAAATGGCTCTTGAGAAGACAAGTGGAAGCCAAGATGCGTGAAGAGGATTTGGGGGAAATTCTGCAGAGTTTTATGTCATAAAAACTTTTATGCTGCTTCTCCAAGGGACATGAAATTGTATTTGGTTTCAAAGCTTTAGAAGTCAACATAGTAATGTTTAAAGTGATAAATCACAGAGAACTAGACCTGAAAAAGTAGGAACAAAGGCCCAGAATTACTCTAAGTATACTGGTAACAGTGAGTCACTTGATTTCTCCACTGTCGGGATGTATATATTTTATTAAGGTCCTGTATGGATACATTGAGCTCATAGGACTATATAAACTGAAAATGGCTATGAAATGCTCTAGCCCAAATATATTATGACTTGTCATTCTTAGCTAGTATTAATAGCTCATCTTTATTCATTCAATCAGTGTTTATTAAGCATTTAAATCTACAAGAACCCATGTGGGATAGAGAACAATCCTCTCACCCCAAAATTCAAAACCCCACACTTGCATGCATACATACACACACAAACACACACATTCCCACTCACATGCATAACTACATGGGTTTAAAAAGTAGGAGTATAGGCCGGGCTCAGTGACTCACACCTGTAGTCCTGGCACTCTAGGAGGCCAAGGTGGGAGGATTGCTTGAGCTCACAGTTCTAGACTAGCCTGAGCAAGAATGAGACCCCATCTCTACTGAAAATGGAAAAATTATCTGGGCGTGGTGGTGCACACCTGTAGTCCCAGCTACTCAGGAGGCTGAGGCAGAGTGAGGATTGCTTGAGACTAAGAGTTGGAGGTTGCAGTGGTCTATGACGATGCCCGATGCCACTGCACCACTACACTCTACCTGGGACAACAGAGTGAGACTCTGTCTCTTAAAAAAAAAAAAAAAATAGGACTGTGATCTGCAATAAACGAATCCTGGAGTGGGAATTAAATTCTAAAGAAGTGAGCATTGAGAATTCATACAAAGGAACTGGGAACCAAATATTGGCATAGATGCAGAGAGATAGGAACATTCATACGGTGCTGGTGGGAGAGCAACTAGTACAACCTCTATGGAAAGTAGTATGGAGATACCTCCAAGAACTTTTAGAACTACCTATGTTCAATTTCTTACATTATCTCTAACCAAGTGCTAGTTTAATTTTTTTTCCTCAAATACAGACTAATTTTTTTGGAAGTCACTGGATATTATATTTTCTAATTTGTGCTGATTTTATAGATTGCTTCATTTAATCAAAACCTCATTTCTCTAACTTTAAAATGATAACATAAATGCATCTTGTCCTTGCACTTATCTATTATTTATTGTACATGATTATAAGCATGGCAGAGATAAAGTCACCTGAGTTTTTGGAGAAACACTATAGAGACCAAGACAGACATTAAATATTACTAATTAAATCATTTTCTCTTTCTATAAAATGTTTCTTTAACATGAAATAGAAAAATGTAATTTATTTGAAATTCTATTCTATTAATATAAAGATACTTATTCTAATCTAGTTGCATCATGAAAGTAAGAATGGAGAACACCATTCGTTATACCTGGAACCAACAGAGAATGGGCGGTTTCATTTCACTAAGAGGCAACTCATGTGGGTTTGGCTCTATGAACAGCACAGAAAGAAGACCTCCTATATATTTTGTTATAGAGAACGGATTATTTGAGGCATAGGTGTTCCCTGCTCAGTGCAATTCAATACATTTTCTTCACCATGGCTGTTATGCTTTGTTCTATTGTCAACTTGGTTACACTGTGAACTGTGTTTCCCTGGACGCTCTTCCCTGTAAAGTTCTGGGTTGGAGTCAGACAAAGTTGAATGACTTGGGGAAGGAAGAAGTAAAGCAGCAGCCACTATTATACTCTGAAGTTTGTCATCAGTTAAAGTGGTGAGAGAAAGATACAATGTGCTGGCAGATTCCAGTTTTTCTATGCTCTTCCCTAGTCCATGTCCAGCTTTTTTCATCCCTGCTGTGGTAGGCAGATTCTCAGATGGCCCCAAGGTTCTTGCTCCATGGTGCGTTCTCCTGGTAAAATGCCCTCCTCTTGAGTGTGAGTGGAAGCTGCAAATATAATGAGGCATCACTCCCACAATTAGGTTACTAATCAGTTGACTTTGAGTTAATCAAAAGGAAACTTATCTGGGCTGGGTCTGACATAATCATGGGAGCTTTTAAAAGGCGAAATGTCAAGTGGTTCACTCCTACTGGCCTTGAAAATATAGCCTTCGTTAGTTCTACAGATGAAATGAAATGAATTCTGTCAAAAATCACATGAGTTTAGAAGAGACCCACACCTCAGATGAAACCCAGGCCTGTCTAACACCTCGAATGAAGTTGTGATACCCTAGGGGAGGACAAGGCTAACCCATGCCCAGACTCCTGAGCCATAGAAACTGTGAGATAATGAATTTGTGTTGTTTTAACATATTAAATTTGTGTTAATTTGTTACGTAGCAACAGATAACAAATATATCTGCTCAACCAAAGAAATGCTATCAGATGTCTTGCTGCAAATCTGCAGATGTGGTAGCCTTCTTCACGTGCCCCTCTTGATGACGTTGCTATAACAACCAGATAAGCCAGCTTTGATATTCGCCTGAAAATTTCAGCTTTCCAGCTCCTTCAGCAATTATGTTGTGTCTAAGTCCAGAATAACTTCTTCATTTTATAATATTCGCTGTGGCTCTGCTTTCCTGAATGAACCTTGGCTACTACAGTTATTGGTATCGGAAGTGGTTCTGAGACAACAGAATCTTTAGAATGGGAATCTGAAATTGCTTTTATGATCTGATTAGTTTTAAGAACATTAGTGACCCTGTCACCAGCATTAAAGAACACATTGGTAGTCCAAGGCATTCCATGACAATACAATTATCTAAATTATTAGATATCTGTATTCAAGCATCCATGGAAGGCAGTGTTTTGGGTGACCAAGTGGTTGCTGCCAGAATTTTTTTTTTTAGTTAAGAGAAAGCATGTTGAGTTTAGCTGATCAATTATAATATAAGTTTATTGGAGAACTTAGAGAAATAAAATTATGTTTTGGCTTTAAATTCCCACTAGGAGATCTAGCGAAGGATCCAAAAGCTTGCATGACAGTGCTAAAGGAAAATCTTATCTCCTCTAACCACAGGGTCTGAAAATCAAACCAAAAGTCTAATCTTGTGTGTATCTAAAGTAAAATGCAGAAAGTAACAGGGGATTATTGCAAACTTAATGATAACTACAATTTGTAGCTGATAGAGTAAGTCAATACATCCCCTGGTACTTGGTACCTGGTACCTGGTACCCAGCTATTGTTCTGGTGAATGATTTTTCTCTTTTTACTTAATAGTTTGGACCACAAAAATCAATTTGCTTTCAGTTGTAAAGGTCAGCCTTGCCCATTGAACTAGTTCAGGGTCATATCAACTCTTAATCCCAATGGCAAATCTTGTCTGCACCATCCATTATTGCCTCTCCTTTCCTTACACAGTGCACTATAGTGATGATATCACATAACACTGCTTCTGACAGGGGAGCTCATTTTAGCAAACAAAGTACAGCAATGGTCTCATATTTATGGAATTTGCTTGTGTTGCTATGTTCCCTAGTACTCTGAAATGGCTAAATTTTACAATGGATTTTTGAAGACTCAGTCTGCTGGTTGAATAGCAACACCTTGCAGGAGTGGGTTGATCACTTTTAAAAGACCATGAATACTCTTTATCTGCAACCAATATATGGTGTTGTTTTACCTTAGCCAATATTCACACATCAGGGAATTGATGGGTAGAAATGGGAGTGGCTACATTCACTATTGCTCCTGGTAATTATCCAGCAAGAAATTTTCCCCAACCTCATAACTTTGTGGTCTCTGTTGGTTTTCTTTCAGGCCTTAGTTCCAAAGACAACTAAGAGAATTCCACCAGGGGACATAGTAATTATGCCATTATACTAAAATTTGAAACCGCCATCTGGTCACTTTGATCTACTGGAGCCAGCAAAATGATGAGCAAAGATAGGGCTGCTGTAGCTATGTGATGATTGATCCTGGGTATCAAAAAGAATCGGATTACTTCTACACAGTGGGAGCGGGGGACATCACCTCTAGAATGCAAGGGATCCTTTGGTGCACCTCAAGTGTCCCATGTCCTGTGGTCAAAGTTAATGGAAAACTACAAAATACCTATATAGCAATAAAGGCTTTGGTCAGCCTTATAGACAAGGAACCATTACCAACTGAAGAGTTTGCTGAGGGTAAAGGGAACATGGAACAAGTGTTGGGAGAAAGAAGTTATAACTGCCAGCCATGATCATGTAAAGTTGCAGAAAAATGAACTGTGGTAGCTACGAGCACGTCTCCCTTATTTTGATGTGAGTATATTTGTACGTAGGTATTAACCAATTCTTTTTGTTTTCCCTCTTTTTTCATTTCTTTCTCCTTTTTACATTTCATGAGTTAACCTTATAACTAGCTATTTAAGTAACAGGACGTAAAGGGGGAGAGTGACTCAGCTAAAAGAGAAATAAATATCACCCAAAAAATGGTTAAAATGAGACTTTACGTGTCCTGTTTTGGAGAAAATGTTAGTGTGTTTGCAATCTTACAAAGGAATAGCTACACCATGTTAAAAGCTTCATTTTGCTATTGTCTTTACTTGAAAATTAAATTTAGGTAAAAGAGGTGTATAAATATGCCAGTTTGACAAACGGTAGACGGTGCTGGATTGTTCTATTGTCAATTTGATTATTCTGAGAGCTACATTTCCAAAATCTTGCCCCAAGGATTAAGTTTTCTGAGATTTTGGAGGCAGAAGCCACAGGCACCATTCTGTGAGGTCAGAGATGAAAGATAGATACAGAGGTCCCAGAAGAGTACAGTTAGTCCAAGCTCATTCCCAATCTGCATCCAGTTTTTTCTTCCCAACTGTTGGTTCTGTTGACTAACAGCACCCCAGGCCCGCTACCAGATGCTTTGCTGCAAAATCACATAGTTAATAAACATGGAGACCCAACAGCCTCCCATTGACATCTGTACCAGCCTCCCTCAAACACACCTTACTTCCTGGTTTCCCTGCAAACTCCAACTCATTCACCTGCCCTGGCTCGTTAGCGACCTCTCTTTCCGTGATCTTAACTCCTTTTGTTCAGACCTTTAATTCTCTAATTCCTTCCTCAAGTGTACAAGGTCTAATTCCTATAATAAATTCCTTATACTGTAATTCTCATAATGGTTCTGCTTCCAATCAAACTGTAACTGACACACTGGCCTAGAAATAAAGCGAAACTTTCCTTTCCTTTGGAAATCAGCAATATTCTTATAATAAACCAAACATAGACTATCCCTACTATCAGAGTCAATGCCAAAAAAAGAGCAAACTGTAAAGTGCGTGTCCTCTTTCTTCGTTGAATTTGCAAACCTGGACTGCACAGAGAATTCTCTGAAATTCTCCGCAAATGTTTCCACGTCTTCCCGTGAGTTTTCACCAGCAGACTGATGAAATCCTTTTCTTAGGGTAGCAGCTGTCTGGCCAAGCCCGCCACTCTAATCAGTAGTATTGATTCTATCCAGGAGGCCAGGATGAGAGAGTATTAAAATCTATTCCAGCTTATCTTAGTGAGCCTCATTACATGTGCAACTTCTCGCTTATTAAACAAGACCAAAGAGGTCCTGAAGACAGAGGCAAATGATGAACAATCTGAACATTGATATCAAGGGGAAGACTCAAGTGGATTCTGCATGTCTATAAAATACAATAGAACTGATTTAACATATTAATTATTAAAATAGTTTACCCTGGTATAGAGGCTGAAAGTAGCTGTCACTGCACTGAAAGTTCTCACCGGGCTCTGAGTAAAATGTAATCAGTGTGTTGAACAAGGGTGACTCATGAAATGAAATCATAAAGCCATTTCATTTTGTCTCTCATTGTCCCTACCCATTTATTTAGTAAGGCTTTCTGTTCTGTCCCTGTAGAAAATTCAGGCACACTCCAATATATGCATGATAATTCTTAATTTATAAAATAGTGTTTCAACTTAAGAATTGATATGTCTTGTTTTACATATGCTCAAAATTCCAAACAGCCTTAAAATTAAGGTTCCTGCTATCTCTCCACCCTCCACACTTCCCTATCCGCTCTGAGCTATTGTTAGAGGAGACCTGTGGCTGGGGACGAAGGCACAGGTGGCTCCTTCTTTCCTTCTTCACCATTGTCTCAGCCTCCAGCTGCATCTTGTTAATTAAAGTTTCTGGACACTTTGGGTTGTTGAAATAGGAGGAATGAAGAGATGAAAAGAGTTAAAGAAAATTTTTACATGAATAATGGCTTTTCTCCAGACCAGGCAGATATTTAGAGATGACCCTTTATCCTATGATGCTCCCGTGGAATCTTTGGGAGTGTCCACCTGCAAAACCTCTTATCTCTATTCTAGCTAATCTGGTCATTCACACCATCCTCAGCCTCTAAAAACCAGGTGCTGCCTTTGGTTTATTTCTGCTGATGCCTATTTGCCTCTCCAGGCAACCCTGCGATGCATTCCCAGCTCTGTCTCATCCCTGACCCTCCACTGGTCCATGAGAAATTAGTCACACATTCTTATACCTGATGAATGTTGAGGCCCCTGCATGTAGCCATTTTTAGATCTCTTCAGTCTGCAACTAATCAGGCTATGTCTTACACTACTGGCAGGCAGGAATCAGACACCAGGGCAGTGTGTACGTGAACTCTGAGTGGCTCCAGTGAGTCCTTCTCATAGGCTCAAGGTAAAGATCAGGCACAGTCTACCCTTTTCCTTTGAGATGAGTAAGATAACTCAGTATACACCAGTAGCCTCCCCCCAAATCCTCTTTGCAATGTCTCTTTTAATGTCCATCCTTAGCCCGTTTATATTAATATTTGCTTAATGTGGATGAGGAATTTAATTGCTTCAAACTGTCTAATCAGTTTTCAGCCACCTTTTTTTTGTGAATCCTCTACTAAAAACCACCATGCTCACTCACTTTGGTGTTTAATACCTATTTGCTTACATCCTAGGAGAAAATTTTATTGTAAAATACCATCATATAAAGTGATTTGTTTCTTGAATCATTAATCCTTGCCCATCCCATGCCTCAAATTTTAATCTTTTCCCTCAGTTTCACCAGTTTCCAATTTTATTGTTTCATATATAATTATATTATCTACTCAACTATTTCAAATTAAGGTGTATTTTCTTTCAGATAGTGAATGATGTGCTATGATTTCTCTATCATAGCTTCATTCATTCATTCACCCAACACATTTTTAGTAGGTCAGACAATGTTCCAGGAACTATGCTAAATATAAAAAAGAACATTATTAAACTATAACATCTGTCCACAAAGAGATCAGATAATTGTTAGATAGGAATTATTAGAAGTATATACTGAAGATACTCTAGTCACACAAAGGAAAGAGAAGTCACCAAAGAGGATGATGGAAAAGTGGAGTCTTCAGAATAAAAGTTGAGGAGTAGGAAACCATTTCAGAAAGAAAGGGAAAAATATGTGTCAAAGTAGGAAGGCATGAGAAGGGATAGAAGATGGACTAGCCATAGATGGTTCAGTGTGCATGGAACACAGAGAGTATAATACAGGCATTGATGACTGATGAACTGAACAAACATACATCAGATGCATCCTAAAGGAGTTTGCATGTCTATTAAAAAGTTTAAAATTTATCTTGATGGCAATTAGGGATTCCAAACTTAAAAGAAGTATTTTGTATTAGATTTAAATTTTAGAAAGATCATTCTGACTAAAGGACTACTAATAGGGGGAGTGAAATATTCTATGACAAAGTATTGACATGCTGTAAACATAAAGATCTTACATCCATACATAAAAAGATAAACAATGCAACGGAGAGGAAAAAAAGGAGTGATCAATGAAAAGATATTCATCGTTATATAAAGTCAGCAAAAAGCAAATTAGAAATGAGATGTTATTTTTCATACATAAGATAAAAAGCCTGTAATGTCAAATATGATGAGGGTTTGGAGAAATAATCTCTTGCACTGCAGTGGGAGTGCACACTGGTACAATGTTTTGGAAGGCAATTTGGCAGTATCTGTTAAAACTGAAAATGTGCACACCCTATGACTCAGCAGGTCCTCTTCCAGACATCTTCCATCACAAGTTCTCAAACATGTGCACAAGAGGGTTCCCATAAGCTTGTTCAGAACTGCTTTGTGTGAAACAGTAAAAAATTTGGACACTAATGTAAAAAGATTCTATGAGGTACAAAATGAGATTTTTTTTTTCCTTTTTGCATAGAACTAACTATAATATACAGCTGGGAACAAAAGCATTAGGTGCCTCATGTTCTCTAAGTTCAGAGAACAGCCCAATATAAGGGTCAACCCTGGAAGCCTACGTCCAGGCAATATTTCAGTAGAACTGGCAGCTGACTACCACCCACCTCCCTTCTACCCCAGGGAGTGGAAATAGGAGGAAGAGAAGAGTTGCTAGGGAGGCCTTCTTCCAATTCCCATAGCCAGGAAAGGAAGGGCCAGGAGAATCACTAAGAATATTTTGGGGTGCCCACAAGAAAAGGACACTGACATTTTATCTCTGCTTAGATTTCTGCTTAGTCACCAGGGAGGCTGTGCTACAGGTGCATGGAAACGAACATGAGGGAGGGGTGGCTTAGAGGGGCAGCTATGGAGGTTAGGGGCACAGACAGCACCTCCATTCCTCAGTACCCCCCTGGGCCTGCTAGACCCAGAGTCAGGGGCCAGAGAAGGTAGGGATGTTAGGCTCTGCTTTCCTGCTAGGGACTGCTGCAGTGGGGGGGCCATTACACTGCTGTCTTAGAGGAATGCTGTAAGCTGTCTGTCTGTGGGAAGCTGGCTACCACTCTTCTACGATGCAGTCAGTGAGCTGGGAAACCCTTGCAAGCCACCCAAGAGAGGATCTCCAGGTTGGGCCCTCAAAGAGATGATATGTTTTAGCTCTCCCTCTCCTCTTGGCCAACACTAGGAGGGAGAAGAAAGGAAAGGAAAAGTGGGGACAAGGTGGGAGACGAGGAGTCACGAGCAGTCTACTCTGCTCCCCAATCTACACCAGCACAGCCAGAAGTGTATCCCGATGCAGGGATGAGGGAAAGACAGGGGATATTGCTTTGGATCAAATATGAGATTACAGTGATAAAATGTACATTACTGAGTCTTGAAGAACTGATGTGGGACTGATTTAATAACAGAAAATGACTTTACTGACTCAAATGAGCTGTCATTAGGGATCCCACTACCCAGCAGGAGGAGGTGGGAGAGAGTTTGACAGAGCACTGTTGCTGTAGATAGTGGGAAAAATAAAACTTTCTCTTATATCCTCAGAGAACTGAAACTCCTTTTAAAATAATTATGCAAACTAAATATTTGATAGTAAGAGAAAAGCGTAAATAAATCTGTAGGCACATACACTGTGACTCCAGATAAATATGAAGTGGTTCAACATGTATATTTTCAAAATATGTTCCCTGAAAAAGAAGATTTGAAGAACAATACAGGCACGAGACCACATCATAGACTAAGTGGACACACTACAGGAATGTACACATGTGTGTATATATAATTTCTAGAATATTGCTCCTCAAACTCATGTTAGTTCTTTACTCAAGGAAGACAAATAAATGAAAATGAAGAGGTCAAAGTTAGGGGACTTAGATGTACAGTGTACTTTCTTGTTAAAAAAGGACAATGTATTCCTACACTACTTATATAACTGAACCAACTTATAAACATTAAAAAGACAGAGAGCAATTTTACCAAAATAGAAACAGTGGCTATATCTGTGTGATGAGTATTTGAGTGTTCATCATTTTCTTCTTTGTATTTTTCTATATTTTTAAACAACCCTGCTCTCCAAAAGAAAAAACAAAGAAAGAGGAAGGAAAAAAAACATGAAAATCAATTCACAAAAAAAGAAAAGAAATAAAAAATCAACATGTAAGATGTTAATCAATCTCATTTGAACTACATAAATTTTGATAAAATAACAATGAGCTATTATTTCCCATCATATTGATCTTTTAAATTATAATAATCGAGGTGATCATATTCAGCAGGTAGGAATATATATTAGCATGTTCTGGGTAGCAGTTTGGCAAAAAGTATAATGAGCTTTTTGAAAAGTTTATGACGATATATGCATAAAACATTTCTAAAAGATTATACAGTAAAATATTAACTGAATTAATGTCTGGGGATTATGAATAATATTTACATATCTATATTAATTTGTTTTCTCTAATAAGCATGTGTTATTTATATTAAAAATATACACATGTACATGCACATATTTAAATATTATACTCTTTTACTTAGTAATTCTAGATGTAGGAATCTATTGCAAGGAAATAAGAGATTTGTTTAAAATTTAGTACAAAGATATCCATGGCAACATTATTCATAACAGCAAAAAATTGGAAACAAGCTTTATGCTTAACAATAAGAGCATGTTTGTGTATGTTAAAAAAACAACAACCATACGATGGAATACAAAAATAAAAAATGCCCCTTATAAAACTGGTGTTTTCAAAATACATTGAAGTGCATGGGGGAAATTCTTCTGATACAGTTTTGTGAGGAAGAGGAAAGAATACAAAAAGGAATGAATTAACAGACAGTCCAAGGATCTAACCAAGCTTGAAATGCATGCATTTGTAGAGACACCAATTAGCCTGGCTACAGGATTTTTTTCTGCTAGTATTCAGTACCCCAGGCACAGAGAACAGAAGACGGGCATCCACTGGAAAGCTAAGCCAGTGCCAATTGTAATGAACCTGTTCTTTTTCAGGACTTTGACTTTTAGGTTATAATCACCTTTGCTAAAAGCACCCTCTTCTCAAAAGACCAATCACCAGAAGGTCCAGAAATCCCATTGCTCTGGGTGATTCTCCACCACTTACCTTGTAGTCCTGCTGTCATGTGCAGAAAAGACAAGCCTTTGTTGGTGTCTGCAGCAGGCCCATACCTGTATTTGAGGGTAACTGGAAGAACTTTGAGATCTCTCTGACTCAACCGCCAAGAATCTGCCTGGCAGGGCGCCCACATGGTGGTTGTCATTCATGTATTTTGTCAAACAAGTTCCAAATGAAACCTTCCCCTGCTTTGCCATGTCATTGTTCAAGCAAGACCACTGAAGTCCCTTCAACTTCATTGTCCTGTTTGTTATTTTAGTCTTCGGTGGCTGTTGTTTTGGTAGCCCCCTGTCTCGAATTATGCCTCCATACAAATAGCTACGTGAGCCAAAGATATTTTAGGTGAAACTGAGGAATTTCTGGCAACATGTCTGAATTCCATCAATCCAAGGGGTTATAAACTTTCAACTCAAACCTCCTCCTCTCCTTTTAAGATATTGTGACATGGTAGTCACAACTGCCACATGGAATTCAAGCCAAGCATAGATGAAGGACTCCAGGTGAATCTTTTAAAAGCACATAGTATGCTCAAGCCCTACCTTCAATGATTCCAATTCAAAATTCTGTGAAGCAAATACTTGTTTCAGTGCAATTGTGTTAATAAAGGCTAATCTAGTTACTTTGCCAGATTTCTCCCTCGGATAGTGATTTATAGCCATTTTCAGGAAGGAGGTGTTCTACATTCAGAGACAATCCTAACACTTCAATCTTGGACTAAAGCTCCCAACTAGGTCTTAGTTTTAGAGGAACCATTTTAAGGCTTCCTAGGTTTTAGTCTACTCCTCCTATCTTACTGTTTAAACAGAGTATTAGCAGATTACTTTAGGTGCTACCACCTCCTTAGAGCTCACTTCATATTCCATAAGCTCCTTGATATCTCCCCACTGCAGAGTAACCATGATTTCTCCCCCTACCAAGTCCCCATGCAACTACACATCATCATCAATAGCACCCAGGGTTCTCTGGAGTTGGTGTCCTCTCCTGACTCTATACTTTTAGATAGCAAATCTCCAAAACCACTATGGAGAGCATGCACCTGGCTCCAATTACAAAGAAGATTCGAATGCATGTCATTAAGTCTCACATTTAGTTTTCTAAATATCCATGCTTCATCCCTCACTCCATTTGCTTGATTTCCCAAGTTGCCATGCAGTCTGAACTCTCCTATCCATACAAATCACTTTACCCTAATGTGCATTCCAGTATTACCCAACTCACATCTTTGACCTTGGACGTTGTTACCATTTTAAGATAATGAATAACTTGAGCATGTTTTTAGGCTAAAGTAAAGAAGTTAGTTCGTTGATTCTTTCTCATCGGGCTACTTTGTCAAGGACTGGATGTGCTATGACTGGTTTATGAACTTAATTTTGGGGCTCCAAAGGGAAGGTCCTTGGCAGAGCTGAAGAGATGTTCCCTGGTTTTGTGCTGTCTTGGTGGGATTTTGGCCTGTTGGGTTATCACTGGCCTGATGTCTGCTCCTTCTGCTTACAGAGATTAGTGAGTTTCTTTTCCTTGCTTAGCTTTCCAGGAGTTGGGTCACTTTTGAGTGTGTGACTCCGCTATCGACTACTTGGTTGAGGTGGAAGGCGCTGGGTTTAGTTATGAGGTTGCTCTCTCTTTTGTTGCTTGAATTTTGCGTGGAGGGGTCAGTTGTCAAGGTATTCCAGAGCCTTTGAACTGAACTCTAAAATCCCAAATGGGATATACAAAAGCCTGAGTCTTTGGGAAATGTTTTGCCACTCCCAAGGGCTACTTGAGCCTTATTACCACTTAAGATGTGGTGAGAAGAGCAGCAGGAATCAGCGTGCCTGAGGCAGTATACTTCAGAAATTGCTTGATCTGTAGCTAGGAGAGAGCTGCTAGTATGTTATTCAGGGCTTACCAGCAAACATATAAAAAAATGCTCAACATCTCTAATCATTAGAGAAATGCAAATCAAAACCACAATGAGGTATCACCTAACCCCAGTGAGATTGGCCTCTATCAAAAAAACACAAAACAACAAATGTTGGCGAGGATGTGGAGAGACAAGAACACTTTTACACTGCTGGTGGGACTGCAAATTAGTGCAACCTCTGTGGAAAAGAATTTGGAGATACCTCAGAGAGCTAAAAATAGAAATACCATTCGATCTAGCAATAGCACTATTAGGCATCTACCCAAAAGAGCACAAAACATTCTACGATAAGGACATCTGCACCCGAATGTTTATGGCAGCACAATTCACTATTGCAAGAATGTGGAAACAACCCAAGTGCCCGTCAATCCATGAGTGGATTATCAAAATTTGGTATATGTTTACAATGGAATATTTCTCAATCATAAGAAACGACAGTGATCTAGCACCTCTTATACTTTCCTGGATTAAACTTAAGCCCATTATCCAAAGTGGGGCACCACAAGACCAGAAGAACGGGATCCATTTGTACTCACCATCAAATTGGTATTAACTAATCAACACATAAATGCACATATAAGAATAACATCTATTGGATGTTGGGCAGAGGGGAGGGGGCGGGGGAAGGGGGGAGGAGGGAGGAAGGGACGGGTATTTGTATACACAAGGAGTGCAATGCGCACCACCTGAAGGATGGACGTATTTGAAACACGGACTTGGGGGGGGGGGCACCAAGGGCAACATACGTAACCTAAACATCTGTACCCCCATAATATGCTGAAATAAAAGAAAAAGAAAAAAAAAGAAGTTAGTAGAAGATGAGAGTGAAGAATCAGAAAATAGAGGAAATATTGAGGAAGCTAAGTTTCTCTTTGTGGGATGGAATTACACCTGGAGTAAAAGTAGAATTGGTATCAGACAGTGTTGGAAATGAAATATGCTGGGGGAAAGATCGCTGGAGCATGGAATTCTGAATCTCCAAATTACGTTCTTGGTTCTTAACACCAAAGCTCTTTATTATACTTTAAGGGGAATAAATGGACAAGAAAAATAGACCTGGCTTCATCAGTATTCCCTCTATTTTCCAACTATGTGTCCTCTCTTTCTTCACTAGTTCCTTCACCTTATCCTAAAATCATGATCAAGTCATTCATTACCTTAAAATGATAACTAAAATCACAGCAAGGGCAAAGATGTGACTTGGATAGAACACAGGCAAGTGTACTCGTTTGATGACTATGAGGCTTTGATTCAAAAGCCCAGCACAGTAGCCTGTTGGGCTAGACTTGCCTTTGTGTAATATTTTTACTTGGCTAAAGATGAACCTGAAACTTCGAAGCCAAACAGATTGAATCCCCTTTGTTCGTGTATCTATAAACTCACTCCAGAATTCCAAGCTGATCTGTCATAAAACTCAGATGGAAGGAAAGAGTGGTCCAAGGAGAACATGTAGCCAGGGATAGACATGTGCAAAAGTACAAGAGATTTTACCAATGCCTAGAACCAGAATTGGCTTAGGCTTCATGCCCTGAGACTTTCCAATATGAGGGGCAGCTTCTAAAACTTCAGAGCTGTAAGCTTCATGAGGAAATTCCAGAGGGAACAGGAAGATCCCAAGAGAAAGAGAGATAGCTGTCAGGATCATTTTCCAAGGATTTTTGCCAGAGGAAGGAAGAGACATAAGAGAAACAAAAAGCTAAAGCTGAGTTTTCTTTTGAAAACTCTTGGGTGAAAGCGATACAGATTTATTTACATTCTTCCTGCTAGGACTCTATCATTTGAAAAATATAGTCCAATGAGGCTCTTGGAATTGACAATTTAAAGCATTTTTCCTCCTCCAAAGGAGGTGTTGTAAACTGCTAGTTATCTGACAAGCGGACGGTAACCTTTTCCTCTGACATAATAGGAAAAGAAATAAGTTTAGGTGAGATTGTCGGTAAAAGTTGAAGCCATTAGTAGAGTTCTTAGAGTGAGTTCGGAAATATGTCTTACACTAAAGGCCACATTGTGAGAAAAGTACAAATGTTTCCAAATTACTCTTTTTTGAGATTTAAAGGCTTTACTTTTTTAAAATCATAAATAATTGCGCTTGAGGAAAACCAAAGACATCACCAGTAGAGATTGCGCTCCAGCTCTGGCCTGGGTCCCTGCTCTGCACAGAAGCACCTACCAGGAAAGGGGGTGGCAATGTAAGTGCGAAAACAGCAATCTTTAAAGTATAAGGTCCAGGGATGAGCGGGAATTGGGTTCAGAGTGGCCTCAGCCAGAGCAGCCCCCCACAGCCACATTGATAGTCCTGGATGGTCATCCCCACATGAGCTTGTCTCCTCAAGCCCAGCAAATGAAGAGGGCTCCAAAGTTGGCATCCTGAGTCTTACTATATCACAGGCAGCACGAATCCTGCTAACCTTCTCTTTTCCATTGGACAATCAGACTTTTATCTGCATAGCCTTCTTTAAGGCAGCATTTAGCTATTGGCTGATGAGTTTTGGCTTCCAAAAGAGGTTGACTACGTTGCAAGTTTTCTGAAGATCAATTCTGAAGGTGGGCCAAAGAATTTCACTTCCTTCTTTCCTCTATAAGGTTCTTCTTTCATCTTCTAATCCAACCTATCCAGTGTGAGTTCAAACAACTCCTGGCCATCTGGGACAGCTTCCCAGGTTCTTTTGACTTTAAGCATGTTCTTTCACAAGATAATTTGCAAAGATGCTGTGTCACTGGGAAGGTCGCATTCCCTCTCTGGTCATCCGTCTCCTCATGGACATCTGTCTTCTTCATCTGTCACTTCATAATCAAAAAGATATATTTTAAAAATTAATTAGAGCATAGTCAAGGTTAGCCCTATAATAATACTCATCTCACCCACTGATATTCTGATAGCTCTCTGAAGTGGAAAACAAAATAGTAAAGTTAGTGTAACTTTCTGCTCATAAAAGAGACTTACTTATAAAATCAATTCTAGGACCTCCCTGAATCTCGAGCCGAGCCCAAGAGAATGGTTTGTATAGTACTATGATCATTATCTGTATAGCTTGTTATAAAAGAGAACTGCTATAGCATGACCCTATCTCAAAAAAAAAGAAAAGAAAAAAGTCTGACACAACAGTCAGACATTTACAAATGAGAATCAGAGAAGTAAAATGACTTACCATGTCAAGGAGTAAATTAAAGGTACGGGATTAGATTCTCATGAACTCCAGTTCAAGCCATTTCCACTACACAAAGCTATACTCTATGTAAGAAGCTAATCAAGACACGAGAATGATACAAAGTAACAAGCGAAGGCAAGAGTTGGTTTGTCAAAAGTTGGTTGGAATGGAGAGTTAGAACCTCAGATTTTTCCATGTCTACTGCTTAAAACCCGTAATGGAAGATTATCTCTGTAGCCTTAATTGTCTAATATATTTTGGATTCTCAGAATTAGACTTAACACTTAATATGTATTCTGAGTAGTGAGAAAGAGCTTGTAATTTTTGCTTTGACCTGTCATTCATTTTAATTTGACTAAGTCACTCTTAACAGATGATTCAGATAATGCTAAAATGTCAAAACATTTCCCTATCCAGACAACTCCTTAATGTGCTGTTCATTCATCCTCTACATTACCATAATAAAAGCCATTCGATTTACCAAAGGGGATGACAACTAGTGGAAGCTCCAGTCTTCTTACAAGTGAGAAAATCATTGGCTTTTCCCACCAAGTAATGATTGCCGATATCTCTAGTGAGTAGCAAATTCCTTCACAAATTATTATTAGTGTCTTTTTGAGGTCAGAGTCAGGAAGATTGATGGGTAAGAATGAAATATTTCAATGTAACCTTTGAAAGTCCCCTTTGAAAGATTTTGTGTAAAAGGAAAATCTCCGAAGACCTGAACTTTTGCAACTCTGTAAACAGTCACCAGTCTTTCCAGTTGAAGTCTCCCCTTGGGGCAATTTAATGAGTGAGAAGAAGATCATTTGTCAGAATTTCCCACTGGATTTTTCGATCTCCTCATAAGCGGGTTCAAAGCAGACTTGTCTAAAATTAAGCAACACTGATAGGTATAATTTGTACTATTTATGAAAAAATTAGACAAATTTGATATTGACAACAACCCTGAGAACAAAGCTGGTGCTGTTACTACCATTTATAAATGAGGACTCTTAGGCAGAGAGATTGGAACTGAAAATAGGTACGTACTGATTATGCATCAGACACTGTTTGCAAGGATCTCTGTTGCTGATATGGACATTCTCCGAACCTGGAATGATATTTCAGCATGGTAAGCACAGCCTACAGCTGCAGGTTACCAATTTTTGGTAATATATCTTATAAAATATGAGGTAGCTTATCATACAGTTTTATATGATCACCCAAAAATTTCTATCATAAGATCAAATAACTGTAAAGCATATAATTTCTGGCATATTGTAAATATTTACATTTTAAAATAAAATAGATTTTTTAAATTTGAAATACAGCCAATGGAATCTAAATATCATAGATCTTACACATGCCTTCATTGATTTATGTATTGCATGAAATAGGTCTTCTTTAACATTTAGAAATTTTACATTATTTCATTTTTCTTGAATTCATATATCTATTTCATTTCCTCATGGCATTGTATCCTTTAGAAGTATATTTTTATATTTGGAATATTGTTATATTGTCATTCTATTACATATTTCTATGATAAAAATATATATGCTATGCATTATATTTTTTGAGTTTTCTGTAACCATAAGTTTCCAACTATCAAATTCATGTTTATGGATTGAAATATCAAAACTGTTGTTCTTAGTACAAAATTTATTTTAGAAAACGAAAATATTGCTAATTTTGGTAAATAATTTTAATTTAAATATTAAAACTTCATTTAAAATGCATGTCAATGAGGTGGTTTATGGTAGACAGAATATTGACCCATCCACAGATGTTCACATTCTAATCCCCATAATCTGAGACTATGTTACTTTACGTGGTGAAAAGACTTTTCAGATGTGATTAAATTAAAGATCTTGAGATGGAGGGTTATCTTATATTATCTAGTTAGATCTAATATAATCGTGAGTCCTTATAAGAGGAGGTAAAAAGGGTCAAAGTCACAAAAAGATGTGATGATGGAAGCAGGTGTTGAAATTATGTACATTGAAGATGAAGATGAGTCAAAGAATGCAGGTGACATGTAGCAGTTGGAAAAGGCAAGGAAAGGGCTTCACCTCTGGGGCGTACAGAGAACACAGCCTTGCTGACACCTGAACTTTAGCCCTGTAAGGTTCATTTACACTTCTAACCACCAGAGCTATAAGACGTTGAGTTTGTGTTGTTTTAAACAAATAAGTTTGTGATAATTTGTTATAGCAGCTATAGGAAACTGATACGGAAGTTTTATGTAAAAATGTGCCCATTTATCTATGGATGATTATGACATTACTAAAATAAGACAAGATTCAGCATTAATTTTACATTTATTTTTCATTTTATATGTGTAAGCATGAAGAAGTCTGTTCCTAAAGATAGATGCTTCATTATAGAAATGGCAATCATTTCTTCGAACCCCTTTGGAGTTCTGCAACAAAGATGACAAGGGGTTATAATACCAAATGGTGTCTTTAATGATCTATCAGCTAACAGTTTGATGATTTCAATGGGGTCATGCTGGGGCTAGGATTAGCGTGATACAAGCAAGAAGGCACTTCCTGGGGAGGCCACATCAGTTACAGGTGGCACTTGCATGGCCCCAAGAGTGAATATCTTCTTAAATTTTACTCCCAAAGTATCTTGTTTACCTCACCCTGGTCCTGAATTTGAGTTCTACTTGAATTTTATAAAAAACAAGAAAAAAGAAACAGTCTGACTGATGAAAAGAAAAGAAAAAAACATTTAATATACATTATTAAAGGAATGTAATGCCTCAATTTTTGAGATGTATATCAAAAAGAATTACCAAGGCCAAATGCAATAGCTCATGCCTGTGATCTTAGCACTCTGGGAGACCAAGGCAGGAAGATTGCTTGAGGTCAGGAGTTTGAGACCAGCCTGAGCAAGAGCAAGAGCCCATCTCTACAAAAATAGAAAAATTAGTCAGAGCTGGTGGCATATGCTATAGTCCCAGCTCCTCGGAAGGCTGAGGCAAGATGATTGCTTGACCCCAAGAGGTTGCAGTGAGCTATGATGACACCACTGCACTCTGGCCTGCATGACAGAACAAGACTCTGTCTCAAAAAAAAAAAAAAAGAAAGAAAGATTTCCAAGACTAATAAATTTCTATTAATTTTTCTGTTCATTATCCTGCTTAATTTAATAGTCTCGGAAGGCTTGGAAAAAAACAAAAAATGTTTATTTAAATGTAGGTTTTTAAATGTCGCATTTTAAATAAAAAACTTTTATCTTTTCTTGTTCCAGAAATATATTTTTGCAAATGTTTGAACTGAATGTACAGCTCATTTGGTTTATGAAAAATATCTGCATATAAATTAATTGACAAAACCAATTAGACAAGTAAGATTTATTTTGTGTCATAAAGAATATTAGTATTTATCTTTGCATTTTTTATTTTTAAAAAATATTCAATTTTTAATTCAGATAAACATGTCAATACATATTCCTGTGACACAACTATTTTATTTCTAGACCCAATGGGATAGCAGACATCGAGAGATCAGTAGCTAAGGCACTTAATCAATATGAGGGCAATGATAGCTGTAAGAGTTGTAGGGTAAGATATCTTCTTTTTACAGCACTAGAGAACTGGAGAACAGAACTAGAGAACATAGATTCTAGCAGTCAATTGCAATTTAAGGCATGCTCTCAAAGATGCAATCTCTACATCAGCTTTAAAGGATATTTATATCCTATAGCTACAAGAAATAGCTAATTTATAGTGCTTAGAGGACCAAGATCTAGAGGCAGCCAAGAAGGGTACTAATCACTATGCATAATCATAGAGAGACACAGATGTTAAGCAGAAGGTTTAGGTCAGCTATGATAATTGCAAGAAATTTGTGCACCCAGTTTCTAAATCCAAGTCAGTTCCCAAAGCCAGAACCTATTGATAAAAGTGGATGATGATTTCCTTTGAGAAATATCACCACGAGAATATTCAATAAATATCCTTTCCAAAAAATTCTTCAGTTTCCAGGGTAAGTGTGCACTAGAGATTTTCAAAAACTGTAATTTATGATTCCTTATGTCTACAGTGGGACTTATAAAGGTCAGGTGAATAGGATGGACACAGATGAATAGGGAACAAACTTTAACTCACTCTCAGAGTTATACAAGTGCAGGGTTTGTACTTGTACAATCCTGAGACTAAGTTGCTCTTCAGACATTGCTCCCTAGCTTCCTTACTTGCCTTACCTAATTATTGGCCCTGCATGTAGCATGCGATTTTTTTTTTTTGGTCTTACTGTGTCTCATATTATATTCAATTTGCGTGAACCCACCCTGTGTCTATCTTCAATTTTCTTGCATGTATAATTGAGATTGATATACATAACACCTGGCAAAGCCTTACATTGTTTTTTTCCTTTTTTTTTTTTTTGATTTGAGGAGTCAGGACTATTACAGAAGAATCAAGTGGAAGGCCCTCCACATGTCTTATTCCTCCTTTGCCAAAATAGTATATTAAAAAAATAAGAACTGAAGATTACTGTCAGTATAAGTTAACAAACACAAGGGGCTCTAATATACCCATATTCAAATCATTCCTCTAGTCTCCACAAAAAAGCAGATGAATTTTAGCAAATGATAGTGAAATACAATAAACTTAATCAAGTGTTGGTTCTCATTTCAGATGCTGTTCAGAATGTAGTCTTGCTTTTACTGTAACAGATTAACACAATTTCTAGTACATAGTTCATAACTATTGATTTAGTGAGTGATTTTTTTTCTCGATCTCCATCACCAGGAAGACTCAAATGTTGTTCACCATTACACTGTAAGGACAACAGTACACTTTCACTGCCTTTCTCTGTCTTGATGCAAGGCAATGTAACTTTCTGCTGTTTGTCATAAACTAGTTCTACAGGAGCCTAGACCACCTTGAAGTCCTGCACAGCATGATAAGTGGATACAATGAGCAGGAAATAAAAAGTAACATGTATGCCCTAGAAAGGAACATGAATGTCAGGGGGTTAGAAAGAAATCTCATTAAGATTCAGGAGTCTACCACACTGGTAAAATTTTTAGGGGTTATATGGTCCAGAGAGAGCATGGTGAGATATTTTCTCTGAGGTAAATGCAACTGTTGCACTTCACATCCCCCATAACATTTTATGAGCTTTTTTTTTTTTTTTGACAGTTTATAAATTTATTATTGTGTTTTGCAAAGAGGTCACACACACCACTTACACCATATGGTGCAGATATAAACTAAAGGGTATTGGAGGGAAATTTCACAGTAGAGGAGTAGAGCCCATACAATCCTCCAAATTCTTATTATCCCAAGTTTAGGGCAAGCACAGATGGTCTGCATGCCCCATGGCCAGCATCCCAGTACTGACATGCCCACTTCCATAATGCTCTACACATTTTAGGGGCAGGGGCAGGGAATGTCTATGCAACTGTACAATAATGAATGCTCCCTGGTCAGAGAAGTAGTCTCATAAGAAAGGGGAAGCCTCCAGAATCCGGTGTCATTCCATTAAGGTAACTGACCTTCTGAGACCTCTCTGCCAAGCTACAGAAAGGATGCCAGGCCTTTCCAGATTTGTCTTCTTTCATATTGTATTCAAATGAAAAGTTTTACAGGGTTTTGTTTTTTTGTTTTTTTGTTTTTTTTTAGCTTTTTGATGGTAAAGAGGGAGTTTTGGAAACAGCGTGCATCACGCTTAAAAAACTACTCCAATCACCGTGTATTGAATGACCTAGAAGCCTTCGAGTTTCGAATATGGCGAAGATCAAAAGAAGCATTTGCAGCTGGTCTAGGATACAGTGTAATCTGCCCAGCCTCATAAGTCTTATAATACATTAGATCTAATAGTGCTAGATCAGGGTTTCTTATCCTCAGCACTATTCACATTTTGGGCTGGATGATTTTTTTGTTGTAGAGGATGGAGTGTCCAATGTATTATAGGATGTTTAGCAGCATATCTTGTCTCTATTCTCTAAATGCCAGTAGCAACATCCCTTCAAGTTATGGCAACCAAAAATATCTCTAGATATTAAAAACTGTTCCTTGGGGTGCAAAATAGCCCCCAGTTGAGAAATACTGTATGTGAGTGTTAGATAAGGATTCTTACCCATCGTCAAACCCCAATAGAATATATACAGTACAGACATCTTGATTTCTAGAATAAAGCCATGTCTTCCACATCACAAAATTATTTTCTGTTCGAAACATAACCTTTGCATGCTACTAGGCCATAGTTGAGACTGAGTATTTGAATATGAAATACCAAATAAATACATGGCCTAAACAGCCCATTCTGAGCTTCATGATAGCTGGTCTATTTTACAAGATAAAATTGGTGAACACGAAAAAAATCCATTATATAGTAGGAGTCACACATGCAGGACTAGGCTAGAATATATATGGATGATATCATTAAATTACATAAATAGGTGTCCTATGACATCTGCCTCTGAAACACTGATACTTCTTTTTCAATAAATGCCTATTGAATGGGGATTTCTTGTGGCCAACTAATGGAAGCTGACTTGGGCATCATTCAAAAATGTATAGGAGCAATGTTTATCAATGGCTGGAAATTGATGTCTTCCACGTTGCAACCCCATTTAGTGAGGATTATAATGTTGGGACATCCTTCTGGTGGACAGAATTAAGAACAACACAGTTAATTATCCACTTCATATGGAGAGAGTTTCACCTGAGGTTAAGATGTGCAGTGATTTTGGGGCAGAGACTAATAGCCTACTAGCAAGCCAGTGGTAATGACACTGAAAGGTGAGGGATAAGAAAATCTTTGAAAGAAGTATGTGAATGAGTCTTCGGGGGTAGGCACAAAGCATGTAAGTCTTTGTGTCTCACATTAGTGTCCCAGAAAGAACACAGGAATTTCTTAACAACCAGGTTGACAGGATGGCATGTCCTGTGGGTATCAGCCTATCTCTCTCCTTAACCACCTCAGTGCTGATTTAATAGACTCCTGAGCAGAGTTGCCATGGTAGTAGGGAAGAAGGGTATTCATAGGTCCAATAGCATGGGCTCTTTTCTACCAATGTCACAGCTGCTATTCAATGTCTAACACCCAGGGGACTCTAATGACTGAGGATGAAGAGGAAGAACTGAAGCCTTTGGATACTTTGGCTAAAGTAAGGAAGAGTCAGTCAAGGTAAAAAGAACAGCATATGTGAGGTTGTGGAAGTATAAAATAGCTTAATACATTCAAGAGCATACTATAAGTTTTGTTTGGTGTAGCTGGAGCAGAATATATCTAGAGGACCAGATGAGTTGATAACAGGGACATGGGCAAGGACCAGATAACAAAAAACCACCTCTGATAGCTAAGGTGCTTGAATTTTTGCCATTTGCCTAAGGAAAATGCTCTAAAATCTACAAAGCACTATACACAATTGAAATGTTCTTTTTATCATTAACAGCTAGTGGTAGTCTTCTGGGCAGCGCATGTTTAAATAAAGGAAACTGAACTACAGAGGGACATCTGGGAAGCTGTCTTTTTTCAATTTAATTCCACCCATTCTTCACCTCTACCAGGCGCTGATGCTACCTCCAGAAATGCTGTTTGATTATATGAAAGTAGCATGGTATAAGAAAGAACAGTCATCACTGGAATTCAGATGACTTTGGCTCCAACTTTGGTCCAGTAGAGAAGTTTTGTGTCTATATATCCAAGCCTCAGCTTCCTCATCCATAAAAGGAGTTGGTAATATGTACCTAGCTCATCTAACATGGCTTTGAGTTGTTTAAATTAAACTAACATTTACTGAACTCCTTAGACCTTCCCATGTGAGATAATGAGATAATTTATGGTAAAGTACATTATAAACTTTAAATTGCTATACAAATGCTAATAGATAGTTATTGCTAATAAATATAGTAATTTCCACAAGCTGTTCACCATTTAGGTCAAATTACAATGCAGTCAAATAATGATGAATCATTAACTATCTGTCAGACGATTTTTTGTTGCAAGTTTTATTTGATTGCAATACTAAACTGTTTACATCAGTTAAGCATTCTTTGCTTGTGGCCCAGATAGCATGGTTGTCTGCTCACAGCTTTAAAAATTAAAAGTGCTATTCCTTCTAGCTCATCTCAGTGAGTGAACAACCTGGTTTTAGCAAATCATGCCATGAGTCAGTAGTGAAGATGGGCTGTTAGAAGGAGTCTCTGAATTTTGAGACTATCACTTAACACAGGAGGTCCATGTGCCTCTAGGGGATAATTGAAACTCTTAGCTGGGCAGGAAAAGAGACCAACCGTACGTTTGATGTTTCACCAAGTTTGGGAAATGGGTAATTTTTGGATGTGCATCTAGCCTCTCTTTTCCTTAAGACTTAAGTCGCATTTTTTTGAATCAGGTTATTTGAGGCAATCATGGGACACTGAATTGTTCATCCTTTTATGGAACGATTCTTAATTTTTCCTCTGTGAAGCATGCGTGCCTGAAATTCTGTCTGTGAGAAGGAGGGAAAAATAAACCTTTTTGTTACTGTTTTATTTATCATCTAGGGAAAATATGCATGACTTTTAAATAGTTCAGGTCAAATGACATACCAACACATAATAAATGTGAAGATATGAATGAAAATCTAAATAAAATCCCCTTTCTGCTCTGAGGGCAATGGGTTTCTGAAAGGAATATGTCTGTAGTCTCCTAGTGATAATCTTTGACTCTGTGTTTAGTCAAGCTGGGTTTGAATCTTCGATTTGCTACTTCTTGGCTGTTGTATTTCATTCTTCTCTAAACTTTTGTTCCTTCACCTAGAACATGAAAATGATAATAGTGTCTACTACGCAGGTTGTTTAGAGGATTGAAAGTGTGTGGCACATACGTTTTCCTAGATTGTGATCTTTTATTATTGTCATTACAGAAGACTTTCCACACTCTAAGCCCCAAACAATACTTTAGAGACATAATGCAGAGACAGTCTCTTTGTGTCTAGTAGACAATGTCAATCCCACTTGAAAGTTAAAGTGGAGTAGAGTAATAGCAGAGGAAGTATGATGCTCAGAAATATGGGGACTTGGGTTTTAGTCTCACTTCTATCATGAGCTGGTTGTGTGATTTTAAGCATGCTGATGCAATTTCTAATCTTCCCATCCTTTCTTCCACAATTTCTTAGAAGTGGTGACTACACTGAGGAAAGCAACATAGCCACAGTGAGTGAATAGCTATAGGGAGAGTGTGAGCCCCTGTCTGCAGCTAAAGTGACTAATAATATATACCTGTGGCTGCAAATCCCTCCAGGTCTACCGTCAATCCTAATCCCAGGAGTGCTGTATCAGTAACCTGTCTCACCAGCATGAGGGTATTTGTGCCTCATGAAATTCTCATGACGTTCTACTGACACTTATTATTTTCTGTTGGAAAAATCTCAACTCCCTGGCATAGCTCATGACATTCTCTGTACATCTTTCCCATTTTCATATAGACCTCAGTACCAACTGGGATCCCAGTTAGAAGTGGGTTTATTAATGACCTCAAATCCAGCCGTGAACCTGTGAAACCAAACATGTTATGTACTTACAAAATACAATGGTGGGACAGGCATAGGATAGACATTCCCACTCCAAAAGGGATAAATTGGAAAGAAGAAAAGTATAATAGGTTCTGACCAAAAACAAAACCCAGCAGGGCAAACATTAAATCTTAAAGCTCCAGAATAACCCTTTGACTCCAGTCCTACCTTCTGGGCATACGAGGGTGGCGGCCTCCAAGGAATCCTGCCCCCATGGCTTTGCTGAGCACAGCCACACTGCAGCTTTCATGGGTTGGAGTCCCCTGCCTGTGCCTTTCCAGGGCTGGAGTTGTATCCTGGCTGCTCTACTAGCTTAGGTTATCAGGGGTATCCCTCAAAGCTCCATTAAGTATTATCATAGTGCGGGATCTCTGCTTGGGCTCCAAGGCTTTTTGGGGCATCCTTTGAAATATAGGAGGAGATGGCCACATTCTCACACCTTGTGTACTCTGTGCCCTAGTGGAGATGACACTGTGCAGACACTGCCAAAGTTGACCACCTGGGCCTTCTGCAGGGACAGCCTGAGCCACACCTGGACCTGCCTGAGCTTTGAAATTGTTCTGCTCCCAAACCCCTGGCATTCTGGGCCTGTGATTACTGGGACAGCTCTGAAGATCTCCAAAATGCCTTGGGGTCATTATTCTATTGTCTCAATAAACAGCACCAGGCTTTTGCTCCTTCATACTAATCCTTATATCAAAAGGTCACCTGGCCACTTCATTGGTGTTCTCTCCTAAACATGGTTTTTCATTCTTTGTAGCATGGCTAAGCTGAGAATTTTCTAAATCTTAAAGGTATGCTTCCCTTTTGATTATTATTTTTTTCTTTATTTTTTTTCTCTCTTCTCACATTTTACCTTAAGCATTCAAGAGAATCTATGCCATACCCTCGACACTTGGCTTAGATATTTCTTTCACTAAATATCCCATTTCATTGCTCACAAGTTCTACTTTCCATAAACCACTAGGACAGAACACAATTCAGCCCAGTTCTTTAGCACTTTATAAAAAGGATGGCCTATACTCTAGTTTCCAATGGCATGTTCTTTACTTCCCCTTGAGACCTCATCAGAATGTCTTTTAAGCATCCATATTTCTACCAACATTCTGATCATGGCCCCTTAGGTAATCTCTAAGAAGATTGAGGCTTTCTCTACAGCTCTCCTGTTCTGTGAGCCCTCATCAGAATCACCCTTTACGGTCCATTCATGGCCATACAGTCTTTTTCTAGCCCTCTCCCTCAAACTTTTCAGGCTATGCCCATCACCTAGTCCCAAAGCTGCTTCCACATTTTGTAGCATTTGTTATAGCAGCACTCTACTTCTTAGGACCAATTTTTGTCTTATTCCACTCATGCTGCTATAACTAAGCATCTTAGACTGGGAAATTTATAGACAACAGAAATTTATTTCTTACAATTCTGGAGACCAGGAATTGCAAAATCAAGGTGATAGAAGATTTGGTGTCTTTTGAGGGCCTGTTCCATGTTGATGGTGATTTGTCTGTGTCCTCCCCTAGTGGAAGAGGAAAACAAGCTCCTTGGGCCTCTTTTATCAGAGCATTAATCTTATCCATGAGGGTGGAGACCTCATGACCTAATCAGCTCCTAAAAT
>NW_012136192.1:4860439-4862831 GCF_000956105.1 Propithecus coquereli
CTTTGCCTCTCCAAAAGAAGATATTGACATTTTCTTTCTAAAGCTGATGCCCCCACCTATGTTTGCAACTTTTTCTCCTCTAAAGCATTGCTCCATCAATTATTCTGTCTGTTGGATATTTCAAATATCCTCCATTGCCTTCTTCCCTTGATCCCACAGACATGTTGAAATATCCACTATCCTTAAAAAATTCAAAATAAAACCTTGTCTCAACCCTGCTCTCTCTAAAGTCACTATCTCTTTCTCTTTCTTCCTTCTTATCTAAGTTTCTTAAAAAAATGCCATACTTTGTTTCTATATTGTTCTCTCCTTTTATTTCCTTAAACCACTGCATTGTAGCTTCCATTTAAATGATTTAATTGAAACTGCATTTTGGAGATTATAACAAACTCTAAATATTAAGTTCATTAGCTTGCACTTTTCTTATTTGGATTTTCTACTGCATTTTATATTGTTGAATAAAATGTGAAACCATCTCTTCCTTTGGATTTGGTGCTCTTGCTTCATCCTGGTTTTCTTCCTATTTCTTTGACAGTCATTGCTATCGTTGTTCAATAATTTAAATAATAATTTTTAAGATACACTTATTCTCATTTTTCCTCCTTGTCCTATGCACTATCCCTGGTCAAACTAATCAATTTTTGTATCATAATTTTAACAATCTCACTTTTGTTTGGATAATCCTCAAAGATTTAGTAATAATTTTAGTTGCTTCCAAGCTCCAGGCTTAGCCTTCTTACATATCCCTATGCTAAAGTCATCTCAAACTGTATACAGAATTAAAATTGCTATCTTTCCTCCAAGCTTGCTTCTTTGATATTCTTCAACCAAATCTGAATCTAGATATGTTATTCCCCTACTTGAAAATCGCCACCACCTTAGAAGTTTTACATCGCCTGGGTGGAGACTTTTCTCCCGGATACTCAGCTAAGTTGTTTCTAGATGTCTCTTTCAGGTAGATATACCCTTCTACTTTGATGCTAGCCAGTGGAACATGGGTAGAAGTGAAGTATTTGACACCTAGAAATGATCCATAAAAACCTCCTGTACTACCCTGTATTATCTTGTTTTCTCACTCTGGGTATATGTTGATGTCCAGAGAGTTGAAGATGGTAGAGTCGGCTTCAGTCTGAGCCCCCAAATAATTATTTGGAGCAAAAGCCTCTCCTCCACCACTAAACAAGAGCACTCAGTTCCTGGAATGTAACAAGTCCAACCAATAGACTTGTACATGTCAACCTATCAATTTTCCAGGGATTATCTGCAATCACCTTTGACAGTAGCCCAAACTCTGTCAAGACAGATATAATCTATCCCTAATTCACTTTTCCCCTGTAATGTCTATCTCCCCACATAATCTACACTTGATTGAAACTATACTTGTTGCCTTTCCCTAATCATATCATGTTCTTTTATACCTCTTACCTTTGCACATAGCATATTACTGCCACATGGAAGTCTCTCTTTTGTCTCCTCTTCATATTGCTTATGCTTATTCATTTTTTTCATACACAGCTGAAAGATATGCTTATCTGTGAAACTATTCTTAATTCTCTACGTGAATTTATCTTTCCTTATGTCCCCATAACTCTTTATCACATAGTTTTATATATCAAATGAACCAAAATTTTTTATTTTTCAGTGTCCCCATGAAATCTTGAATGCCTTTTAAACAGGAGAGTTATTTTTGTTTTCCCAGCACATAAAACACTCTCTGGTATATACTCAATACGAAGAGGAAAACAAGCTCCTTGGGCCTCTTTTATCAGAGCATTAATCTTATCCATGAGGGTGGAGACCTCATGACCTAATCAGCTCCTAAAATACTCACCTCTTAATAACACTATAATGGGGATTAGGTTTCAATATAAATTTTGGAGAGACACAAATAGTCAGACCATGGCATATCCTGAGTAGACTAAGATAGCTGTCTTGGACTCTGTTGGTACTGGTAATTATCCAAACTAAGTCTGACACCATGGTTCTATTAATATGTGGCAAATGTCTCGATTCTACATTCCCTTAGTGCCAACATAAGGGTGAATCAAAGTTAGTCCTCTTAGTCCCAATTTTACCCTTATGCAAGTTCCTTCCCTATCTCAGCTGCCCAGGTGGTATGGTGCATTAATTTTGAGATTACTTGGAATGCTTCAAGGTCATGGAGATAATGAATTGTGAATGTGCAAGCTACAAAGAATGTGATCTAAAATGCTTTATTAAGGCATATACAGGAAAAAAAAGCTAAATATGAAATTTGAGTAACAAAGACCTGAATTTCTCCCTCCTAAGTGAAGGCGTAAGATTTGTCTGCCAATAAACATTTTCAAGAAGAGATAAAACAGGGAAATGGTCAAGATTTTGTCCATTTGCCTATTGGGCATAGCAAATTTAA